>NW_021604749.1:327049-327891 GCF_004785775.1 Grammomys surdaster | reverse complement strand
AGCCCTGAAAGGTCTAGGAACTCCACAGGAAGTCCAACAGAGTCAACTAACCTGGACCCTTGAGGGCTCTCAGAGACTGAATCACCGACCAAAGAGCATACACAGGCTGGATCTAGGGCTCC
Source organism: Grammomys surdaster (assembly GCF_004785775.1). NCBI lineage: Eukaryota > Metazoa > Chordata > Mammalia > Rodentia > Muridae > Grammomys > Grammomys surdaster. The sequence goes on along the minus strand of NW_021604749.1, from coordinate 327,769 downwards.
CCGCACATATGTAACAGATATGCAGCTTGGTCTTCATGTGGGTCATGAACAATTGGAGTAGGGGCTATCTCAAAAGCTGTTGCTTGTCTATGGATATGTTCTAGCTGGGTTGCCTCATCTGGCCTCAGTGGGAGAGGATGTGCCTAGCCTCACAGAGACTTGATGTGCCAGAGTGGGAGGAGATCCAGGGGGTCCCACTCTCTCAGAGGGGAGGATTGGGGAAGGGGTGATGGGAGCAGTGAGTGGATGTAAAGTGAATAAATAAAAAAATGAAATTGGGGGGGGGAGCACTGAGCAAACCCATAGGGACAAGCAGCACTCTTTCCTGCCTCTGCTTCAGTACCTGCTCCAGGTTCCTGCCTTGGCCTTTCTCAACGGTCTGTGACCCATATATAAGCCAAATAAAACCCTTTCCTGCCCAAGTAGGTTCTGGCCATGATGTAACCGCAATAGAAAGCAAGTTAGAACAGCAGGTAAAGTTGCTTGCTGCATGCCTGATGATCTGAGTTTGATCCTGGGTCCTACATAGTCCCCACAAGTTGTCCTCTGACCTCCACAAGTATTCCACGGTATATGCACACTAAGTAAATAAAAAGTGTAATTAAAAATTTTAATAAGCTCTCCAGTGTGAAATTGATTTCTACTGAGGGAGGATGGGCACAAGAGGCCCCCACACAGGGAAACTTCTGGTTTCTGCTGCTCTCTAAGGCTCTGACTGTT
>NW_021604749.1:295389-326649 GCF_004785775.1 Grammomys surdaster | reverse complement strand
TGGGGCCCTCAAGGATTTGCCCTAGGGATGCATCTCCTCTAACCAGACTCCATCTTCAACAGCTTTACTACTTGACAACAGTCTATTGAAATCAAGAATCTACCAATGGATTAAACCATTCATTAGGGCATAACCTTCATGGTCTAATCATTTCTGGGAAGACACATCCAGAGGCCTGCATTACTAATCTCCAGGCTTCTTCAGTTCAATCAAACTGACAATCAAGATCAGTCATACAGCAACCTTATGATTAGATATGGTCCACCCTCGTACAGAAGCACCATGAGACAAGATGGCCTTGGGGACCTTCCACAGAAGTGACTGGAAGACACAAAGGGAGAGGCTAAATCAGGAACACTGGCCCTAACCTTTCATACCTTTTCCTCCTTCCCTTTCTGCATGGAAAGCCTTCTTCTGCCCTACATTGTACCACCTCTCAGCAAACAGATACCCACAGAGAAAGGACCACTTCCCAGGCCCACAGCAAACCCATAGCAGGAACTTTTAGTGGTTTGAATGAGAACGATCCCCATCTATTTGAATGCTTGGCCCCATATGTTTGAATGTTTAGTACCCAGTTGGTGAAACTGTGTAGGAAGAAGTAAGGGGTGTGGCCTTACTGGAAGAAGTGTGTCACTGGGGGTGGGCTTTGGGGTTTTGATAGCCCATAACATTCCAATTAGCTCTTTCTTTGCCCCATGGTTGTGAATCAAATGTAAACTCCCAGCTACAGCACCATGCCTGCCTATTTGGTGCCTTGCTCCCTGCCATGATGGTCATGGACACACCCTCTGAAACTATAGATAGCCCCAATTAAATAATATATAAGCTGTCTTGATCATGGTGTCTCTTCACTGAAATAGAAGATAACTAAGACAGTGCTCAATAATCATCCACTGTCTGAGTGACCACAGGGTGTAGCAGTGACCCAGACAGGTGAGAGACCCTGTGATGGTGTTTGCAGTTTATAAACAACTCCCATAACCAATGACCTACTTATGCAATGACTTAACTAGGCTAATGGTGTGTATCATAAAGACTAAGAAATGCTATGGGAACTCACCTTCCCAAGCCTCCCCTGTATAAATGATGCTGAGCTGAGAAAGGAAGGAGAGACGGGAATTCAAGAGTTGCCATAGTTTGCACTAGAAAGTTTTTTGATGCTCCATGTGGCAAAGGCTTTGTCCATACCTTGGTGTTATCTGAAGTGGAGCTTTCCATTGTCAGAAGTGTGTGGCATATTTGGGGGCCTTTTGGTGCCCAAGGGTTTGTTCTTGAGGAAGAATGAAGGACATTGGTCACTCTCCTCTTGCTCCCCAGTCACTCTGTGAGCAGTTCCCCTCTTCATAGGCCCACAGCATAAGGTCCCATCTCAGGCCCAAAGCAGTGTTGTGTCAAGTCACTGGTTCAGACAAGATCACTTAGGGATCTGAACTTTAGACGATTGGAGATCACAGAGGTCCTCTCCCATCGCCTTCAGCATCCTACATCCCAGTCAAATGAACCATCATCCTCACAGCCATCTTCTTTTCACCCTTGTCCCCTAATTCCCTGCTTAGCACCCAGTTCAGCAAATCTCTCATTTGGGCAAACATGATGACATCCTAGAGACCCTTCCTTTTATATTTCAGATAATTCACAGCAAGGTGGTATTTACCCACATGCTCTGTGGCTATTAGGGAAAACACTGGTGTATGCTCTGGAAAATGCTTAGAACTGGGCTCTGGTGTAGCTCTGAACACCAGGTTGCAAACAGGCCTTTCAGAGGCTACTTCAGGGGAGTGTCAGTATGAGAAACAGTTCAGGACTCCAAGTCCTATCACTCTCAGTCTAGACTTCAAGCCCCCATTCCCAACTCCATCCCCAAACCCACGTGGAAACGGCACACAAGAAACCTGCCATATTCAGTATACAAATGCACCACAGCCACAGCAGACAATGTATACTGGGCATGGTCCAAGTGTAATCTCATCCAGTTCTCAGAGAACCTGGTGACAGGGATGGTAATGATGTCAGTAACACTGTAGGGGCCAGGCACACGTCTAATATCATCCACCAGTCAAGTGGCAGAGCCCGACTGTAAGTAAGAAATTTATGTTTGATGTCTATACCCAGATCCTGGCACAGAGTTTCTAGGACATTTGGAGTCATTATAGTGGGGATGATGTTGCTTGATCACTGGGACCTCTTGGTAACTTAAGGGTGGGACTGACTACCAGAAAGACCATGAGTAGAGAGTTGGAGACAATTATCCCCATTCTCTGACTTCCAGGGAGAGGTGACTGGGTAGAGGCTTAGTTCAACCACCAGTTAACAGTGGTTCACTCCATCATGTTCGTTACCATGGGTGCTTCACCCAAACTCACAAGCATTAGGGGTTGGGAATCGTCTAGACTGGAGATTCTGGCAGGGTGGTAACAGAGTGGTGGGCGTGAAGGAGTTGGGGAGACTTCATAATCACCTCCCCCATGCCATTCCTTACATGTCCCTCTGCTGGCAGTTCCTAGATTGTATCCTCCACAAGAATACTGTCCTGATACTCTCTGTCCCAGTGCAAGGGGCCAATGCCTCATGGGCTGAAGCTGGTGAAAAATGTAACCCAGCATGGGCTCTGAGTTCACAGTCTAGTCAGTCTAAGTGGTTAAGTGGGACCTTTGTTTTTAAATTTATTTATTTGTTTTATATATGTGATGAGTACACTGTAGCTGTCTTCAGACATACCAGAAGAGGGCATCAGATCTCATTATAGATGGTTGTGAGCCACCATGTGGTTGCTGGGAATTGAACTCAGAACCTCTGAAAGAGCAGTCAGTGCTCTTAACCGCTGAGACATCTCTCCAGCCCGATTAAGTGGGACTTATGAGTGACAGGCACTAATTTAGGCAGGAAAGAGTCTGAATTGAAACAAAGACAGTCTCAAGAGAATGGAGACGTGATTGTTCTGGGGGTTAGCATACACATTTGGTATCAGAATTCTAAGTCAAACAGTTCACAGTGACTGCTCTTAAGAAGACTGCAATAGAGGCCATGAGGGGCCGAATCCTCACACTGTACAAGCCTCCTGTGACAGACAGAAACTTGAGGCTGAGCGTTGAAGTTGAACCTTTTTGAGCACATACCTCTAGTAGGTGTCAGAGCCAGGACTTGAACCAGGCATGTGCGATTTCAGGGTCCATGCATTTGCTTGTCACTGGACCATATCATCTGAGGGGGGTGGGTAGTAGAGATGATTGGGACAGTAGCAAGACCTGTCTGGAAGTCAGGCAACACAATTAGTCCCGATTCTACCATGAAAATCTGTGTGACCTTGGACTAGTCACTCAGCCTTTCTGTGATGCAGCCTCCTTACTTAAACAACAGGGATGTTCACCCACATTGCTTCTGGTTACTCCTCTAGTTCCTGTTGTATCTGGGGATCAAAAGCTCATGTTGGGGCCAGTGAGCTGGCACAGCAAGTGTCCTGGTTGACTGTTTTTTTTTTTCCAACTTGACAGAAGCTAGAATTATCTAGGAGAGGCACCTCTATTGAGAAAATGTCTTTATCAGATTGCCCAAAGGCAGATCTGTGGGGCATTTTCTTGATTGCTAAATGTTAGAGAAGGGTCCAGCCTACTGTGTGCCACTCCTGAGCAGGTGGTCTTGTGTTATATAAGAAAGTAGGCTAAGCCGGGCAGTGGTGGTACACGCCTTTAATCCCAGCACTTGGGAGGCAGAGGCAGGTGGATCTCTGAGTTCGAGAGTTCGAGGCTAGCCTGGTCTGCAGTGTGAGTTCCAGGACAGACAGGGCTACACACAGAGAAACCCTGTCTCAAAAAAAACAAAAAAAAAAAAAAAAAAAAAAAAAAAAAAAAAAAGAGAGAGAAAGTAGGCTGACAAACAGTGGATAGAGCTTGGGGACTCTTATGGAAAAGTAGAGGGATGGACTGTAGCCCTGAAAGGTCTAGGAACTCCACAGGAAGTCCAACAGAGTCAACTAACCTGGACCCTTGAGGGCTCTCAGAGACTGAATCACTGACCAAAGAGCATACACAGGCTGGATCTAGGGCTCCCCGCACATATGTAACAGATATGCAGCTTGGTCTTCATGTGGGTCATGAACAATTGGAGTAGGGGCTATCTCAAAAGCTGTTGCTTGTCTATGGATATGTTCTAGCTGGGTTGCCTCATCTGGCCTCAGTGGGAGAGGATGTGCCTAGCCTCACAGAGACTTGATGTGCCAGAGTGGGAGGAGATCCAGGGGGTCCCACTCTCTCAGAGGGGAGGATTGGGGAAGGGGTGATGGGAGCAGTGAGTGGATGTAAAGTGAATAAATAAAAAAATGAAATTGGGGGGGGGAGCACTGAGCAAACCCATAGGGACAAGCAGCACTCTTTCCTGCCTCTGCTTCAGTACCTGCTCCAGGTTCCTGCCTTGGCCTTTCTCAACGGTCTGTGACCCATATATAAGCCAAATAAAACCCTTTCCTGCCCAAGTAGGTTCTGGCCATGATGTAACCGCAATAGAAAGCAAGTTAGAACAGCAGGTAAAGTTGCTTGCTGCATGCCTGATGATCTGAGTTTGATCCTGGGTCCTACATAGTCCCCACAAGTTGTCCTCTGACCTCCACAAGTATTCCACGGTATATGCACACTAAGTAAATAAAAAGTGTAATTAAAAATTTTAATAAGCTCTCCAGTGTGAAATTGATTTCTACTGAGGGAGGATGGGCACAAGAGGCCCCCACACAGGGAAACTTCTGGTTTCTGCTGCTCTCTAAGGCTCTGACTGTTTCCCAGAAGCTCTATGGGGCTGTCTATCAGAAGCTGAGTCAGAAACAGCTTTAACACACACACACACACACACACACACACACACACACACACACACACGCACACACACACCAGGGTTCTAAAAGGTCAGGGCTGACAGCATCTCAGAGCGAGTTTAAAATGTTGCCATTTGCCTGGTTAAGAGCTGAATGGTGGCAGTAGCAGTTGGTGAGGAATCTCAAAATACAGAAGGCAGTTAGGAGCCTCTGTTTACCAGGCTGTTTTTAGCAGTCCAGAAGGCAGGCTGGGGGCGTCTGTAACTCCAGGCGGTTTCCAGGTACTGAGCCCAATCAGCACAGAACTCTGAGTATCTCACAAGCCCTGGTGACACCACTCTATCTGCTGCTATCACAGTGCACATATGTCACTAGACATTTACCCAGATCTATGGGATGTACACGTTAACAGTGTACCCCAAACTGCAATAATGATGTGTTAACGTGGGCTTGTCTCTGGTACCAAACACTGCTGTGGTGAGAGAGGTGGGAAAGGGAGGACTGAGTGGGTGGGGTGGAGGGGAGTGATAGGAAACCTATAAATCTCCCTCTTGATTCTCCTGTGAGCCCTAGTTGTGTGTGTGTGTGCCTGAGCGTGTGAGTGTGTGTGTGTGTGTGTGTGCGCGCGTGCGCGCACATGTATGTGTGTGTATGCATGTGCGTGTGTGTGTGTGTGTGTGTGTGTGTTATATATGTATGTGGTCCTGTGTGTGTGCATTCGTGCATTATGAGTATGTGTGCATGTGGGGGATTGAAAGTCAATATCTATATCTTTCTCAGTGGCTCTCCACCTTATTTTTATGTAAATATTTATTTTATATGTATGGGTGTTTAGCCTACATGCACACATATATACATCATGTGCATGCCTGGTATAATAGATCTCCTGGAACTAGAGTTACAGACAGTTGTGAGTTGTTGGGTGGGTGCTGGGAATTGAACCCCAGTCCTCTAGGGGAGCAGCCAGTGCTCTTAACCCCTGAGCCATCCCTCCAGTCCCCTTCCACCTTATTTTTCGAGGCAAGGTCTCACACTGAACCCAAACATCCTTCTGCCCGGCCCCACAAGCACTGGGATTACAGACATACGCTTGGAACTTAGGTTTTTAAATGGGTACTAAACTCAGGTCCTAAATGCTTGCACAGCAAGCACAGTACTATCTGAGCCACCTGCCAAGCCAATCCATGCCCCGCCCCCAACTGAAGATAATTCTAGCCAGACATGATGGTGCATGCCTGTGACACTAGTGCTTGGGAGTCTGAAACAGGAGGATTGTGAGTTCAAGGCTAGTCTGAGTTGCTGGTGCTTTGCCCAACTAATGTAGGTTTTTCTGTAAGAATGGCTAAGAGCAAAGCCCTCTGCATGAGTTCAAAACCCAGCAGGGCGGCCTTGGCTGGCAGCTTCATAGGAGGGAGGAGGCAAGGACCGGAAGGGAAGGAAGAGAAGGGGATGGGGAAAGAGAGAATGGAGAAAGGGAGGTGAGGAAAGAAGAAAAAGAAGAAGGGGAGCAAGCCACAGCATGGCTCCCAGAGGGACCACGCTGGAAGGGAAGCCAACACTGAGGAAGGCCTCCAGGTTGGGGTGTGTGGGTATCAAATAGTTTCTCTGCTTCTCCAGGGTTTTGGATAAAGAATTGTCTTTGAGCTTGGCAAGATAGAACTCTCTCCCATCCCCCAACTGTAAACTTCTGAAGGGCTGAGACAGGGTAATCTTTGAACACCGATTGTAGTCAACGATTGCCTTAGACACAGAAAGTACCCAGCAGGTCCTGATGGCAATGCCAGAGGGAAGATCCACCCAGGGGAAGTGTCTATGGTATGAAGCCAGACTCTCAACAGTCTCTATGTCCTGCCTGACCTCTGCTTGTCTTCCCTGCTTCAAAGGCCTGTGTCTGGATGCCACCTCCGACAATGGGCATCAGAGGTCTCTGACCTGCTAGGACCACACGCCAAAATTGCTAGGGAGTTAAGCTCCCAGTTCTTGATAGCCTTCACTTAACAGTTCTACGGGTCAACAACATTGGGCTCCCATGTGTGCCTTGCACAAACTCTTATGTCCCTGGCAGGTTTAAGGACCAGACAATGGCCCACTGTGTTGATATACACATCACACACTCTTTCTGACTTTCCAAATCCCTCCTGGCATTCCTAAATGGTGACCTTTCCCTGATAAATGATGCGCCTTGCCTTAGGGCCTTCTTGGGGAATCCATATGGAGAAATGGGCGGATATCCATCTTAGAAGACAAACACACACACACACACACACACACAGAGGACAGTCCTCTCGTCCCCACGCTGGAGAACCTGTATGCCACTGGGATGTGACATGGCTCAACAGGACAGGAGAGGGTACGCTTAGCATGCACAATGCATGTAACTCACCACAAACCAACTCTGTGAAGGCAGCCCTGGGTCACTGAATTCTTGACCAAGATTGAGCATCTTTGAGATGCCCCCAGCATGTTCGTGTACAAATACCCTGTTTGTAACTCACTGGTCTGGGCCACCCTCATCAGTGCAGTGTATAAGGTGTGTCTCTTCCTGGCTGTGCCTTCTCCTTCCTGGACCGTTCAGCTCCCTCTGCCTACATAGGGTGCACACAGGGGTGCTTAACAGCCTCTTAAAGTCACAGCTCAGCCTGTGGCCTTAGGGTGGCTTCCCCAGAAGCTGATCACATGCTTCTCATTTATAGGTTGGACATGGGAAGGAAGCTGATACACCCCATAGTTTTCCTGAGAAACACCTGGGTGTCATCAGCTCCACTGTCCTTGTTTTTGTATTTTTTCTTCCAAATCACTTTCTGAAAGTCAAAATGATTGATAGCTTTATACCCTGGACAACCCCTCTCCTGATTAAACAGGTCAGCATTGGTGGCAAAAGTGTTCCTGGGTGGCTGGGTCATGAATCTGTATATCTGGTATGACCACAGAACTGGGCTGGAGAGATGCCCTGTAAGAGTCTTTGTTTCATAAGCACACGGACTGAGTCTGGATCCCAGAGCCCACTTGAAAACCCAGGCATGGCTATGCCTGCTTTTAACTCCTGTTAGAAGAGGGGAGAGAGACAGGAGGCTCTCTAGGGCTAGCTGGACACCAATCTACTCCAGGTTCAGTGAGAGCCCCTGCCTCAGAGAAATAACGCAGAGAGTAATGGAACAGGACACATGGCATCCTTCTCTAGCCCCAAATACAAATGCATATTCATCCATCCTACACTATCCAGACCCACACACCTCCATATACCAAAGAGTGACCAGACCCACACACCTCCATATACCAAAGAGCGACCAGACCCACACACATCCATATACCAAAGAGTGAAAAGACTTCATAGAACTTCTCTGTCTTTCTCTGTCTTCGTGTGTCTCACTCTCACATACACACATATCCACATGTATGCCCGTGCACGTATGCACATATTCACACATGCACATGCATGCTCATGCAAATTTATATACTCACACATGAAAATGCAAGCACATGCACAGACATACACATAGTCACATATACACATGAATACCCCCACACTCATCCATGCATGCAACATGGACACATATAAACACATACACACACGTGCATGTCCATTCACAATGTATGCCCATGCACACACACATATGTACATGCATATACACACTCACACATACACGCATATGCACAGTCATACACATACTCACAAATGCATGCCCAGGAATGCCCCACGCACACATACTCACACATGCACACTCACACATTTGCACATTCACACATACATGGATATACACACACAAGCACACATTCATATATGCATGCCCCTACACACACACAATGTGTATGCATGTGCACACACATGCACACATACTCACACATGCATACAAATATGGTGAGTGTGTGTGTGTAAGAACCACTGGAATCTGAACTTGATCTACTCTGGTTTACAGTGTCCTGTGGTCTAGCTTCTATTCTCTGGGCTGTAAAACGTGCTGGGGACGCTGGGGAGGAGGATGCTTGCAGCTCTGCTGTTTTCCAAACTTCATATAAGCATAAAACTACTTCACAACAAAAACAACTTAAATACATTTTTTTTGGCTTTTTTTGACACAAGATCTTACATAGCCCAGGCTATCCTCAAATTCATTACACAGCCAAAGGTGACTCAGACCTTCTGATCCTCATTGCACCTCCCAAGTGCTGGAATTACAGGAATGTGACACCACACCCAGCTTCAAAAGAAAAGTTTAAATAGTAAAATGAATTAAAATAACAATCTTTAAGAAAAAAAAAAAAGAATTTCTAGGGTGTTAAGACTTACCTGAGAACTGGGGATCAGAGCCCTCCACCAGTGGCCACCCTTCACCAAGTCCACCTCGCACAAAGGCACCGCTACTTTCCCAATCACACAGTGGCGGGAGAATTTGTCAAAATCCACCACAGTGAGCAGCAGGGTCCTCCTCTGGGCTTCTAGGAAGGGGATTTCGAAGGTGTAGCGTTCCTCAAACACAGGCTTCTGGGTCTTGCGTTTGACTCCCGTCTGCTTGGAGTTCTTCTGGTCAGGCAGGAGGCAGATCTTGACGTAGGGGTTGGAGTGGGCCATGTCCTGGCGGGAGCCATCATGGGAGATTGGAGGTGGCAGGTCCCGGGCCTCGATCACCCTCACGGTGAGGTGGTTGTGTAGCAGGTCATACTGTGTGCTGAAGTGCAGCATGCCCAGCTGATACTTGGACATGATCTCCTCATCGGTCAGAGAGTCTACGTCATCAAGATTCGAGTCAAGAGAGTAAAGTCGGGGCTCAAACTTCCTGAAGTAGTCATCGGGGGTGTAGGTCCGGCGCAGCACAGATGGCTGGATGGGCTCCTTCTTGGCACTGAGAATGCCGAACTCAATAGGTTTGATGTCAATGAGCGGGGAGCTGGGGCGCCGGGAATCCAGACCTAAACAGCCACCAAGAACAATGATCACCACCAGCAGCCACCTGGTGACATCAACAAAGGTCCCCAGATGCCCACGTGGGCTTCCCTGCTTCAATGGGCTTTTCTGTGCACACTGGAAATGCAGGTGTTTCATGAGCTTTGGAATCCATTTTATGACCCCTGACACAGCCAAGCACCCAGATACTCAAAACTCTTACATGAAACAACAAGGGGGCTGACCTAATAGCTCAGCAAGTAAAGATACTTGCTACTAAGCCTGGGAACCTGAGTTCAGTCCCACATGCTGAAAGGAGAGAATCAGCTCTCAAAAGTTGTCCTCTGACCTCCACACATGCACCACGGTTTGCACATTCACATACAGAGACAGACAGACTGACACACACACACAAAATTTTAAAATGCAAAAGAACAATATATTCCTCATGCATGCTCATCCATACACATTTATGTATGTCCAGTCTGAAGAACATGAGCAAAATGTACTCCTATAGCTAGCTATGAATGCAGCTCAGTACACTTGTAGATGACGTTGTATCCCAGTACCAAAACACTGGATTACCCCCTGCACCATCTTCAAATAGTTGCTGTGCTGAGTATAATCCAAGTGCAATGAAGTGAAACTTCCTATGTTTGTCCTTCTCCTGCAGTGTGGTGGATTCAGTTCCGGGCTTCCCACATCTAGGAAAGGCTCTACCACTAGCTGCAGGTGTGAGTTTCTCTTCACTTTTTATTTTGAAATAGGGCATCACCCAATTGCACAAACTAGCCTTGAATTCAGGATCCCCCTGTCTCAGCTTTTTGACTAGCTAGAATCATAGGCCTCTGACCTCCACACATGCACCATGGTTGCATAGAATCATAGCCACCACCAGGCTTGGCTACACACACACGAAATCCTTTTTTTTCTTGGTTTTTTGAGACAGGGTCTTGCTACGTAGCCCCTAATGGCTTGGAATTCACTATGTAGCCGGCCTTGAATTTATAATTCTACTACCTCAGCCTCTAAATGCCAGGATCAGTTGAACCTGAGGGTTCAAAGTCTGTGCAGAGAAATAACTGCATTCTTGTTTATTGTGAGAGGTGTTGGCCCCAGGAGCATCGCCATCACAGTCTTCCGAGTAGTGTGGTACCAGGTAGTAATCTAAATGGATGATATGCCCCTAGCCATCTGCCTTTTACAGTCCCTGAATTACTAAGTGAGACATTAGCACACCTTATGGATGAAGGAATAGACCTGCGTGCCTTCCAGAGCACTGCACTTGCAAGTGCAGGAACCAGGAGGGAAGCTCACCCTCCCCAGCTGAGGTGCAACAGTGCCCCACTTCAGGAGGGTGAGCCCAGGGGCCAGCATGCCTGGGTGGAAGCCCAGTTAGTCTTCAAACAAATGGAAAGCATGATGTCTACAGAGGCAATGCACCTTGGTCTCCCTTATGTCTGTTTTCCCACCTTTATGACCCTGAGTGTAAGCACTGGGGTTGTTTTGAGACAGGATCTCACTCTGAGATAGCTCAGGCTGACCTGGAACTCATACCACTCCAGGCTATTCTAGATTCTCTTACCTCAGACTCCCTAGTGCAGAGATTTCTGGCATGAGCCACCATGCTCAGCTAGCTTTGCTTCCTGTAGTTAGAGAATGGTCCCTCAACCCCAACTGTCCCAGGCACTTACTGGAGATTCTCCGAGTCAGGCTGTACGTGGACTTGGATGTGTCTGAGGATGAGCGTCTCCCATCAGGGGAGTTGGTCCTTGGGGTCAAAGGAACATCGCTGGCTGTGTGCACGGAGTCACCATCCTTGTCATTGCTCCGGCTGGCCATCCTGCAGAAGGAGAAGGGGCATCAATGGCTACGGAGGCAACCCTCACCAGAGTTCCTTGTGGGCCTCCACCTGCTCTCTGCCTTCTTACACAGTCCAACCACTACCTTTCCCAAATCATGAGCAACATTCAGTGGCTGAGCACAAGGACTCTTATCTTGGGGCATTCATGACGATGATGCAGCCTCTGACCCATGCTACATCATTTAGAACAATGGAAATATAGTCTTGATTTTTGCACAAACTGGAATAATTCAAAGGAGTTATCTCTGATTTAGAAAATAGCTTCAGTTGTGTGGAGGGCATGCAAACCTACACTTGCCACATGGGGGTGCCACTGTGGGTGGAATGAAACTGGAGACCTGTCGATCTCGGGTCTGGAAGGAACCATGTGGATGTTTAGATGGGTTTGGTCTCTCTTGAGGATATGTGTCCTTCTGTCCCAATAGTCTCTGTGCCTCTGGTTTGACATTCTTTAAAACTATGCCATGACAATGTCACTCAAGGGTGGAGCGGCGGGAGAACAGTTACAAAATGGCCTTGTGAATCAATGACTTGAGAACAGAAGTTGGAGGTGGAGAAGCAGTTATGGATTAGCAGTGGCGGTGACTCAACGGGATGCTAATAAAGACGAGAAATGCTAAGGAACTGGGGGAGGCATGGGCAGGATGCAGAAGAACAGATGGTGGAGGAGGTGAGAGATGAGAGATAAATGATAGATGATAGATAGGTAGGGAAATGGGTGGACGGACAGACAGATAGACAGACAGACACTTTCCATTGGAACTCTAGCTAAATGCCCTGGGTGATTCCCTTCCTCTCTCTGTCCCTCCGTTGCTCCATCTATAAAATGGGAATAACAACAAAGCCACTTTCTTTGACTTCTAAACCCTCAGGATGAGTTAATAAGCATCGAATGATACAGCAAAGACATAGTTGGGTACTTGGTGTGCTTTAGCTGATATTACAGCAGGGGTGGCTCTAAAGATACCCCTAAATTGGGCACAGTGTATACTTGTAATCCCAGCACTCAGAAGACTGAGGCAGAAGAATCTTGAGCTTGAGGTCAACCTACCAAGAAATAAATAAAATAAAATAAAATAAAATAAAATAAAATAACAATAACAATAAAATGAGGTCCTGCCAGTATGCAAACTGGGCAGGGGAAGACATAAGGGGGAGGCTGCAAAGAGATATGGGTGCTAGTGACACTGTGCACAGGTGACTAGTGTACACAGTCCACCCTGAGCCATAATGGCTGATTAAGGCCATCTCAGCCACATCCCCTCAACTTGACATTTAAGCCTACAAGGAAACAAAAATGTCTTGGGGAAAAAATGAAAGCTTTGAATTCTACAGGCTCTTTGGAGATACCCTATGGGTGAGCTGGGGCTGATTTAACTACCCCCGGAGTAAGGAAAGGTAACTGTCAGACAAGACAGGCTGGAAAAGGGACTGGATACCTTGGTGGCTGGGTGTGGACAGTGGATGAAGCATTCGAGGCAGGAACATAGGGACAGGGGACAGGACAGGATCAAATTGGGGCAACTCTCCCTTAACATACAGCCCCAGCCTCTGGATAGAAAGGCCCCTGGACCCCAGCCTGCCTGTGGCCCTGCATCCCAGCTGCCAAGCTCCACTGTGACAGCCACCTCCTCCTATGAGACCCACTTACCTTCAATACCCTTCAGCTTAAATGTCGCCACCCTCCAGGGCCACTCAGACACAAGTGCCAGTGAGCACAGGGGCTTCACCTCTGTGCTTCCTTAGATACCTTGGGCCTCTCTGTTCTCTCTGCCTAACATGCTTTTCCAGGCTCTTCTCTTGTCCAGTTTTTTTTTTTTTTAACCACACAAGTTTCTGTTCCAGTGGCCCCTTCTCTAAGGACCATGATCTCGCCCTTGTAACTTTCCCCGCCCCTCTATGTACAGCTTTCATTCTCTTCAATGCTGTGTGATCAGGGCCGGCTTGTGTTTTACATCCAAGAATGACCTGAGGTCGGCAACACTGAGGTGTCCTGTCACTCCTGAACCGTGAGATCTGCACTCTGATCAAAGGGGGCAGGGAGCGGTGCGTGGCACCTACAGTGCCCACAAGCTCTATCTCAGGCTGTTCTCTGGGCAATCCTGCAGCCAGCTATTATGAACTCCCTCCCTTGCAGATGGGAAATGCAAGGTTGTGGTGGGAGCTGCTTTGCCTGTTGATGAACCATGGCGTCCCAGGGGATCCCAGCTATGCTCCAGTCCAGATGCCTGTGCTTCCTGCTACAGTGGGGCATTCCCTGTGCAACCCATGAGAACCTTGCAGAAAGCAGCTACTCCATATCGGCTTGCTGAGCACAGAGACAACCTGGCTTTTCTTCATTCTCCCATAAGGATGCTCCTGGCACTGCTTCAACAGAGCCAGGTAGACAACGCAGCCACCAAGATCTTCACCTGTCCGTATGACATTAATACATGTCATAATGAATACAGCGTCTCCAGAGATCTCACCCAGAGCACACAGAGGCTAGTTCATCCACCACGTGGCACAGCACAGAGACAAGCCCCAGATGTCATGGCAGGAACAGCCTCGCACAGCCTGAGCACTTGACATTTCTGCTTCCTGACTGTTTGATAACATGTAACTGCCCACTTGGTAAACAGATCTGGAGAAAATGCAGGCTGTGGATCTGCCTTTTGAGTGATTGAACCTGCCTTCCCCCCATACACATTCCAGTGTTAGATGTCAAAATGAATGAAGAGCTACTCAGGGTCCTGGGAAGCAGGAAGGTCATGTACAGCTGTTCACATTGCAGAATGTCTGACTTCAAATGGTGCAGTGCACAATGCCATAGCATTGGTGGGTAATCTGACTCCCATACTTGCTCTATGTCCTAGACAAAATTAAAAAGTCCCTAAGCCAACTGACAAAAGCCCATCTAACCCCATGAAGATGACAGTGACTCACACACAGGATGCACTCAAAAAATCCAAACAAACAAACAAAAAACTACAGGCTGGAAGATGGTTCGGTGGGTAGCATTTGTCATATGATGCTAAGGATCTGAGTTCAGATCCTACTGAAGGCCAGCATTCCTACTGTAAGATAAGAGACAGAGATAGGGACCTGGTGTGTGAAGTAGAGAACAGTAAGATGTCTTGTCTCAAGGTAGAAGGTGAAGACTTGTCCCATGACCTCCACATGTAGTCACAAAATGTACACGTATGCACACACCATTCACTGAAGATCAGGGAGGACGAGGGAAACAGCTGCCAAAGGAGCTGAGCCTTTCTTCTCTGTGACGATGACCTAAGGGCTTTCTCAGTCTCCTCCTAAAGTTCGTCAGATGGTCAACTGGCCTTTCAACTGAACACACCGGCACAGGCACACGTTTGTGCACATGCATGCGCATGTATATTTGGATGTCTTTTTCCCTTTTGTTTTGTCTCCAGTTTGAGAATCAAATCTTGAGCCACATTCATGTGGCAAGCACTGAACTCTGTCCCCAGCCCTTGAGTTTCTGAGACAGTATCGCTGTGTGTCCCAGGCCTAGGACACACGATCCTCCTACCTCTGTTTTTAGGACTGGGACACTGTACCTGGCCAACAGCTATTCTTTTGAGTGACTAAAACATTTGGCTTTTAGGATCCAAACAGTCTGAACCACTCTGACATAAGGACCCTATGAAATGGGACTGTCTCTCACATCTGAGCTCTCTGCCACCTACTGGAGTCAGGCCACAACTTAGAAATAAATCGTGTCCACGAGATCAGCACAAGGTTTCTGTTGACACCCAAGAAGACAGAAAGGATGTTCACGGATCTCTTGTTCCTGGGCTAAATGCATTCCGAAGATAGCTCATTCACATTTGATTTTGAGACAGGGCCTCACTATGTAGCTCAGGCTGGTCTTGAACTCATAATCCTCTTGCTTCTGCTTCCCCAGTCCTGGGCTTAAAGGTAGGC
Organism: Grammomys surdaster; assembly: GCF_004785775.1. Classification (NCBI taxonomy): domain Eukaryota; kingdom Metazoa; phylum Chordata; class Mammalia; order Rodentia; family Muridae; genus Grammomys; species Grammomys surdaster. The sequence continues at coordinate 311,175 of NW_021604749.1, read as the reverse complement.
ATTACTATGTCTAGTCTTTTTTGTTTACTCTTATTTACAGCCTGTAAAACAAATTATTTTATTATTCTCATTCTCTAATAAGGAAATCAAAGCCAAACCAGAGTTTATAAAAATTACAATCACAAAGCCAGGGACATGCTCAGTTGGCGGAATGCTCACCTAACATGCTTCGCTCTGGTTATATCCTGTAATTCCAGCACTTAGGAGTTAGGTGCAGGAAGAGCCGAAGTTCAAGCTCATCTTTGGCTATATAGCAAGTTCAATGCCAGCCTGGGCTACCTGAGACTCTGTCTTAAAAAAATAAAAATAAGCAAGGCCACCAGATCTTTACTCCCAGTACCCAGGAGACAGAGGCAGGCAGATCTTTAAGAGTTCAAGATTATCTTGGCCTATAAAGACAGTTCCAGACAAGTCAAGGCTACATAGTGAAACTCTGTCTCAAAAATAAACACAATAAACAAACAAACAGATAATAGATGTTCCATCCATTTTGATCATCAACAAAGTCTCAAGCACTCTTAAGTGCTTTTCTAAACACAAATTCATCAAACCTATGTGGTAAATACTATTTTTTTACCATCCCATTTTACAGATGGAAAACCAAGGCTCAGAAAAGTCAAGCAACTTTCTCAGAGCTAGAAAGCTGTGGTCAAAACTGAACTTGATTGAACTCACACTGGCATGAAGCCATTTGTGCTCTGGAAACATCTGAAACTCCCTTCTAATAAGAGCATACGTGCCATGACTGACCCCTAACCCAGAGGAAAGATGCGGCTCCAGGGACTTCAGAGATTTCAGCCCAAGATTCAGATGAGACCGTTTCAAGTGCTACCTCTGGATTCTGTTCGTGCCCAGCACCATCTCCTCTCTGGGCCTCCCGCCCAGAGTTCCCAGCAGCTGTTGTTGATTATTGCTAGGTCTTTCCCAACCCTGGTCTCCTGGCTCCTCCCCAGTCTCTGACCACATCCCTCTCCCAGCCACAGAGAGGTGGATCAGACATATCTGTGGCTGAGCTTCAAAACTGCATTCCCAAAATATCTGAGCGACTGGCAGATGGAGATGTTGTATTCGGGTGCAGAAGGGGAGTGGATTAGAAATAAAATGAAAGAAGCCGGGGTGAGCACCACCAGCACTGGAGGCAGGATGGGCTTGGGCATCCCTCTCCGGGGGTCCAGGTTATAAGGTCTCGTTCAGGCTAGCCAAAAGCAACATCAGAAAGGTGCTAGCATCTCAGATGCACTGAGCATATACTTGGTGCAGGCCTGGGGCTGAGCATTATGTCAGTTTGCCATGCTGCCTGGGAAGGGGGCACTCAGACACTGCTACCTTCACAAAGTTCTTCAAAAAAAGAACACAGATCCTTTTCTGCTTGGATACTTAGACTACTTAAACTGTCCCCAAGATTAGCATCGCCCGGCTAGCCTCTCAGAAGCTTGGTGTGAGCAAGAGCCTCACCACCAGCTGGTGCTACCAGCTGGCCCACAAATGAGGGGGCACAGAGAGGCCGTTCTTGGCTATGTCCTTGGAAACTCTGTGTATCCCCCATCCTGCCCACCCTCCGGTGGAGAGGCTGCTAGAAGGTAAATTTCCAAGCGGGGGTACTCACAGCCATGGAGGAGTCTGGGCAGGGAAAGGTCCCAAGATCTCCACTTCATCCTCACTGGACTGGCAGCAGCTGGAGTCATAGCACCTCTGACAGCAGTGTTGACAAGTCCAGCCACACAGCAGCACGTCAGAAATTCTAGAAAGAAAGCTCTGGGGCCATTGGGGGAAGAAGAGAGAGGAGAGAGAACACCCCAAATTATAAGCAGCCCATCTGGGATTGCCCCACCCATGATAAATAGGTACCCCAGAGCAGAATTGCTGATAGGAGAAAAACAATGTTCTCTCTTATTTATGCACTGTGGCATAAGGGACGGCAAACAGAAGTGGCTGCAGCCATTCGGAGCAAGCAAAACACTTGCAGGTGTTTGCCTTTGTAGTTTATGTATGTGCCTTTCTTGACAGGTGGGCGGTTATTACAACATGGAGAGGGCCAGACAATATGTTCTCAAACACACAATGCATACGATTCTCTCCTGGCAAAAGAAAAAAAGATACTTCAGAAAAAATAGCCCCAGGGACATGCAACTAAACTGGGGGAGTCCGGTTGAGTTGGGACACACATGCTGTCTGTCCAGTGATGTCCCTTTTGCCAGGGTCTCCCTTTTGGTTGAAGGGAAGAGAAACTGTACCCTTGTTAATATCCTGTGACTCAATACTCAATCATGCCCCAGCCCCACACCAGACTCCAAACGGAAAGGCAAGCATTTGATTAGAATCCAGACCAAACAGATGATTGAATTAACCCACCTCGTTCAGTGGTTCCAACTGCCCTTTTAGAGAGCCACGGTGAAGCCAGGGCAAGGGGCAGAGAGAGGGGGGGGGGAGAGGGAGGGAGGGAGAGGGAGAGAGAAAGAGAGAGAGAGAGAGAGAGAGAGAGAGAGAGAGAGAGAGAGAGAGACCAGTTTAGCAATATTCCAGCAACTCAAAGAACAGCAAGACAAAAACAACAGAAAGCAGCTGCCCGCATCTTCGCACTCACCATTCTGGGGAGGGAGCTGACTTTACTACCAAGGTATGGCTATGTTTGCAGGGCTGCTGGGAGCCTCTTGGTTAACTAACAGCGAATAAACGGGAACTGTGAGCTTTTCCATTTGATGTGCACCGTGTGCTGTTATGAATCAGATCGGGTAGATAGCTCGTCATGCTACTCAACACACAGCCACACTTCAGGGGACTCGCAAACCTTCCCAGACTGAAATAGCCAAAGCCAACCCAAGAGGGCCTGATTAGCTAAACTGACAGGCTGACTCCCCCGCCCCTGCCAGGGCCCTACCTTCCAATCCTGCTCCAATCCTGCTGGTAGAGAGCATCCTTCGACCACCCACAAATGGGGGAGGGGCTGGAAGGAAACCAGGAGCTGGTCCTCCCTCCCTGGTGTGGTTCCACCCGGTACCCCATCTTTTTCTCACAGGTCCCTGAGCTCTAAACTCACTCCTTTTCTTCCAAGAAGGGCTCCTCTATGGACCCAGGGTTTCTTTTCTTTTAAAAAATTATAGCATTTCTTTTGTGTGTGTGCACGCGCGTGCGTGTGTGCATGTGTGTGTGTCCCTGTGGTCACACACATCCACGGCACCATGTGGAGGTCAGAGGATGACTCTCAGGAGACCATCCTCTACCTCTCCACCTGGTTCCAAGGATCAAACTCAGGTCATCAGACTTTGTGGCAAGCGCTTTACAGACCTAGGATTTTGTGATTTAAAAGGAAACACGGTGATATTAATCCACTAGGCAGGTGTCAAATCCTGATGACCTGCTTAGGACAGATCCCAGACAGGAAGGGAGGTACAGCCCAAGCCAGGGCTTTGGGGTGCACAGAGAGCCAGTAAGGAGGAGATAGTCTGAGTTTGTTCCCAGATGTTAACATTTTCTTGACTCTTGCTCATTCCCATCCTTCCTTGTAAACAAAGCAAACTGAGCTCTCTAAGGCTGGAGATACCCCAGTCCAGCCCAGATTTAGTACTGTAGCGTTCTCCTTGTGTTAATTTTTCCAGCTGCCTTCTGCCTCCATCATGTGATCCTGGCTGCCTTTGCCCATGGGTTGCAGTTTTCTTCACAGACTTCGTATATGTTGGCTGTTCAGAGATAGGGTATAACTCTGTGGCTCAGGTTAGCTCAGAACTCTTCATTCTCCTGCTTCATCTTCCCAAGTTCTGAGATTATAGGTTTATACTGTTATTCACAACTTGGTTTTGTTGTAAGTTAAAATAAAAAAAGGAGAGTTAACCTTTTCCTGTGTACGTGTGTACAGACATGCACGTGTGTGGCATATAGACATTTTCCTGTATGCAATTGTGCACATGTGTATGTGAAGGACAGAGGTCAATGTCAGGTGTGTTCCTCAGTTGCTCTACATTATTTGTTTGACACAGGGTCTTCATCAGGAGGATTCTGGAGCTCATTATCTCAAGGCTGGTTGGCCAGTGAGCACAGAATCCTCCTGTCTCTGTCTCCCAGGCACTACCACACCTAGCTTTTCCATGGGTGCTGCGGATCTGAACTCAGTCATAAAGGTCCAATTCTAGAAAAAAAAATCAATTAATAGTAGCACAGGTGGTGGTTCTATTAACTTTTAAAACTCAAGCTCCTTGAAGTCCCATGGATTGCCTCCTGGGAAAGTACTTAAGGGCACTAATCACAGATCCCTCCAAAGCTCAAACTCAGCTGAGCACAGAGTCAGTGAGCCACAGAGCCTATGACCTAGTGAGTTGCGAAGGAGGTGGGCTCTGAGCCTGGGTCATTTCTTTTGATGAGACAAGACCCTTGGTATGAAAATGCTGTATGGCTCCCAACCTCAAAGTAAACACACCTTCTCTGTGACTTCTGAGACAAGATGATTTCTCCTAGGGACCAAGAACTGCCCTGGCAGGTGCAAGCAGTAAAAACTGGCCTCATGGCGCTAGCATGAAAAAGGGATTAAAGATGTTTCACATAGCTGAGCATAGCATTGTGTGGGGGTGCCCATCATCCTGGTGCCAGGAGTCTGAGGCAGGGAGGTTGTGAATTTGAGACCAGTCTGGACTAGACCATGTTTCAAAGACAAAACAAAACAAACAAACAACAGCAAACAAACAAAAATCAAGCAAGGACGTGTGGGATGGCTCAGTGTAAAGGTGCTTACCATCAAACCCAGAGATCCGAGTTAAATCCCCAGGACCTACAGGATGGAAGAAGAGCCAACTCCCAAAGCTGTTCTGTCATACACGCCCTGGTATGTATGTCTGATCCTCCCCGACTCTCCAGGTTGCCCCAACCACCACGTAGTGAGAATTTTGATGTAAAATATTACTTTTCAACCTCTGAAGGCATTCCAGCCATTTACAGGTGTGTTCTCAGGACACGGGTGGTCAAAAGAGACCCATTTAGCCCTTTATACAGCCGAGGTGAACACAGAAAAGCCACCATAAGCTCCCTCGATGGCGTCAGTTTTCTCAAAGCTCAGGTGTAAGATGGTGGTCCAGGGGCAACCCAAGGTGGGGACAAAGGGGACAGAAAAGCCCCAAGTCCAGGGCCTCATTCTGCCTTGTCACATCCTCTGGGCTCACTCTTCTGATGTCAGTGGCAACTGACTCAAGGCAGGAATCATGAAGAAAAAATTCCAGGCACACAGAGGGAACACAGAGGTCAGCAGGTGATAGCTCACTCAAACCAGCCCATGGCAGGCTGGTATATATCCTTCCAATAGAGAAGGAGTCGTGTATTTCCTGATTTTCAGAAAGTCTCTGAAACTCATTGACCAAAATAAATAAAGCTTTGTGGGTGCATAGCCATCCATGCCCACTCTCTGGCCTCCCTTTGTGCTTGCTTTTTTACTGTTTTCCCAATTGGAAAACTGTGACCGAAGAACAGGAATATTACTCTCTGTAAAAGTTCAAAGACTTTTTCTAAGAGAGAAGCCAGGACCATTGAGATGTTTGACTTACACATCCTTCCTCTCAGCCTACAGTTTAGATCCCACCTTGACTGCTAAGTAGCTGTGTGGCCTTAACAAGTGACTTAACTTCTCTGTGCTGACACATAATTTAGGAAAGTGAACGCCGTGACTTACTACTGTAATCCCAGCACTCAGAAGATGGAGGCAGGAGAATCACAGGCTAGCCTGGGCTACATAGCAAGATCCTGCCTCAGAAAAAGAAAATGTATAATTCAATGAAGAACCATAAAAGCCAGTCTTACTGTTCCCTGCTCACTCTCTTGGGCATCAGAGTGGGCAGAGACTGTGACCTATGTCCTCAACACTGGTCCGTAATTGGTGGCAGTCAAGTGTTGACGAGCAACTACTGAATACATATTCCAACAACTTTCAGGGCACAGTTAGATGTATAGTAAGTGTGACCTTCATTGAACTTGAAATCAGGACCTAGGCAATCCATGAAAAGGCAAGCCATTCCTGGGGATCAACACTAGAGGCAGAGAAGGTCAGGTTCCGCCAGGTGACAGACTATCTGAGGAACTTGAACAGGGGAGCAGAATAGTTGGGGGGGGGGTGTCTGCAGTCCCCACTCCACCTCACCTCCAAGCTGAGGCGAGGGGACAAAAAGTGAATCCCTGAACCTGGGAGCCACTCTTCTCCCCTCCCCTGTGGTTAGGGGCAAGCAGTCCTAGAAGCCTGCAGCTCTTCTGGGTCTGTTTGCAGCATGGGGGTGGGAGTCTGACTGTGTGACCTTGGCTTGACCTGTCATTACTTCCCAATTTGCAAAGAAACTGGTTTCCTTGCCAAGCAGCACAGTCCATCCCTATCCATCCCCTCTAATGGGGTGGTGTGTGTGTGTGTGTGTGTGTGTGTCTCGCAGGTACTTGGTATTTCTCCCCGTTCTGGGAGTCTTGGGGGCGCTCTGCAGGAGGCATGGGGGGGGGAGTCCTGCACTTCACAGACCTCAACGTACTAAAGTAACCGTCCCCACCTCCCTCACCAGTGTGCTCTAGCCTCTGGATGTCCCCACCCCTCGGCACCCAGCGCCCGGGCGAACGATGTCCTTGTCCCTCTAGGTCTGAACAGCTGCCTCCAGCTGGCTCCACCGGCCAATTAGCCCGAGCCGTCACCACGGCAACGGGCGCTGGCGGGCCGGGTGGCTGGCGTGCCCCGGGCCGCCCTCCTGCTGCCCCTCCTTTGGGGTGGGTACCAGGGGACCAGGGGGTGGGGAGTTGCAAAGTCACCCCGTGGTCTCCCCTCCCAGGGAGGCGAGCTCGAGGGTTCAGGTCCCACGCAGGGCCCTCCATACCGAAATCTGGGGTCCCCTGCCCTAGCTCCAGAACACGCACAGGTGCCTGCTCTGGGGCACCCGTTGTTTTGTTGGTTTTTTGTGTTTTGTTTTTATTTTCTCCAGTAAGTTTGTGGGAGCTCGGTGGTGCGCACTCCCGCGGCGCGCGCTCCCGGCAGAGGGGGCGCGGTCCCCGGTATTCCCTGGCCGTCGCCCCCGGTCACCGTCCTACCTGGATGTACGCCATCTTCGCCCGCGCTCACTCACTCCGGCCCGGGCATGGCGTCGCCACAGCCCCTTTGCCCTCGCCGGTTTGGCGAGGTGGCACGGCCAGCCCGCAAGACATCAGTGGGCGGCCGGGTGGCCCCAGACGTGACTGGCGTGGCTGATGAGCGGTGCCCGCCCCTCCGCCGACCGCCCCGTCCTTGCCCAGCCCTGCGGGGCCGCCTCCCTGGAGCGCAGAACCGGGATCCCCTCCGCTTCGGTCTCTGGTGGGCCGGCACCCACACTCCCACCTTGGGGTGCTCCCTGGTTGCAAAAACGCTGGGGCGCCTGGCGAAGCAGCCCCGGGCGAGTCGCGGGGACTGCGGCGACCCCGGCGCAGGCGGAGCCGGCGACGCTGGGGCCCGAGCGCGGGAGGCGGGGGAGGGGATGGGAACTCAAAGGGGTGGGTGGGGGCGGTGCCCGGGTCAGCGCTGCGGGCCGGCAATAGAGTGGCACCTATCCACTGCCTGATCGACAGCAGGGCTTTCGGGCGACTGCGAGGCGGAGGTGACAGCGCGCTGCTAGCTGTAGGGTTTGGAGTTGGAGGGTCTCTTCAATCCTGCCCTCTCCCCAAGCCGCTTGGCGAAAGTTTTATACCAGCCGCACCCGACGGGCCTAGAACCCGGCTGTGGAGTGTGTAGAGGCTGAAGGGCGGGCGTCACCTATTTAGGGTGGACCTGGCAGCCCCCCAGGACAGTGCTGTGGCAGGGGGATGCTCACCCTCGCTCGGCTTTGTATGGGCCCCTTTACCCTTAACCCGCCCGACTGAAGCCCAGGACGCAACAGGTCTAGCAAAGGGCGGCCGCACAGCGCCACCCAGCGTTTGACTGCGCCCGGGGGCGTGACTCGGCCCGTTCGCAGCTGGGACCGATGTCTCGGATCTGTCGCCGCGATTGGGCTTCGTCTACCGGCTCTCAGGGCTGGGCCGCAGCACTGAAAGATTGCTAGCACATCTCCTAGCCCAGGGTCTCCATCGCAAGGTCACCGAGCTTGGTGCAACCCTCCAGCAAAGGACTTGAAGTGGACCGTGGTCCTCCTTGGGTTTCTATTTTCCATGCCTGGCAGCTGGTGTCGCTGCTCGCCAGCTCATCAAGCTTGTCATTTCAATCTCTTGGCGTCCCCGTCTTTTCACCATTAAAAATGGGGTCAAATTTCTGCCGAGCCTAGCTTCCAGGGGAGATAAACGAGTAAAAAAATATGCAAACAATTAAATATGTAATCCACACAAGGAAAATAACCTAGCATTTGGGAGTAAAACATTTGTAGCTCAGCATGCGACATGTGGAATAACCCATCTGCTGAGTCTAACAGCCGTCACCTCCATCAGAGCAGCTATTTGTAAGAGAACCCGAGGTAGGGCTTGTTGACTGGTAGCCTTCCCTCAAAGTTGGAAGAGTCGGGAGGGTCGATGGACCCTCGCTTAGATTCTGGCCTCTCCCTCCTGCACCTCTCAGGCATTGTATGTAATTCTGCCCAAACTGCGTGAACCCTCTCTCCGAGATGCTAGGGTACGTATAGACGGACTGTGGAAGGTTAGCTGAAGCGAGTTGGGCTGGGGGCGGGGGATGACCATATATACAGCAAAAAGAAAGAGTTTTTCTCCCCATCAGTGCAGCTGCTTTGCCGTCACCCACGCTCCTATAAGAAAACCAAATAAATTCTGGTTCTCCATGCTGGATTTCGGCAGATTAGCTCTTTGTTTTGTCTTTGGAGCCCTTTGGATAAAGTGTTTGTGTTTGTCTTGGGAAAGAGTACATTGAGGGTGGATAATGGGGCTGGCAAATCCGTGTTTCCAGACCATCACTCCGGTACCTTACTAACCCCACCCGCCCTGTATCTCTACTACAGAGCCTAGAGCAGGTAGGCCCCGGGCAAAATGTCTGCTTGCTGCTGCACATTATGTCCTCTGCTCTGGGATAGCGTCTACTTCCAGATTCATGGGGAGACTGAGGTGCAGAGAGGTAAGGTCACTCCCACCTGGAGGCACTGACTTCCATGATCACCCTTGGCAGGCTTAACCACCTACCTATATTTACCTGTTGTTATTCAGTGTTTCCTTTATGGGGGAGGGGACTTCACAGAGGAAGAGCACTTGGAGAGATGAGTGGGGGTTAGAGGCGTTTGCTAGGTGTTTCTTTAAATATCAATATCTAACTTAAATTATTATTATCAAAACTTGAGATCAACTCTCACTGTGTAGCCCAGGCTGGCCTCAGACTCTGGATCATGTTGTGCCCACCTAAAGTATGGGGTTACACACTTGCAAAGTGTGCCCTGCTAACAACCTAAGCTCATTCTCACACCCATCTTCCACACTTGGCACACACACATTCAACATTTTAATTTTTAGATAAGCTTGAAGTAGACTCCTCTACTGTCTATCTGCTTAGTTGTGGGGGGAAAAGGAGGCTTAGAGAGGTAAAGCATCTTGTCACTTGTCAAGAGGGTACACAGAGTCCAGGAGTTGGGATCCAGACTCAGGAGGCCTAAACGTAAGCCCTAGCCGCTATGGGATGCTTGAAGCTAGGTGGAAGGGAGATGAACACCTTGGAGCAAGCCTAAGACACGGAGATCTCTCTCCTCTGCCTCCTCCTCTCTCCTTCCCCACTGCCCTCTGCTCCACCTGCCTCCTCCTCTGCCATTCTCCTCATCGCCACCCCTTTCCCTCCCTTCCTCGGGTCTTTTGTAGGTAAGGTCCCACTGTGTACTCCGAGCTTGCCTCAAACTGTTCATATAGCCAAGGCTGTCCTTGAACTCTCCATTGTCCTGCCTCTCCCTCTGGAGGGCTGAGCTTACAGGCGTGCCTCAGCACACTCGGCCCCTGGTCTCTTAATCCCCTAAGATTTGAAGTCTGTGAGAATGTTAAGCACCCCTAGTAAGGAAATAAAAGTATTCATTTGGTGTGGGCATCATAGACTCTGCTAATCTACTTCTGTTATTATTAAATGTCTTGGTTGTATACATGCAAGGTACCTAGGACAGTGGGTGCTTAATAAATGTGGAGGTGCTTGTTGAGTGAGTGTAAATGGACAGTAACGGCCCCAACTCTCACGTCAGGCATTTATTACACCTGGGGTGTAATAAACATCACACAGATCCTTGTTTAGTCTCTGTTGGGATTCTGAAAAAATGGGTGCAATCACATTGATCTCCCTTTTATAAGTGAGGAGGCTGAAGTATCGGCTTGGAGGGCAGTATGAGTTACCCACAGTGAAGCAGGGGTAAGCTGACCTGTTTTCCAGCAACAGGCCAGCTGCTCATGGCTGCCCCATCCTCAGATGATAGAGTCAACCAGAGGGCTTAAGGCCTTCAGCAGATGAGTGTGCAAGGTCACTCCAACACTGGACTCCAGGGGACTGTGGCTTTTTTTTTATCATCTCTCTGTCCTTCATAGGTCCTTGCAGCCCAGCTCTGAGATGTCACCTGGACTGAGACCGAGGTTATGTCTATTTCTTTGAGGCAGATGGCACCTTTGCTTGTGATGGACAAACAGAACTACATGTGACTTGTGGAGTGACAAGGAAAAACCCCAGAGAAGGGGCTCTGATCAGGAGTGCTGAGGGACAGAGATGGCTTCCTAAGGGACTGCCATTAAACCAAGCATTGCAGGCAGAGGGATTGTTCTAGAGGCCAGCGATTCTTGATTTCAGGGATCTATGGAGAAGTGTCCATGGGGCCTGTGAACTTAGAAAGGAAGAGTTACATTCCATTCTCACTCACCCCTGCCAAATCCTACTATTTACATTACAAAGGCAGGCAGCAAACCAGAACACAGGCTCTGAGCAGGGGACACCTGTAGCCTTGGACTATTTTACAGCTGCTGTAGACACTTAACGTTCCATTTGTACTTTTAAATAATTTTTTATCAAATTTATTGATTGTGTGTGTATATGATGTGGGGGGGGAGGAAGGGAGCAGGCACGTATGTGCCACAGGGGGCATGCTGAGGTCAGAGGGCAACTTACAGGCATCTATTCTTTCCCTCCTCCATGTGAGTCCAGGGATGGAACTCACATCGTCAGACTGAGCAGCCAATGCCTCTGTATCCACAGAGCCTATGTTTGGACTCTTCATAGCTTGCAAATTGCAACAGTTAGCAGGCCCACAGTAGATCTTTGCATTGAGTGTATCAATAAAGAAACACATAGAAGTTCCGTTTGACGGCACATGCCTATAATCCCAAACACTCAAGAGACTGAGGCAAGGGAAATAGGCATTCCAGGCCAGCCTGTGCTATGTGGTGATGCCCTGATTCAAAGTCCAGAAGATGACTACAAGTCTAAATATTTGTCTCTCTCCTCACAGGAAAGTATAATTCTCACTCCTCAGCAAGGAAACTTCTCTCCGCAGCAGACAGAGAGCGGTACAAAAACCCCACAACCAATCAAAACACAGAGTTGTGAAGCTCAGCCCCAGTGGGTCCATGTACAGAACAACTCCTACACCTAAGGCTCAGGGGACTTTGTAGAGGATGTGGTAGAAAGAGCCAGAGGATCAGGGAGTTTGATGTGAGATTGTGTCTCCTGGGAATGTCGGAAGCCACACCCATGAATGTTGCCTCGACACGCGCAGAACGATGGCAATAGCAATAGACACGCTAAAGTGGGTGAGGAAAGACCATGAGGCCCCGACCCATGACCCATACAGCAGACTGTAGGTGACTAAGGAAAGCTGAGAGCAGGAGAAAGTCTTCCCCAGGGAAGACCACACCAGTTGGTTACCCGACACTAAATGGCCAGTCCTGAAAACATACATGTGAGTAACATTATACAGAGCAAGCAGGTTATACTTAGAGATGTTATGTATACGTATATGCAGGTAATAGCAATTAATTAAAACAGAGGTCACAAATTTGAATGGGAGCAAGGTGAGGTATATGGGAGGGTTTGGATACAGGAAAATGAGGGGAGACATGATGTAATTATAATCTCAAAAATTAAAGAAAGTATAAGATAAATAATAAAAACAAAATCTAGGAGAAAGAGAAGTAAGATAAATATTACTCCTATTTCAATTTGTTTAAATATTTTGGTAACTGCATACACAAGTAGTTAATTTCTCTGCCCTGTGATGTACTATGTTCTGTATTTATAAAAGCATTCTTCTAAATTCAGTCTTTAGGCTTTCATGAGCTGGCCATGGTCCAATGGTACAGCGGATAAAGCCCCTTCTCCACAAAGGCAGCAGGTGCATTGGTTGAGCTGGGAGAGTGGGAACTGCAAGCAGTTCTCAGATGCAGTGAGGCCAGTGAGCTTTAACTAGTGGAGCATCGAAAGGTCACACAGTCTCCTGTCATTCCATGAAGGAGAAGGAGCCTCATGATAGAAAAGATTTTTGGCAGAGGTGTGTGTGTGTGTGTGTCCATGTCCCTCTGTCTGTCCATCTTTCAGCATAGAGTAAACAAGCATAAAGTCAGGAGGCCAATAGGAAGGAAGGTGGTTGCACCCAGGCATGGTGATGACTGAGCCATGACAGCTGTGGGAAGCAGGGGAGAGGAGGGGAGGGCAAGTCAGCTAGGAAGAAGGAATCTTATCTTTCCATATGTGGAATATCCAATACATGTTTTCTGAAGTTCCTTACAGAAGCCAAATTCAATCCTGTTAAAGCATAAAAGAACGTATGGGCTCCTTAGCTGGGAAGTCCAGGGGCAAATTCTCCAGGGACAGCTGGGATGAGGGCTAACCAAGCAGCCATGGAATCCCTATCACACTTTACAGCTTCTTTCAGAATATTTTTCTCCCCTAGGGTAGATTTGCTTCCTGAGGCAAAAGAAAAAAAAAAGAGGTACTTGGTTTACATTTTTATGGTTCCAATGAAGAGGCACTTTATGGTCACATGCAATGGTCCTACTTTGGTCACATACTGAGCCAGAGGTCCCAGCACACTTGCTAGAATAAGACTGGGCAGGTGGCCAAATGTGGGCATCACAAGCCACTGTCTGATGAGGACCACATAGGTGGCTGGAGAGGCTGGCTTTAGAAAAAAGATGCTGGAGATGGAAGCATTGGTCCCACCCTGAGGTAGCCATGGCCCATCTAGAGTAGAGAGAAGCATAGATGTTTCTGGAATTCTATCCCTCCTAATGCAGGGTCTCTGGGAACTGGTATCCAGTTCCTCTGGTGGTGCCTCTTAAATTCTTAAGACGAACCAGCCGTCTCCTTAGAGCACCATGCCCTGAGCGGCAGAGGCATGCACATAATAACAGTCTTCAGAAGGGAATTAGGAGTGGGAGTGCAGTCTCTGGCCCGTAGACTACCTGGTATCATTCAAAAGTGCTCGGATGGCAGAAACAGCTGTTACCACCCATCGGGCCACACAGCTTCTGGTTTAGTGGTTATCGATTTTGGCCATTCTCACTGATGAAACCTGTTGTCTAAGTCCCTTTTAATTCTATGGCATGTAAAACTTATCCTTCCCATCCCATCTTAGCTTTCCCTGTATCCCTCCCTGGGCTCTGTTTCTACCCAGAATACCTGAGTAGCAAGAAGGCTCAAAGCTAATTAGACAGTCTGAAACAGGGTCCCCAGACCTCAAGCTATGCTACATACCCATCAGAGTTCTCTGGTCCCCATCTTTGCCAGGGGCAAGAGTTCAGTCTTGCCTATCTAATGGTGTGTGACCAGGGACAAGCCATTTCACCTCTGTGAACCTCGGGTTTCCTCTGCAAAATGAGTATTATACACTTTGGTGCCAGTGCTGGAAAGAACTCTGACTACTTAGGAGAAATCCACAAAACATAGATGCATGGCTCACGGGGGGTGAGATGGGGGTGGGGGGAGGGGGTCCCTTTTTCCCCCAAAGCATGCATTTAGCCTGGGGCCTCCTATTTTATTTTATGCTTGGGAAGGTGGAGTGTGTCAAGGAGGAAGGAAGAACCACATGGAGGTTGAAATCCTGGCTGCTATCACCAGCTAGCCTGCCTACAAGTCATGCTACTCACCTCTCACTACCTGTGAGGCCCAGGGTGCATGTCTTTGTGGCCCTCAGCCTCCTCCTCGGTGAATGGGACCCAAACCAGTACTTCATGGCAGGAAGCACTCTCCCTGATAGGATGCACGGAGTAACTGTATTTATCCCATAGCACTGTACCAGCCCTCAGGAGGCTCTCAGTAAATGCAAGCCCTACTCAATTTTTTACTCTCAAAGTATATGGGCTGAAGATACAGCTCTGTGGCAGAGCACATTCCTAAAGGTGTGAGGCCCTGGCTGGCATACACACACATACATACAGACATACATGTACATATGTACACACATACATGCATTCACAGGCACACACATATGAACTCACATGAACAAACACATACACACACATAGCCACGCACACACACATATATGCAAATACACACACAGCCATGCACACACATACATACATACATGAACACACAAGCACATACTCATACATGAATTCACATGAACACAAATATACACATACACACACACACACAGACACCAGACAAGTCCCTATCCATGTGAGGGACCCTACTACTTGCTCACCAGGAATAGTTTTTCTTCTTTGTTCAAGGCCATGATTGAGATGACAGAACCACCCCAGACACAGGTTATTCATAAACTAGACTGTACAGCAGGGGGCAAAGTCCCATTAAAGTCCCTCTTCTCCCTCTTCCCAGACTCACTTGGACACTTGGATGCAGTAGGTTTAGGGACAGAGTCTGGGGATCCCCAGCTCCTACCAATTTCCAGAGGATGCTTATGGAAGCAGGCACTACAAAGTCTAGCCTTTGCCTTAGCATGCCAGGACACCATCGCTGGTACTCCTACACTTCCCAGCTAGAAGGATGCTGTTGTCCATCAGCCAGGCTGCCTCTGAGTGATGTTCACTCATTGGCTGTCACAGCTCAGAGTAGGAGATGGCATGGAGGAGGGGCACACTCCTGATGAGCATCAGCCCTGAAGACATTTGACTCACCTGTGCAGCTTGGCCTCCTGCTGGTTCCTGCAACCTACCAGACATCGCTTCATCTTGCATGCTGTCTGCTGGTGTCTCCCTTAAGGATCCTGCTTAGATGAAGAAGTCTGATGGTCTCTTTGACAACCCCTGGAACCCTGACACTTGCTCAAGACTGAGGCTGGTAACTACAGTCAGACAAATTCTCTCCACCTCATGATTCAGAAAAGAATAGCTAATGATTTAGTCTTCAAGAAGGAAAATCTGAGGGCGACTTAATAACAGCCTGTACATGTGAAGGGGTATTTGCAGGGGGTGGGTGACCACCTGTTCATTCTCTCCTCTCTCTGTCTCTCTCTCTGTCTCTCTCTGTCTGTCTCTCTGTCTGTCTCTCTGTCTGTCTCTCTGTCTGTCTGTCTCTCTCTCTCTCTCTCTCTCTCTCCTCAGCTAGGAAGAATGAAGATGGAATTTAACTGTAGAAATAGAAGACGGTGCTAGGGTTGGCATAGACATGACCACACCGACACGGCTTCAAGGGGAAGCACATAAACTCTGCTTTCCTGGATAATGATGAGAAAGCAGCTTGGGATCTGCTGTGTGGTTTTCTTCCAGAGGCAGGAAGAGGATTTGAGACTGGGAGTGACTTCCAGGTGGGAATGGCACTGGTACCATGATTAGCCCTGCTCTTCTGTGCCCTCGAAACCACAGAAATTCTCCTCTCTTCTCTTCCTCTCCTCTCCTCTCCTCTCCTCTCCTCTCCTCTCCTCTCCTCTCCTCTCCTCTCCTCTCCTCTCCTCTCCTCTCCACTCA
>NW_021604749.1:216847-294989 GCF_004785775.1 Grammomys surdaster | reverse complement strand
CTGGCTTGTCCTGAAACTTGCTCTATAGACCAGGCTGGCCTTAAACTCAAAGGTCTACCTGCCTCTGCCTCCCAAGTGCTGGGATTAAAAGGTATATGCCACGAGACCCAGCTACTGTGGTGATTTACAAAGAACTGTTCTCTGGTCACACATCTGAAACAGCATCAGGGTGATGGACAGCATCCTCACCAGGAGTGCATCATCTTACCCTGCTGGATAACGAGATGCCCTGGGCACTGGGGCCACAGGTCTGTGCTGGCACCGCACCTGCAGGAGGTTCTGATGCCGGCTGCAGAGTGAGGACTGCGAGGCCTCCTGCTTCATGATGCAGTTCTTACTTGGAATATCCTATTCAGGAGTTTGGGGGCAGGGTCCTCCATCTGATCCTGCATTTTTAGCAAGCTCTACTGGGCATACCCAACATTTCCCACACTGTGACACTATGCTATCACATTGCAGAGAAATATCATACTGTGTGCCTGGTGGGATGGCTCAGTGGTGAAAGCACTTGCTATACAAGCCTGAAGTTCAGAGTCCAATCTCTGGGACTCACACCACAGAAGGAGTTAACTGACTTCTCATGTGCACCATGGGGATGTGCTAGCTTGTGCGCGCACACATATTAATTAATTTAAAATAGGACGGTCACCAGGGTTACACTACTGGGAGGTGGTGAGATCTTTGGGAGGTGGGAACCTAATGGGGTGTTGTTGGAGATTGGTACTAATGCTTTGACTCTGTGTGTTCAGATGCTGAAGGTCCTTGTCCCCAATTGGTTTTTGATCTATCAGTAAAGACGCCAATGGCCAATGGCTGAGCACAGGGCAGGACACTGACAGTTGTGCGGGTAGGATGCAGGTGAAATGAGAATCCCTTGGGCTGGGGGAAGAGGAAGGAAATGCAGTAATGGCAGGAGATAAACCCAGCCAGTCATGTGAGTTTTTGGGTAAGTGGCCACAGGCCTTGGGTAGCGGGGGAAGGTTTAGGAGTGCCCAGCATTTTAGTTTAGTCAAGGCATTTTAAAATTAACCTGTGTGTGTGTGTGTGTGTGTGTGTGTGTGTGTGTGTGTGAGTGTGTGTGTGTGTGTTCCATTCGTAGATTCAAGATAGCTCCTGGGCAGGTGAACGCATGCAACTCACCGGGAGCACAAAGCAGTGTAGTCAAAAACTCACTGCACCAGGTGTGCTCTTGAAGGAGCTGGTGCTCTTCCTTTTCTCCTGCTCTTCTTTCTTCCTCCCTGGCTTTGAAGCGAGTGGGTTTCCTCTGCCATACTGAAGTGCTACCTTACCTCAGCCCGGAGGAACCAGTCCAGGCAGCTGAACGTAAGCCTCCTTCCTTTCTATACTGGTTAGCTCAGGGGTCTCATGCAGTGAAAGGAACCTGGCTTTTGAAGATACTGATGCTGCTGGCTCATGGACTTTCTGAGTATCAAGGATCTAGAAAAAGGACCCCTTCTGGATATGGGTTGTCCTTTCATCCATAGCCCCCTCCCACAGAAAGGATAAGAAAGGCCAGTAGGCAGATGGACCCTGCCCCTTGATAGGTAGAACACAGAAGGTAGAGTGTGGATCACAGAGACTGGGGTTCAGATGGAGACTGGGTCCACACAGACCAGTTTGGGGACCTTTAGTTTCTTCATAAGTCCTTGACCTGTGCACAGCAGCTTAAAGGACCAGGTAGTTGAAAGAGTTGGAAGCCCTGGGCATCTTGTTGGCATGTGGCATGCATGTGGCATGCAATATACCTGCTTCTAAGTGATCAGATCCTGTTTATTAGATGGGAAGGAGGTACCATCAGACAGGTATGGTAAGATATCCTCTCCTTGAATGAGTTCCTGCTGTCTTCTAGAACTTCATATGGAGCAAAAAACACCAGGTAGCTTCCTGAATCCCTCTTTTTCTCCTCATCTGTGTGTGTGTGTGTGTGCTTGCCCATGTGGCTATGTGTGGGGGCCAGAGACTGGCATTGGAGTGTCTTCCTCTAATGCTTTCCACATTGTGAAGCAGGATCACTGGCCTTGGAGCTAGCTCACCAGTTCAGCTAGACTGGATGCCAGCAAGCCCCAGGGATCTGCCTATGTTCATACCCAAGGACTAAGGGTATGCTAGCATGACCAGCTTTCTACATAGGTACCAGGGACTCAGGTCCTCATGCTTGAGCACCAGACACTTAACCCACTGAGCCATCTCCCTAATCCTCAGATCTACCTCTTTTCCATAGAAGTCAAGTCATAACTGCATAGCTGGCACCTATTTGCTTGATGTGTGCTCCTGAGTGTCAGATGGAGCCAGCTCAGAACATCTGTAGTGAGAATTTTGATTTCTTTAAAAACAAAGAAGTATTGTAAGACTCTGTTTTCATTTTAATCCCAGGTGTGAGATATGGGGGCTGCTTCAGATTGTCCACAGCAGGTGACTATGATTCGCCTCATGCTCTAGCAGGGGCATGGTTTTGCCAGCTGCAGATAGTTTGTGTGAGTGTGTGACATTTGGAAATCTGGGAACTTTTCAGAGGATATATAAATGCTAGAGCCCCAATAGAAGGGGTTGATTGGCTGGTTGGTGGTTGTGGTTGGGTGCTGTTGGTTGCAGTTTGTTGCTGATTGTCAAGTAGTCGTGTTCGAAGAGATGAAAAGAAGAAATTAGATATCCTGACAGCAAAGATCACACTTTTCCCAAGGAACTCAATGCCCCTAATCAGCAGGAAGTAGTCTAATGATACTGTTGCCCCTTTCCCCTCTTATCCTTCTTTCCCTCCTACATAGTGTTAGGGGGTTGAAAGGGCAGGGCAAGAGGAGTGGAGAAGGATGGAAGAAGAAAGAACCCACAAGGTAGCCAAAAGTCCGGTTACAAACATCCATGCTTGTCTCTCCCTCTTCACCACTCCTTTCTCCTTCTGTCTGTCTACAGATCCTGTAAATGTGTGCCCAGCCCAAGCGCCCATCAGAGCACCGACATCCCCTCTGTAACAAGCTGCTCTGTTTCTCCAGCCGCAGGTTTGAGCATGGGCCAAGCGTGGCTTTACTGGGATGCAAGTTTTTGTGACAGTTGCTAAGATCAGGGGCAGAGACCTGGAACCCTGCTCAGCCAAAACTTGATGCCCCGCAGAGCCAAAACTAATTACCTTATGGAGCCGTATCTGATTCCTGTGTGCTGGCACTAGAGCTTAGCTGTAGAATACCTGCCTGGCCTGTGTGGGACTTGGGCTTGATCTCAAGTACGACAATAAAACAAGACAGCATTGGGTATTAAAAAACCAAACACCTGCCCTGCCTCTCTGTCTCTCCCACTATCTTCCTTCTCCAAGTTGCTTGAGTTGGAATAGTGTATTCTACGTCATCCTTGATGGGTAAACACCTGCCACAACCTCACATTGTAGCATATGTAAAAGACATCATTGGGCAATTTTAGCTATTTTATGAACATTAGAGTATGTTTATATAAACCTAGACAGTGTAGGGTAGCCATTACATATGCTCGCTCTCTCTCTCTCTCTCTCTCTCTCTCTCTTTCTCTCTCTCTTCTCTCTCTCTCTCTCTCTTGTTTTATTTTGTTCTTATTTGCTTTGCTTTGAGACAGGCTCTCATGTATGTCATGCTGGCCTCCAACTCACTCTGCAGCTGAGGGTGACCCAGAACTCCGGCTCTTCCTGCTTCCACCTCTGGGATGCTGGGGTGACAGGATGGTATTCCCACACCTGGTTTATACACTGCTGAGGGAGTAAACCCAGAGAGTTTTGTGCATGTTAGGCAAGCACTCCACCGACTAAGTACCCCAGCCAATGAGGCCTCTCCATGCAATCGAAACAGGAAATAAACAGGAAGGCAATAAAAAGGTCATAACATACTGCCCTTTTAAGGTGATATGCCGATCAAGGTCACGGAACCTCATCTCTGACCTTGTCTCTGAATGAAGAGCTCCAGTTCCAGGGCTCACTGCTCAAGCATTCACAGAGGGAAGGGAGCAGTCAGCACAGCATCGCCTGGAGACTTCAGGGGATTGAGGGAGACTGAAGTTCTCTGATTAGCCTGACCCTTGGAGACTTGCAATTTCCATTTCAGTGCAATCAAAGGACAGAAATGTGTTCTAAGAGCCACATTGGCTCAATCACAGGTAGACAGAAAAGCTAATGCTATGATTGGCTCAGCCTGAGTGACATGCATACCCTAAGTCCACTGAATCAGAATCTACATTTAAAAAAAAATCTCATGTGATTCATTGGAAGATCAAAGTAGAAGGGTTACAGGCTGGAGCTAGCCTGGAATTTTCGTACTTTTCTAGGTATATGTCTCACTAGAGGTCGCTGGCCCCTCTGGAGCTCAAGAATCACACAGATGAGGTGTGTCCCATCCCATCTAGTCCCTGTCCGGTCCCCATCCCCATCCCTGCCTCTGTCCCTCCCCTCCCACAACCGCAATGTTTAAGTAAGGTTACAATTTTGAAGCCGACGGCACTCATCAATGTACTGGGAATCACGCAGCTCATGGGCCTCAGGCTAGGCATGCTTAATACTTGCTCCTAGAGCAAGTTCAGGGTAGACAGAGTATGGGAAATTTGCAGGTTACATACTCCAACCTGATAGTAATGCTGAGTTCATGCAACCGCAGAGCAGCTGCTGTTACAGACCAGGCACAGACGTGGTCTGCACAGGGTCATGCCTAATTGACGTCAGTTCACATTTGTGTCTGATTCTGGAGTCTGGGCTGCCAGCTGCAGAGTACTGACTATCAGAGAAAAAGCAAAAACGTGGATCTCTTCAAGAATCCAAGGGGCTGGGATTCGGCTCAATGGTAGGGCTTTTGTTAGTGTGTCCACCACCCTGGGTCTGATCCACAGCAGCACAAAAGTAGGAAAGGGTGAGGCTGGAGGCTTCGTTCCTGTTTTCTAAGTCGTGTCTGTTGAACAATACTTAAAAGCTACACTGTTTTCACTCCAAGCAGTAAGGGGTCATTGCTAAATGTAACAGTGTGGAACCCTGATGTCCTCAAAACAGAAACAGATAGAACTTCAGCTGCCAAGCTCCACTGTCAACTGAATGAACTAACAGACCACCTAGGGGATTAGTAGAGCGCACTTGTAGGTGTTTACAGAGATGGCTCCATCACGAAGCCTCTGGCCTAAGTAGTGTTTAATCTGTTGAAGGATCAAGCTGACTGTAGACAGTTGGACAGTGGGAGAGCTGTGGAATAGAAGGTGAAGCCTGTGGGAAGATTGGAAAGCACTGGGGAATGTATTTGAAGGACACAGCCTGCTCTGACTCCTTTCTGTCTCTGCCTGCTTCCCGTCCTCCTCGGAGTAAAGGATCTCCCCCACCCTCACTCCCACCACCACCACCACACTGCTCTGCCTTGTCATGGTCCCATAATCAGCAGAGTCAAGGACTATGAACTAAGGTCTCTGAAACCATGAGCCATAACAGACCTTTTCCTCTTTGAAGCTGTTTGTGTCTAGCATCCTGTCATAGTTTTGAGAAAGCCAAGGACAGACCAACATGTCATATAGTTCCAGAAAGTGCCACCTACAGCCTGAATGCTGAGCCATCTCTCTTGCACCCATTCTAAAAATAAATTTAAAATTTTCTTTTTATTATATTTATTTCTTCAGAGAAATGTATAGCACACATGTGGACGTTAGAGGGCAGCTTATAGGCATCTGTTCTCTTTCACTGTGTGGGTCCTGAGGACTGAACTCAGGTTGTAAGCCTTAGCAACAAACACCGTTGACCCCAGTGTCATCTCACCAACTGCAGTATTTTTATTTATAAAGCAACCACAGACCACACACAGGCACACACATACAGGCACACATAGGCACACACAGGCACACATAGGCACACACAGGCAAACACACACACAGGCACATACACACACACACACATCAGAGTTACACAGTGCATGAATTACTCAGCAACAGATACTAACTCACAATAAGTAGTGTTGATGTTTCCAACGTTATAAACAAAGTGTTAACGTTTAGATGATTGTTCTAGAGTCATTCTGAAGTCCCTTGAGAGAGGCTGAATAACGCTGCAACAAACCATGAACATTCCCACAGAAGAATAGAAAGCAAGAGAGATCACTAGGGACTGGACAGGTGGCTCATCTCCAGAGCACTTACTGCTCAGGCAGAAGACTTGCACTCTATGTGCACATCCCCTCCCAAACACACACACACACACACACACACACACACACACACACACACACACACATGCACACATGCACACAATTTTGTAAAAGAACGCCAAAGCCTTACGTCTTATCTCAAAATCTGGGTTGTTGCCTTGCAGTGTACTGAATAGAACTGGTTGTGCCACACACCCCCTTCTGCTTTTTGGTTGTAAAACATCCTTGCTGACAGTGAGAACACTCAGGTGCTGACGTCATCAGAAGCAAAGCAAGTTTGCAGCAGTGTGGAAGCGTTCTTGCCCTCAGAGCAACTGCAAGCAGAGCTCTGATCCTTGAAGCACAGGGTGGGCAACAAGCCTTCCGTGAGTCAGCATGACCTCTTTTGCATATTCTTCTCCTCCCTGGAGGGACGGGCCCTTTTATTACATTTTCCCAGCCTGGAGTTGAGCTCTGCGGGCAACCTTCTGTCATTTGTCTGATGGGCATCATTTCTTCTAAGAATCTAATTAGGATCTTTTCAAGAGTTCAGCCTGGAAGCAAGGGGATTAAATATGACTCAGAGGGTGCGCTGCCCAAAGCCAGGCAAAGGCGAGACGATGGTCCTTGATTTATGCATCCATTTGTTCCATCTGCAAGTCCCGACAGCGTGTCCTTTCTGTGCCACGTTAGGGGCCAGAGCAGGTGTGTAGGAGCAGAGGCTGTCTATTTCACAGACAGGGTTACACTAAAAGAAAAGCCATTAAACTGGGGATGCGCGATGCCACACCACCGAGGTTCCTTTCATGAACCTCTTTTTGTGGTCAAAGGAAGGCTGTGCTTCACAGTCCTCTTCAGCTAGTGAAGCCATCTAGCTACTTTTAACCAAAAGGATACAGCAAAGGCAACCAAAATACGTAGCCCAGGTTGGCTTCATACCCTGCAGTTTCCTGCCTCTGCTTCCCGAGTGCTGGGCTCACGGGCATGCACACATTCGTCTTTCAACTCTCTCCCCGTCCTGCTCTTTAAGCATCAAGAAGCCTGTGAGGAGGCATCCTAGATCATCCTCAGACATGCAGGAACCTGGGAGATGCACGTTTGCTCCACCTGATGAATTTGTAGTGTTAACTTTCAACAGGCATGATGACATTTGTCAGAACTCAAACGGGGAGGTAGAATTGTGAATGCCGGGCCACCCTATGGTACATAGTAAGACCCTGTCTCAAATAACACAGGTCTGGGAAGATGCTCTGGGGAGTGCACGCACACTTATGGTTTGATCCCCGGAACTCACTTAAAGGGGAAAGGAAAATAAATGACTCCATAAAGTTCTTCTCTAACCTACACACACACACACACACACACACACACACACACACAAAATGTGGCATGTGTGCCTCTCATCCAACAAACACACACTAATAAATCTAAAAGAAAAGAAAAGCACACAGCCATAAAACTTTGACCTTCCAACCAGTTAAACAGATAATGGCGGACTTAGGGAGAACAATTATATGCCTGGTTTATTTGGTGAATGTTTGCAGAGCACAGACTGAATGCCAGACATTGTGTGAGGGCCAAAAAGGGAGTTTGGTCTCTGCCCTCACAGGGTAAGTGATCAGATAAGAGCAGCACAGTCTGACGATTGCCCAATAAATAATCTGTTCCTAAGAGCAGCAGAGGCGGAAGGAAGGCGTCCATGCAGCCACAAGCTCATACCAGCCCCCAAGCTCACGCTCACAAGCATGGCTGCACTGGTCTTTCTGACATGGTTCTGTGAAACTTGACTAACTGTCGAAAGCTTCAAACCACTTCTATTTACAAAATCTTACCTTTTTGTAGTAAAAGGTAAACAGAGGTATATCCCCAAATTTTGAACTTTAAAAGACAATTAAAGTTATCAAATTCGATATGAGATCTAGATTTTGGGTCAGAAAAGGGGTGTCAGTAGGAAATATAGTGAGCTCCATATTTAAGTCTGGGGGCTGGGGAGATTGTCTGGTTGGTAGAGTGTTTGCTACGTAAGCAGGAGAGCCCAAGTTCAATGCCCAGGACCCACAGTAAAAATGTAAAAAGCAAGAAGTGGTGGTGTGTGTAATCCTATCACCAGGCATGTAGAGAGAGGTGGATCGGGCACACTGGCCAGCTGGCCTGGTCCGCTAGGAAAGTTCAAGGCCAGAGAGAGACACTGCCTCAAAAGCAAGGTGGGGGAGAATGACGTGCCCTGGTCTTGACACACACGTAGACATATGTGCAGATACACTGGAACACACACACATATACACGAAGCACTTGTCTGTGTGTACATACATACATACACGCACACAGTACCTGCATGTGTGTACACACATGCACACACATATACACGTCGATGTACACACAGATTGGATAGCACTACATGGATGAAAATCTCACAGCTTTGACAATTTCTCCCTGTAAATTGTTAGGGTAGGCTAGAACTTTGTACTGTGTTACTCCTAAAAAGCTAAAAGATTCCAAGAAAGCTGTTCAGGGTTTTTCTTGGGCTAAGGTTTATTCAGGATTACTGTGTGCCTAGTAGTGCAAAGCCCAAGTTCAATCCTAAGTACTGCACCCACACACAAATGCTAGTGCCTTCCATGTGCCTATCCCATAGGTAAATACAGTCAGGCAAACCTGCATGTGGGGTCTAGAGGAAGAAAATACATAAAGCCTAGTTAAAACTGAATGTCAGAAAAACAGAATTTTAGTCTGAGGAAGTCCCTAATATTCCACAGGATAAAGTTACATTGGAAAGAATCATTGTTTGTCTCACCTTTGGCTGCACATAGGTGTGTGAGGTTTCATCAGTGACCTTCATTTCGTTATTTTAAATGATAGTTTTTAACGTGTTATGATCAATATGAAGAACACTACTGCTCACTTGACTTGTCTTTGAGATGTATTTTTTATGTGTATGGGTGGTTTTTCCCTGCATCTCTGTCTGTGCGTCTCATGTGTTCAGGACCTACAGAAGCCAGCAAAGTTATAAACTCCCAAGGGGGAGCTTGGAATTAAACCCGGATCTTCTGGAAGAGTGGTCAGTGCTCTTAACCACTGAACCGTCTCTCCAGACCATACTTCACTAGTCTGACATTAATTCATTATAATGGGTGGTTAGGGGAGTGGCTGGAAAAAGTGAAAGGAAGAAGGTGGGATGGGCTTGGGGAGCAAGGAGTGGGGGAGGAGAAAAGTAAAGAAATGGGTGATGTGACCTCCGAATTCTATGGGGAACATACGAACATCAGAAATATAATAGGGCTTTTTAGGTGCCTGCCATCCACAACACAAGCCGAGAAATCGAGAGACTGCACTCTGTCTACCACAGCACAGTTCCAAAGGAGAAGAAAGGCCAGACTGTGGTCTCAGCTACTGGGAAACTGAGGTAGGAAGATCTCATGTTCATGAGCTCCGGGAACTACAGAGTGAGTTCAAGACAGCCTGAGTGACCAAATGATATCCCATCTCGATGTAAAAGCTGAAAATATGGGTGTACTCAGCGGTAAAGCACTTGCCTTGGAAGGAGCACAGTGGGGTGGGGGGGGGGGAGAGTGAGAGTTTAACCAGGGGGACTGTGGCTCCAGTGTCATACCTTAGCAGGTCACTGTCACTTCATCCAAGAGCGTGGGCTCCATTCTTCTCCCGGAAGGACAAGGCTTCATTTGCCGACACTTCCCCCACAGCAGTTTGTGATGTCCAGCAAGGATATGAGGACCACCACAAGCCCCTCATCCAGCATGCTTTAGCACGAACCCTCCAGCTATGTCATCCCTTCTTCCATCTTGGTTTCTGACGTCCTACCAAAGAAATGGCAGACACCTGCCTAGTCCCCATAGAGACCTCAGCAAGACTGTCATTCCCAAGACTTTGACATTTTGATATGTACGTGTCCATGCTTATGTTCATGAACGTGTGTGTATGTGCACATGTCTGTATGTGTTTAAGTGTACAGACCAGAAGCAGATGCCAGGTGTCTTCAATCTCTCTCTTCCTTGTTAGAGACAGGGCCTCTCTCTGGCCTGGAGATTATTAGTTTGGTTAGATGAGTTAGCAAGGAAGCTACCCTGATTTGAACTCTATTCTCTGGGCATTCCCCTGTCTCTGCTTCTCTAGTACTGAGATTACAGGTACTTTCCACCACACCTGGCTTTTACATATGTTCAGGGCCTTGAAGTCAAGTCCCCATGTTTGCATGGCAAGCGCTTTACTGACTGAACCTCTTTCCCAGCCCAAAGGCATCAGTATGAATTTCAAGGCAGCACTTGTAGGCAGTGATCTGCACAAATCTTGAGTTCCTCATCCCCTGTGTCTGACAACACCCACAGTGGTACAGCCCAGACTTGTTCTGTATCAGGAAAAGGAAGCTCACAGGGCCAGGCCTGTGCTTCACATGGGGGTTTCCACCTTAGTAAGCTGTCTCCATATGTATTTAATTTAATGTATGTGAGTACATTGTCACCCTCTTCAGACACACCAGAAGAGGACATCAGATCTCATTATAGCTGGTTGTAAGCCACCATGTGGTTGCTGGGAATTGAACTCAGGATCCCTAGAAGATCAGTCAGTGCTCTTAACTGCTGAGCCATCTCTCCAGCCCCATCCATGGGTAAAATTAAAGGCAAATGTACATGACCCCGAAGGAGCAGTGGAGGGTGGCAAGCCAGCAGGAGGCAGGGTGGACCACTGTGCATCCCAGAATCTGGGCTTTGGGGCATCTCTTTTGCTTCAGAAGCATCACCTCTTCATCTTTTCCCACCTAGAAGAGAACAGTGAATGAACTCAGCGAGGGGCCTGGAGACAACAAGGTATGTGAAACACTTGAGGAACTGGACAACCACGGGGTGACTTCACCCTGCAACCTGAAAAAGTTAGTGTTGAAGATGAGGAGGCGCCAAGAGCTACTGCTAAGTGTGGGTACAGTCTGGACGCTCTGTGAGGTCCACAGCTGTAGATCCAACCAGAAGGCAGCTCTCACCTGCTGCTGCCCAGCAGCGGACTGTTCAAGACAACACTGCACTGTGCACTTCAAAAGCTAAACAAAAGCTTTGCCACGAAGAAATGCTAAGTGTGGTGAGTGCTTGAGGAATTTGCATGTTTACCTCAATTTAAACAAAACTTCTAATTCAGCTTTTGGCAGTTTTGCTATAGATGTATCCTGAGTCTTGATCATATCCAGCTCAAGTCACCCCTTCCACTCCCCCAGACCCTCCCAACAGTGTCCTCCCATTTTATTTGCTTGTTTAATAACCCAAGGAATTCAGTTAGTGCCGCCTGCGTACACACAGTTAAGGGGTCTAGTTAGTGCCGTCTGTATACGCCCAGCTAACCCCCCTGTTAGGGGAAAACACACAGCAATGAAGTAACTTCTGACAACTCAGTTCATGTTCAGCACCACAGAGGGTGGTATTCCACAGGAGTGTGAGCCAGGGACAGTGGTGTCACAGCATTAGCGTGGGGTCCAGGAAACCCACTAAGCTGACAGCTGAGTCACACCTGCATGAGCTGCGATGTGTGTGAATGTGGAATGTAGTTTTCCTAAAAACTGTAACAAAAAAAAAAGTCACAGTCTGGTCAACTTAACCAACAGGAATCCTTCCTGAAGCTTCCATCAGTAGGGTGAGTTTTTCTCTGGAGACCCCTTGCCCTGTTTTGCAGGCGGCAGTAATACTCCTGGGTCCTCAGGTAGTCACCCCTCACCTCTGTATAGTCTGTGACCTTCTGATCTCTTATGAGGACACCAGTCTCTAGAGTCCACCATGTGACTTCATTTTATCTTAGTTATGCTTTTGGAATTTTTATTTTGTTTTTGAAATAGGGTCTTACTTGATAGCCCAGACTGGCCTGGACTCACTTTGTCATCCAGGCTGGACTTGAACTCATGATCCTCCTGCCTGATCATCCTGTGTGTCCACCATAGCTGGTAGTTTAGTTGTGTCTTACAGGCCATATTTAGAAACACCACCCTGTCCTGAGATTCGGGGTTAGGGCTTCAACATACACACTTTAGTGGACAAAACTCCAGTCTATAACAGTGAATGAATAAATGAGTGAGCAAATGAATGAATGAATGAACTATTATGAGGCTTTTCTTCTGAGAGAGATTAGAGCAGTCAGAAAAGTACAATTGGGAAAGACAAGCAACCACGTCAGGAGAAAAGGCAAGGATGTCATATGTGCTGTTTCTCAATTCCCTCTTGACCAATTCCAAATGGTTTTCCCCCAGCTCTGGTTCTTAACTATTTCCGGAAATGGTTTTATTAACTCTGGCTGCAGTAGAGTAAGCCCTGAACTTTGAGACAGAAGATCTGGGTCCTGTTCTCCTGGGTGACCTTGGGGACATCCCATAACCTCCTCTCTCTCCCTCCCCACCTCCCTCTCCCCCTCCCTACCCCCCCCCCTCAGCATGTGTGTCTGTGTGTTTCTGCGTGTGTCTGTGTGAGAGAGAGGTGGGGGAGAGAGTTGGGCACAGATCAACCTTAGGTGTCTTTGTCAATCTCTTTAGAGAGGGTCTCTCACTGACTCAGCTGGACTGGCTGGACGGTGAACTTCGGGGATCTTTCCGTTTCTGCCTCCCCTTGCTTTTTTTGTATGGATGCTGGGGATCAGAACTCAGGTCTTCATGCTTACATGGAAGACACTTTATCAACTGAGCCACCTTCCAATCCCTGGATGTTTTTATGCCCTAAGAAGACAATAACATCTGTCCTGTTTCCCTGTCACCTCCACTACTTGCTGGTTCGGGCAGGGGGTTGTTACTTAACTTCTCTGACTCTTCACCCTTATCTGGGCAATAGATATTACTACAGTCCATATCTCAGGCACATACACACACACACACACACACACACCTGCTACCTAGCATGTATAAACTGTCAGTCAGCTGCCATCACTATATGAGCAGAGCACTGATGCCTCTATACTCCATCTGGGATAAGCAAGAAAAACAGACACAGAAACACTGACTGGAAGGTTAAACTCTTCACACCCCATCCCTTCAGATCTCAGGATCACAGGTATATTATAAATTATATAAACATTATCTCAGTTAATAATGTATACTTCTCCTATTAGAAAATGAGGGACTGGGGCTGGATAGGTGGCTCCAGAGTTAAGAGCACAAGTTGTTCTTGCAGAGGACCCAAATTCAGTTCCCAGGACTCAGGTCAAGCATCTTACAACTACCCAGAACTCCAGCTCCAGGGAACCTGATTCCCTCTTCTGACCACCATGGGTACCTCCCTTCATGTGTGCACAGCACCCCTATACACACATAATTAAAAATAAATCTCTATCTTTCAAAATGAAAGAAAATGAGAAGTTGGAGCTGGATGTGGTCGCGCACACCTGTGATCTCAGCACTTAGGGGGCTGAGGCACAACGAATGTGGATTTGAGTCCAGCCAGTATAGATGTGACAAGACTCCTTCTCCAAACAAACTGTAAATAAATGTGTGTGTGTGTGTGTGTGTGTGTGTGTGTGTGTGTGTGTGTGTGTGATAGAGACAGGGAGAGAGAGAGGAGAGCCTGTTGTACTATGTCCCATGTTCTGCTCTGCAGAAAGTTTAGGACTGAATCCAGACCTTGGTGATGTTTGCTGAGTCTGGGTGTTGCCTTCCTTGATGGTACTTGTGCTTTAAAATTTCTGCTTTGTTGGTTTTGTTACTCTGGTAAAGTGGAGTTTACTTGAAAGAGACTGTTGATCCAGTTGCTTGAAACATCAGTGGCATGGCAGGGGCGGGGGTTAGATAGCTCAGTAGATGGAAGGCTTGCCATTCAAGCATGAGGCCTACAGTTTGGATCCCCAGGAGCCATGTCAACTAGCAGGTGGGTACAGTGGTCCATCTGTCACTCTAGCACTCGCATTTAGGAGACATTTAGGCATTTAGGAGACAGAAAACGCATTGCAACATCCTGCCCCACTCCTGAGCCATCTCACTCTTTTTGTAGGCAGGAAGTTTATCCCAGGGCCTGGGGCCCCTCCCAGAGGGACATTTAGCTCTTCTGAGTCCCAGAGCAGAGGCCTGTCCTATCCTCCCAGTCAGGGAATGACTTCCTGTTTATCTTTCCAGTGCAGAAGATGTAAAACCAGAGCGGAGGCCAAGATAACCAATGCTATCTTAGGGTGCTCATCCCATGCTAGGCTTTGAGAGTGGGGATTTACATATAAATGAAGCTTCTGTCATGGTCCTGTTGCAGAAAGAACAATGTGCGTGCATGAGTCTGTGTGTGTGTGTGTGTGTGTGTGTGTGTGTGTGTGTGTGTGTGTGTGGGGGGGCATTCCTGTGTGTGTGTCTGTGTGCACACTTGTGCATGCATGAGTTTGGGGGGGGCTTGTTCTGTGTTGTGCTTGCTTGAGTCTGTGTGTGTGTGTGTGTATGTCTGTGTGCACCTTTGTGCTTGCATGAGTCTGTGTGTGTGTGTGTGTGTGTCTGTGTGCACCTTTGTGCTTGCATGAGTCTGTGTGTGTGTGTTTGTATGTCTGTGTGCACCTTTGTGCTTGCATGAGTCTGTGTGTGTGTGTTTGTATGTCTGTGTGCACCTTTGTGCTTGCATGAGTCTGTGTGTGTGTGTGTGTGTATGTCTGTGTGCACCTTTGTGCTTGCATGAGTCTGTGTGTGTGTGTTTGTATGTCTGTGTGCACCTTTGTGCTTGCATGAGTCTGTGTGTGTGTGTGTGTATGTCTGTGTGCACCTTTGTGCTTGCATGAGTCTGTGTGTGTGTGTGTGTGCGCGCGCCCGCGCATGTGTGCGCATGTATGTGTATGTCAGTGTTAGACACAGATCTATTCTGGCTAGATAGACTGCTCTACAGGCTTTCATTTGGCACTGCTGTTGTGACCAAAAAATGAGAAGAAGTTATTCTCTAGGAACTGGTAAGACGTCAGCATTGAAAGAGAAAGAGGATGTAGCCCACTCCGGAACGCGGTTCAGCCGTGTCCAGTAGAGCTGAATGCACTCCAGGCCACTGTCACGCCATTGCCCTTAAACTCCTCATTTCACTTTGGATTTTTGCCCTTCAACATGTCTGGCACTGAGAGAAATCCCTTTCTCTGCCTTGGGAGTTCCCAGGACTGTGGGATGATGAGCAGCACCCCTGGACTTAGTGTGTGATACTACTTGAGGGGAGACTTGGACGTACATCACCCAAAGATGAACTGATGATAGACCAAAGGAAGGCTACCACTAAAGTCCAACTTGGTTAACCATGAGTTATTGGAGTCAGTTTAAGGAGTATGGGTGAGGCTTTGCTTACAAAAGCAAAAATGACTCAAAGACAGCTGCATCACCAAAGCCCACATCAAGATGGGTGATTGCTCACATAAGCTGGAAACCTGGAGCATACTGCCAAACTTGCAGACAGCTCCATAGGTTGGAGAGTCTCCTCTTCAGTGTTCTTACTGCTTATATTACCTTAGGAAAGGAAAGGACCTTGTGAATTTGGTAAGTTTTACAGACCTCCTGAGACATTTGAGTTGTTCACTATTAGAATCTTGACCAGCTTCCCTTTAGAACTTTCTGAGAGTTAATGGACTTCAGGATCGAATGTTTCAGTTCAGAGGAAACTGTTACACAGTAAGTCCCTCTGATAGATGATAATAGAATCCCACCTCTGCAGGTGAAGACAACCCACAAGGCCTGCAGACGGCCCGGCTAGACCTCACAAATATACCATTTGCACAGGGTAGCCCAGGCTGTGTACGTCTATTACATACGTAAAGCCGTGTGGATTGGAGAGGGCAGGGGCTGGTAAAGTGGCTTCTAATAATGAGGGAAGTGTTGGATGCTGGGTTCAAGTTGTGAAGTTTATACAAGAAGTTTTCACTCAGCACCATATTTTTCTATAATTATGTTAGAATTCAATGATACACTGAAAACGAGGCACATCTGGAAGGGTTGCTAGGTAAAGCCCTCCAGTACACAAGATATCTATGTGACAAAATATCATAGCCAAGGTAACTTATAACCGAAAGCACTTTAATTGGGCTTATGGTTTCAGAGAGTTAGCAGCCATAATGGTAGAGCAAAGTCACAACGGCAGGAACAGCTGACAACTCACATCCGGATCCCCAACTCAGAGGCAGACAGGACACCAAGAATGGCATGGGCTTTTAAAATCGAAAAGCCTACCCCTGTGACATACCTCCTCCAACAAGGCTACACCTTCAAATCCTTCCACAAAAGTTCCAACAATGGTCACCAAGTAGTCAAACATATGAGCCTATGGGAGCCATCCTCACTTAAACCACCACACAGGGTAAGAAGGGAGAAAATCATGGTGAGGCATATTCATGTCATAAGAAGTGTTTATATAAAGGATCCATGGTGTGCAGGGGTGTGCATTCCTATTGTTGTCTGAGTGTGAGTTCTTGTTGCTGTAGGACAGGACAGGAAGCTGAGACTTTTGAGTTGTTCACTATCAGAATCTTAACCAGTTTCCCTTTAAAACTTTCTGAGAGTTAATGAACTTCCCTTGTTCCTGCCTCTCATGAATCTTATTAAAGTTGTGCAGATCCATCAATTGAGCATATCTGACATGCCCCAGGGCTGTGCCCCAAGAGAGCATTTATCCCACACTTCTAGAGTATGCTCCCTGCAGACTTTGCTCAGCAGTTGTGGTGGTTTGAATAGGCTCATAGATTTGAATGGTTAGTCATCAGGGAGTGGGACTATTTGAGAAGGATTAGGAGGTGTGGCCTTTTTGAAGTAGGTGTGTCCTTGTTCGAGAAAGTGTGTCATTAGGGGTGGTCTTTGAGGTTTCAAAATCTCAAGCCAGGCCCAGTGTCTGTCTCTTGCTGTTGCATGTAGATTCAGATGTAGAACTCTCAGCTACTCCTCCAGCACCATCTCTGACTGTATGTTGCCGTGCTTCCCACCATGATGATAATGGACTAAACCTCTGAAACTGAAAGCCAGCTCCAATTAAATGCTTTCTTCTTTTAAGAGTTGTCTTGGTCATGGTGTCTCCTCATAGCAGTAGAACAGTGATTAAGGGACTTGGTGAAATCATCATACAGATAGCAGTTTCAAAAGCCAGGACCTAGTCCCAGGTCAGTTAAATTTAAATTGAGCACTTTATCACCAAGCTGTAGGCCCACTCCAGTCCCTGTTACATAGATGGCTGGGAGGGATGAGACAGTCAGGAACTACACAGCTGTAGGCACAGGTGGCATTCCAAAGATCACTTCATCCACATCTCCTCAAAGCTGCGTCTACTGGCCTAGGGGTGGTCTTCCCTCATCTTCTGAGATCATCCCCTTAGGCATAGACGTCTCTCTTCAGTTCTCATAGCCTGAAAGATCACCCCAAACCAACCCTTCCTCCTCCTAAGTGGTCTCAGAGATGGAAGACTCTGGTCAACTCCATGCCAACTAATTGATGAAGAGCGTGTGGCCCCAACAGAAGCAACTCTGGGCCTGGCTCTGCTGCTTTCCAGCTCTGTGAGTTTGGACTGGTTTCTTTACTTCTCTGAGCTACTTTCTCTTGTGTGTCTCTGTCCATCAGCTTCCTGTTGCTGTAACAAATGCCCGACACAGTTGACTTATAGCAGAGAAAGGTTTACTCTGGCTCACAGTTTGGAGGCTTCCGCCTATGGTCTGTTGGCTCTGTCACTTTTGTGCTTGTAACAAAGCAGTAATGAGAGTGTGTTGTGGTGCAAACTACTCACCTCACAACTGGAACTCAAAAAGAGAGGAAAGAAAGGGCTTTCAGAATGACTTCAACTCCAATGACTCAACCTCCCACTAAACACCACCTCTTTAAGGCCTTGCAACCTTCAATAGCACCTCTTTGGGGAACACACCTTCAGCACATAGCATATGGGGGGACACAGTCCGTGTTGTGGTGTGCCGGAGTCTGAGTTAGCTAGCCTGTGGACTACCGGCTGCTATGCAGGGAGTGTCCAGGCAGCAGCCATATTATTAGTCACTCCAGACACAGAATCTGGGCTCAAGCCCAGGGATCCCTCCCCAGGGCCACAGAGAGTATCTGGGCCAAGTCCTTTCCAACCAGGCTGATGTCAAGAGCTAAATTGGAAGGCTGCATCCTGCCATTGTCCCCATACCACAGTCCCAAGTCAAAGAGATGACATCATGAAAATGGCTGGTTTTATTCTGAAGCAATGCTGGGTGGAGAAGCCCTCCCAGGGAGACTCTTCTTTCTCACTCTGAAACCAAATGAGGAAGCTCTGCCTTGAAATTTTAGGAGGTATCTAATGATCCCCATTTCCTGCTGTACCCCTCTGCATTCTTCAGACTTCTATAACCTCAAACAGAAGAACAACGTTTCCGTCATGAAAACTCCACCCTGCATTGACTGGCATTCCTCTAGATGCCTGAGGTCAGTTTCTGATTTACCTGGGCCACCTGCTCCTTGGCTTGGCTTTCTGGAGACCATCCAGCAGAATCAGTAGGCCCTCCTGAGATGCAGTCATCTACAGATACTGAGCAGAGGGTGGAACTAACGCCAGTCCTCTAGTAAGCCTCAGATTTGAAGTACTTAGGGTAATGCTTGTCTGGATGTCATAGTTGCTGGAGGACAGGTGCTGCCTGGTCCTCCATGGCAGGGACATCCGTGGGAGCTCAAGGCTACAGCTTGCATTGTGTGGACAGTCAGAACGCAGAGGGCGGTGCATGCTTTTGCTTGGCTTCTTTTCTCCTTTATCATAAGCCCAGGACTGCAGCCCATGGGATAGTATTGCCCACATTTACAGCAGCTCTTCCCACCTCTGTTAACCTAATCTGGACTTTAAACAAACCCAGAGATTTGTTTCCATGGTGATTTTAAATGCTATCAAGCTGTCAATCAAGACTGGCCATCACACTGGATAAATGAGAAGACCCCTTGGGGCTGGAGCGATGACTCACCAGTTAAGAGCACTTACTGCTTTTCAGAGGACCCAGGTTCAATTTCTGAAAACCACAGGGTAGCTAACAACCATCTGTAACTCCAGTTGCAGAGCACCCAACCCCCTTCTCAGGCTTCTGTGGGCATCAGGCCCGTAGGTGATATTCAGACATATGTGAAGGCCAAATACCCATATACATAATAAAAATAAAATTAAGAAAATACGTGGAACACCACGGACAGACTGAGACCTATGGCCACTCTGTCCAAAGCTATCCACCACAGTAAAAGCAAATGTGTCTGGGTGTCTACAGCTACAGAGTCACTGGTGGAAGGCCACAGGCATCCGCATTCAAGAGCAGAGAGTAGGTGTGTCCTGCCGAGAGTGGCTGAATCTGCTGAGATAAACCCACCAGCATGACTGTGCTGCCATGCAGACTTTCCTGTTTTGAATTCCCAGCAGATAACCTTTCTGCTCCTGTGCAGCCCCAGGGGATCTTCTTATGGCAGCTTCTCCAAGGGACCAGTCAGGTTCCAGTCCTGATACAAAGTAGAACTACACAGAGCTTTAACCAGGTATGCAGGCCCAGCCCAGACCAACTGAATCTTAGTCTCTGGGGATGGAACTCAGGCATCGGTGGGCATCAAAACAAAGAAAATATTATTGAAGCTGGAGCTGGAGCTGGAGCTCTGTGGGTGAGAACTCAAGGTAGCAGGCAGGCCCTGGCTTTGATCTCCAGCACTACAAGTTCATTAATTTTAAAAAGTTGAATCTTACTAGTGTTTAGTAGGTGCTCAGTTTCCATAACAAAATGTCTGAGACGGACACTTTATAAAGACTATTGGGGACCAGGGAGATGACTCAGTAGGTGAAGTGCTTCTGAGCAAGCAATGAGGACGTGAGTTCAGATACAGCGAAAAGCTGGGCACATGGTGTGTGTCTGTAATCTCAGCACTGGGGATGGAGAGCAGGCAGATCTCTGGACCATCAGGCTCGCTGAGTAGAACTAGAGCCATAGAGTGAAGTCCTAACACACACACAGAGGGAGAGAGAGAGAGAGAGGAAGACAAAGAGTCAGAGATGTATGCACACAAAATATATTACACATACACAAACACATACAGATAAGCATACACATATAAGTACACACACATATAGAAAGTAAACAGATATACATACACACATACACACATATACACATGCATCTGCACATACCTTTATACACATATGCATGCGTACACACAAAAACACATACCCAATGTACCACTACTGAATAGGCACCTATAGCCCATTCATTCCTGGGGCACTGTGGAGCGCCACTGTGCTTGAACTTTCCACAAAGGGTGGTCAACAGGCACCACAAATTCAGGGGCTTCTCTGCCACCCAGGAACACAGACTGAGCTCATCTGTGATTGACAGTTTCCTCCACATGAGGGAAGTGAACAGAGGTGCTCTGGCTTCAGCTCTTATGTCGTGGATAGCAGTACTATCTGGCCCAGCTTGATCAACATTCAGAATCATGAGAGCGACCACTATGGCAGTGGTGATAGTGGTGGTGCTGGCCTGTGTGTGTGTGTGTGTGTGTGTGTGCGCGCGCGCGCGCGCGTGCGCATACATGGACGCAGATGGTGCATCTGAGGTCAGCCTGGGGATCTGCCTATCCCCACCTTCCCAGAGCTGGAATTATGAGCATCATGCACTGCCATTCATCGAGGTTACAAGCACTCCCACGCCCTGGTCTTCCATGGCTCCTCACGCTCCATTAGCAGGCACTTTATTGACCTTGACATCTCCCCAGCCCTTACAGTGGGGTTGGAGCAGCTACATTTTAAGGTGTTTTGTTACAAGCCAGTGAGTAGCAGGCACCTCACAGAACACTGGAAGAAGGATGAACATGAACAAGGCTCACTTTTCCTACTGAAAGGCAAAGAATAGATACTTTAGGTTTTGAAAAGCATAGATAATAAGGTCACTTGTGGCACATTTAGTGCCAAAACCAGTCACAGATGTGACATTAGGGAATGAGTGTTTGAATAAACCTTTATTTACAGTGGCTGGCAGGCTAAGCTTTGTCCTACCTAAACAGTTGTTGAATATGTGTGACATGCATGCATACACATGAGCCTGTGCACATACATCTCCACGGCAAACGTGTATCTGGATATGTGTCACTGTGTCCCTGTCTGGGTTCTGTAAGGAAAAGCAAAGAGCTTAACCCAGGCAACGTTCAACATAGTGATCCAAGGATTTTCTGCTTCTGTAGCAAAGAGAAAGAGAGGCATCAGAGGAAGCCAAGAGAAGAGACAGCTGCTGTGTCCTTCTTGTTTGTCTCTGGATTAAGTCTGGAGGGAAAGAAGACCAGTGGCTGGGCTACTGAAGGGCCAGCCACCCACGCTTTCCCCATCTGCTAGAAGAGAAATGAAATCACCCTGCGGGTGGGGGTGGGGAAAAGAAGCTGTAAAAATGGAAAGGAACCAGGGAGCTTTTAAAGAGAGACTTGGAGAAGGCTGTACAACTCTTCTGCAGGGCGATTGTGGACACTGGACTGTCCGTTTCATTTTGATCTTCCTCCTGGGACTCTCAAAGGGTAACTTCCTGTTTGAGTCATTTCTCTGGCTGAGTCTAAAGAGCTAGGACTACAGGGGCTGCTGAGAGTTTTTCTTTTTTAATAGAGACTGCAGATGTGGTTCAAAACCGATGTGTACTTCCTTGGGGCCTATGATCTCATTCTGCTGAGCCAAGAGCTCCTTATCCTAGAGCCACCTCCTGGGACAGTAGCAGTAAGGAGAATCGTGGATGTCAAATGTTTGACGCAGAGCTTCCTGCTTATGAAGCATTCCCAAAGGTGACACCCTGAGACAGACCTTCAGTGTTCTTCTGGGATACCATATTTTAGAGACATCACCCCCAACACCTCTGGCCTATGCTAGGTTCATTTATGATGTCACAGAAACCTGTTTCTTTGCCTCAAAGCATGCTCCTTTACTGGCCCTTGTGTCTGATAACAATCTCTCTCTAGCCACCTGTATGTAAGCTCCAGACACAGGAAGTTCTGTCTGCTAACCATTCCATTCCCACCCTCTGCACAGGGCCAATATATTTGATATATCTGATATACTGATATTTGATATATACTTGTCAGCTCCCAAGGAGATCCTCTAAAGCAGTGGTTCCCAGCCTTCCTGATGCTGTGACCCTTTAATACAGATCCTTGTCTCATGGTGATCCCCAACCACAGTGAATTATTGTCACTGCTACTTCATAATTGTAAATTTGCGCTGTTATAAATAATAATATAAATATAGTTTTTCCCCAATGGTTGTAGGCTATCCCTGTGAAAGGAAAGGATTATTTGATCCATAAAGGGATTGTGACCCCCCACCCCCAGGATGAGAACTGCTGGGCTAATGGGCAACATCCTGGTACATCCGTTAGGTTAGGTTAGGTTAGGTTAGGTTAGGTTAGGTTAGGTTAGGTTAGGTTAGGTTAGGTTAGGCTAGGCTAGGCTAGGTTAGGCTGTGTTGTAGGGACAAGAAACCCCAATGTTAGCTTCAGAAGCCTGACATCACAAAGGCTGATTTCTCTGCTGTCTAAATATAATTCCTGTGACTTACAGGCAGTGATTATGTGTCAATGACTCAGTTGCAATTTAAGATGCTGTCATTGTAACTGGGCACTGTCATTGCCCCTGCAGGACCAAGCACATGTCTCTTCTGCTCCCTGCCCATTGCATATAATTGGTCACTTGGCCCTGTGCACCTGCAGGGGACTTTGAAGTAGAGGATAATGCGTAGCTAGCAAGCATGTGGAAGTGCCTCTCCTTTAGAGGGCTCAGACTCTGAGGGCAGTTTCGTGTATCCGTGAATACGAAGAGGGAGTTCCAATGCTCTCTGAAGACTTGGAAAGAGCAGATCACTACTAACTAGCTGGCTTCTGAAAACCAGATCAAATAGCACCTCAGCATCCTTCAGTGATCAGCTCCAAGACCCAATCCAAGACCCACTCCAAGACCCACTTAAACTGTGGATGCCCAGGTCTTCTGCATACAATGACAGGAAAAACAATAACAACAACCACAACAAATAAATGTACACGGTGGCTCATGCCTGTAATCCTAGCACTTGGGAGACCCAGTTGTAGGTGAGCCAGAACTACAGAGTGAGGTCCTTCCTCCCCAAACTATGAACGTCTCCTGTGTTCTTTAAATCCATGTGTTGTACAGCAACCCCTTCTGGATTGCAGGAGTCAGCTTAGCTTAAAGCTGACTAAGCACCTTTATCTGGGGCGCCATCTTGTCATCTCCAGATATAAGTTTCTAGATGTATTATTATTGTATGTGTGCATGTATGTGTGCATATATGTGTACATGTGGGTATGAACATGCCACAAGCGTGTATGTGAAGGTCAGTGGGCAACTTTTAAGAGTCAGTTCCCAGCAGGCTTTTAGGGCAAGTGTTTTTTACTTGCTGAACCGTCTTGCTGGCCTCCAGACTCAGTTTTTATTTTTCCTCTGAATCTTTAGTCTGTGGATGGTTGAACTTACAGATGTTCAAGCCATGGATATGGAAAGTTAACTGTATTTATCAGAAAAAGCACAGGGCTCACACAGATTTTGCCCATGTGACATCTGAGACAAGTGAAGCAGTGTCTACAGTTTCTTGCCCTTGAGATTTAGAAGGCCGCTCATCCCCAGCACCTTGGCCATTCGTCTCCATGGCAGAAATGTTTTGATTCTTTCATTTTGATAAGGTATCAAAAGCCACTCATTAGAGGCCTAGCCCCTGATTTGAAGTGACTAATGATTAAATAAGCCACGAAGACATATATCTTTAAGAGATTAGGTCTTTAAAAGCTTTCGATTAGGTCTGAAAGGCAAAGGGATTCTTGGGTTCTTTCCCCCTGGCTTCAGTGGAAGGTGACTCAATGGACTTGAATTTCCTCTTCAGGGCCAGTTCAGAGTCACTGCACTTAAAGAGGGGGTGTAGGGAGAGAGCTGTACAGTGATCTGTTTTTCTTCTGTTGATAAAATGTTTGCCTTGGTTTCATGAGAACCTGAGTTTTGTCACCAGGACCTATGTTAAAAAGCCAGGTGTGGTGGTACAGGGTTGTAATGTCAGTACTGTGGAGGTGAAGACAGGGGGATGGATTTTTGGGGCTTGGTGGCCAGTCAGTTTAGTCAACTGGGTGAGTTCTAGGCCACTTAAAGACTATGTTTCAAAACAAAATCAAAACCCAAACCAAAAACAGGTGGCAGATGGAGCCTGAAAATTACACTGAAGGTTGACCTCTGACTACCACACGCATATGCACGAATATGCATGCACACCCACATCCGACGTCACACACACGGGGCCTGTGCATGCACACGTGGACAAAGACACTGGGTGTTCATGAGAAGAGC
The DNA here is from genome assembly GCF_004785775.1 of Grammomys surdaster. Lineage (NCBI taxonomy): Eukaryota > Metazoa > Chordata > Mammalia > Rodentia > Muridae > Grammomys > Grammomys surdaster. The sequence continues at coordinate 270,623 of NW_021604749.1, read as the reverse complement.
TAACATTTTATGAAGACAGGCAATAGCTGCTGCACATTGAATCTTGAACGCTTCTCCCTGAAGGCCATGTGTGAAAGACTTGGTTCCCAGTCCACGATGTGATTGGGAGGCAGGAGGTTGAACCATTACGGGGTTAGGCCCGGTGGGAAGAAGTTAGGTCACCGGGGGTCATGCCATTGAAGGGAAGCTCAACCCTATCTCTTCCTTAATGTTTTCCTATGGCAATGAGGGAGTAGCAAAAGAGCCAACTGACCATGGCCTGAAGCCTCTAAGACTGTGCCCAAGTGGACTGTTTCCTCCTCCTCCTCTTCCTCCTCCTTCTCTTCCTCCTCCTTCTCTCCTTCTTGAGACAGGTTTTCTCTGACTGTTTCTTTTTAAAACTTGATTATGTCTGGTATTTTGTCACTGACAGAAAGCGAGAGTCTGGGGATGCTCTCTCCTGGACGGTAGATTAGAGAAGGAGAGGAGTGTCTTTCTTTCTGATATTGAAGCTTTTCTCTATGGAGAAGTTTCATTATGGCTCCAACATCTTTGTTCATCTCTGTCTTCCTGGGGTTAGAGAAAGGAGAAGTGCCTGCAAATGTAAGCCCCATGCCTGCTCAGCAATAATGCTTAGCCTGTGTCTCTCAGCCCAAGAGTTCCGTCCATTATCACCTCTGCTGCTGACCCTTCAACCTTTCTGTCTCTGCCAGGAAGCAGATATGACAAATACCAACTGGTTCCGTCATTCTTGATGTTGAAATCACAGCCAGAGGGTTCTGGAAGGGCCACCAAACAGAAGTCAGTGGTTAATGAGTCTAATCTAAATTCATCCGTGGAGCTCTGATCTTGCTTAGACTGCACTCTCTAAGATTCTAATCTCATTGGCATACGGTAGGACTCCAAGTTTGGGTATCTTTGCAAAGTCTATGGTGTGTCCTAAGAAAGCTAGGACCAGGGCCAATGAGAACCTGTGCCTTGTGCCTGGAACTCTAGCAATTAAGACAACTGTAGAACTTTTGGTGAGAAGATGAGGCCCTGTGGAAGAAGGAAATGGCCGTGGGGAAGCCTCTAACTGGATGGACCTCTTTCTACGGACAGCTACTCCAAGTGTTCAAAACTGCAGTCAACCTTGGTCCCACCAAAAAGAAAGTCTTGGGATAGAGAAACAAAGAAATGAGGCCTGAGGGGGATTCCCTCTTGTAAACTCACTCTCTGCTCATTCCAACAATCTGGTGTGCAGATCCTAGGGGCAGACTGCTAACATCTGACTCACGCTTCCCCCGTGTCCATGAGTTGTTCTTCTAACACCCCTATAAAGGGATGAATTTTCACTCTCATGTTGAATATTGGAGGGTGATATTAAAAAAAAATTAACTGACTTAACAAAAAATGAAAATCATCATCATGAATAAACATGAATGACCCTAGACCAGGCACACCTGTCAAGTTTATGGTAAGCCAACTTAGGACAGTCTAAATCAAGTAGATATGAAGTGGTAGGTCCTCTACTGCTCCCTTCTCTGGTAGAATCTTCTGGAATATGTTTCTAGGACTTTGCTTATTGGCAGATTCTATGGCAGGTAACCACAAATATCCATTAGCCTTTTCTATTTCACTCAGGGCTGCTTAAAGCCACGCACCAGGCTCTTTCCCAGTTTCCTTTGCAAATATGTCATGTGACATGGCTCTGTCCAATAGAAAGCAAGAGGAAGTCCTTTGCTTTCCATAGTCAGTTTTCCTCTCCAACAAGTCAGATGTAGGAAAAGATAGTGATCATTGTGGAATCTTGACATACACTGCATGAAGATAAGATAAAACTATCTGAAAATCCAAAGCAAAAGGATTCCCCGATCCTGAATCATCCTTCAACTGTGGAACCCTACATCCAGGCTACTAGAGGGGGTGGATTTTGAAATCTTTATTTGTTGATGTCACTGTAGATTAGACTTTTATAAGCTATAGCCAAATGTAGCCTTTCCTCCATGCATTTCTGGGATGGCTTGGGTCTTACGGTCTCTCTAAGTCCCTATGTTAGAGGCGTGGTCTAGGGGCTCTAGTGCTGGGGGCAGATCGCGGAGCCCTTGGGGGTTGGGCCATAGAGAAAGGAGGCCGGGTCATTGAGAGCAGATACTGTGACCATAGTTCCTTCCTTTCCTTGGTTCCTGGTAACTGTGAGGTGACCAGTTTTCCTCTGTCACATAGTTCCCTCACTGTGGGGCTTGGTGTAGTCTTCCTCAGCAGTTCAACTTCCTTGGCTTGGCTAATTTAGATCTTTACTTAGGTGCCACCCTCTCCAAGCAGCCCTCCTGGAAATCTCTACACCCTAGGAGGTTTCCCTCTTGTTGGTTTCATTGACTTCCCTGCCGAGTACCCTAGCCCCCTGTCTGTAATTTGGAAGCTTGATTACCAGCTCCTGTCTGTAAACTTGGGAGAGGCAGTGTGTCTTTGCCATCTCTGCACTGTCTTCAAAGGCCCGGGACATTACAACTTTAATTGAAAACCAAATAAAACATACTCATCAACTTTCCCTGAGGCTTAACCCTGAGTACCTAGTCAGCGGTAGCTGCAGCTTTCCTTGAGGCCCACCTGGCTGAGATGTCAACCGCACAACTTGGTCTCCAAGATTCCATCTCCGCTAAGCTGGGTGTTTTTCAGTATTAGCAGTTAACCGTGTCAAGAGGGCCCCAGGGCCCAGGCAGTTTCTGGGCAAAATGTTTGAACTATGCATTAGCCACAGGCCAATACTTGAATCATGTTGGAAGGGGCTGGTAGGGGCACAGCTGTACCCCTGTGGGGCATTTTCTTCTCCATGGGCAAACAATTCTCTCCAGCAGGATCATGAGACAGAGTCCCAGAAAAGTCTCTGTGGTAGGCTAGGGAGGTGGCTCAGCTGGTAAAGTGATTGCCACCCAAGCAGGAGGAGGATCTGAGTTTAATCCCCAGAACCCATCACACACACACACACACACACACACACACACACACACGGGGGAGGTTCAGGGGGTTGCCACTGAGGTTTGTACAAATAAGTTTAAACTAGTGCAGATACAGGCACCAGTACCCGGATCCCTAAAGCCCACACACAGTCCAGAGGTTTCCACAAGTTCCTTTATTGATATAGCAAAATTGGAAAGAACAAGGTCCCCTAGTGACCCACAGGATCGAAAGTGCAAATACACTCCACTTCGAATGAAGATGAGTGACAGAGAGGCCTTGACCACCAGGGCCATGAAAACTGTGCAATGAAGACACCTTAATCACACAGTTGTTATAGCAGCCAACTAGGTCTGATTAACTCTTTGGTCTCTTTTATTGGAACAAACTTAGGCTGTAACTGTGACCCCAAACTGTATTCCTATATGCAGTGTGGGGTCAGAAGGCACGTTAAAAACAGCCAGAGCTGGAATGCTTCAAGTGACTGAACCAAGACATCTTTTGTCTCCCCCCTCAAAAGGTGCTAAAATATCCCTGCATATCTAATATTCCCAGAACCAGATTACATATCAGTTAGCTGTAGCTCTCCATCCATTTTTTCTGTGTACATGATCTGGAATTTACCACCCTCTCTTGACTTATACACTGGCATTACTCCCACCCCACCATGTGCCATAAAAAATAAATAGATATGTCTAAGTTACAGACAAGCAAAGAAAGAAAAAAACTAACACATACCACAGGGGTAACACTGAGCCAGTTTCCCTCTTGGGGATGTCAGAAATTTGGGTGAGGTTCATATTTTTCCACCACAGGAGAAAATTTTCCTTTGTGTAGACATGGGGGGAAAATCTCTTTGTCAAGGTCAAAGCCAGGAAGCACAGTTCTATGGAAAACGTGATTTCCTCTGGGAGGTGACAAGAGACGCTTTGGAAGGAGACTCAGCTGGTGCTCATTTTGATGGGAGACACTGAGTCAGAAAGGAATAGAAAGGCTGCCAGTGTTCTTAGAGGTGGGAATAGTACAAATCCATGCAATTTGGCTCAAAGTTGGAACACTGGCTGGTTGATTTTGTTTTGGTTTTGCTGGTGTTTAATGTCTCCAACCAACATTGTGAAGGCCCAGGCTAGGTTACTATGGACAACAACAACAACAAAAAAATTAATTTTCACATAAGAACCAAATACAAAGAAAGAAGTTATTCTGCAATTCTTCTTTATTACTCATCGGCAAGCTCCAGCTAGGCTAAGAAATTGACCTCAAATCACCAGAAAGAAAAAAAAAAATCCACCCCAAGTGTTTTAGCTGGGATTTTAACTGGAGGGCCAGGCTTGCATGGGAGCCCTACCAGGAACTGGGGATAAATGTTATTTGTGGCTGTGTTAATTTTTTTCTGCTGTTATTCCTATAACAAAGCTTAACTCTGAGAGATAAAGTAGAAATGAACTAACACCCCCCCCCATATATATATATATATTTAACCATTGTCTCTATGGCAAAGAGGATAAGCCTGTATATACCTGGGGGAAGGCTAACTGGGCAAGGGGTTGCAAACTGGTGTCCTCAGGTTCAACCAAATATCTGGCTCACTTGGTGGTTTTAGACATCTTAAATTACTTCTTAAAGACCAGTGAGCTTTAGTATTTTAATTTGAAATGCTGACTTTTGGCCCCACCCTTTCTTTTCCAGCCTGAGGTGAGCTGCCTCCTTTAAGGAAGGCGGAGTCCCCACACCCTCCCACCTCTTATTTATCTCCCTGCCTTTAGGCTTCTGAGTTTGTGACTCCTGACCAGAAACAGCACATACCTAAAAACACATTTCCTCACCCAAATCTCTCTCCCACCCTTGAGGTGTCTTCACCTGTCTCCCCCCCATCTCTCCCTTTCACACACACCTTAAGTCCTCCTCCCCCAACTCCTCAGAGAATATTTGCATCCACTCAAACTGTCCTCTCCTTCATTTTGCAAAACGCATATTCTCCCAGCCCACGAGCATTCCAGGAAGGCTCCGAGCTGGGCAGTGGGAGTTACTGAAGTGGCTGGATGCAAAAGAGCTGAGTCATCTTCCTCAAGCCGTTTTCTTTGGGCACTGGCTAAACAACTCTTTTTATTTTTTGGTAGAGCCATCTTGTATGAAAATATTGGCATATATGACTCTCCAGCACCAAATAGACACCAAAAGTGTATAGATAGATGTCAGATAGAGGCCATGACAGTCGCCATAATGAAATGCAGAACTGAGCTGAATGTAAAGGCCTTGGGCAGCCACTGTACTCGGTTAACAGCTGTATTATTGCATCTGTACACAGTACATGTTTCAGATCACTAAACATTGATCAAAATTGATCGAAATCTCTTAAATTTTTGTTGCCACATAGTGAGAACAACTGTTCAGAGCATGGCACTTAAATAAAACATTAATATTTTTTAAAAATTTACAAACACAATGCCCATTAATTTAATAATAATAATAAACTTTAAAAGTTTGAGGATGGATGAAGCTTTGGGTAATTGACACACACAAAAAAAGGAAAAAAAACTACAAAAAGATATTTATATAAGCTATTCATTTTTATGATCCTAACCAGATTTATACTTTAAAATATTATCAAGATTTAAAAAAAATAAAAGGATTCCTTAGCTAGAAATTCCTAGCCTAGCTAGAAATAGTTGGAAACTTGTCTCTCCCCTCTTCTATCTTAATGACTACAGAGGAAGCAACAGACTGAGTATAGAAGTCATGTGTGTATTGTACACACAGATACACACACACACAGCGACACACAGACACACACAGAGAGACAGACAGACAAACACACACACACATACACACACACACATACACACACACATACACACACACACACACACACACACAGGCGCGCACAATCTTCCCTTGGCATTGGCTTTTTAAAGTAATTAAAATCAAATCCACTGTGCAATTTCTATCTTTTCAAGAGGCTGACAGACCAACCCTTTCATCCAATGCCGTACCTTATGACCAAGTATTGGCCTCAAAAAACTAGGAATGACCTCTGGGGTATCAAGAGGAATGGCCCCTAAAACAACTCAGTGAGTTGTTTCTCTTTCAGTTGGAGTTGCAAAGGACAAATGAGAAGTCCCTCAGTCTATTCCCCTCGATTGCCAACTGGGTGCCCCAGAAAAAGGGGTTTGCAGAGTTCCCTCCACACAGCTAAGAAATTAAACAATGACCTTATTCATGTGACTATTTTTGTCTTCTAACCTTCACTTTAAAGAGTCTAAGGGAGCACAGATCTTTGTTGTTTAAAAAAAAAAAAATCCCTAAGTGTATTACTGAGACTGGCCACACGTTCCACCAGGAGAGAGGAAGATGAAGCTTTCTAAACTTGAACTGCTATTGGAAGTTGTCTGGAAGGCGGGAGGATTGAAGGCACTGGAGAATGGGCTCCTCCCAACAGCAAGAGGTACCCAGGCCGAGAAGAGCAAAGCACTGTAAGAGCAGCTCCTTCCTTTCTCCCTCAGCTCCTGTCACCAATCTCTTCTGCCTACTGCTGGGGACTAACAGGTCTCCAAGCACACGCCTCAAGCTACTACTTTACAAGTCATAAGCACAAGCAAGAACCGGCCTTCAAGACGACGTAAGGCTGCCCGGGTAATCAAGAACCTTCCAACCACTACCCCGATATCAGCCATCACTGAACCCTAACCCATACCAGGCAGCATGCCAAGCATTTTCTCCTTCCTCAAAGGTCCTTATACTCTAAGACAAGCCTACAGGGCCTTTGCTCAGAAGCTTTGAAACATAAGCGGGTTGTGTCCAGCTGACGGTAAGCCCTAGGCAGGATCTTTTTCAAGACTTAGTTCTACACTTTTGCCAGACTTGTCTTAATTAAGGACCTTTTCCCCCCTCTGCATTCTGCCTGGCTGAAATGAACAGTATTGGGTGTCAAGTGCAAATCCCCCCCACACCCCCTGTGACCTGGAGGAGTGCTGAATGGCCACTGGCTGCTTTTCAGAGCCCTGGTCTTTCATATAACTGTGCGGAAGCTCTTTTGAACAGCCCTCGGTTCCAACAAACACAGCACAAGAAAATGGCTGGACATAAAGTGCCACTTGCTCTGAAAGTCTCTACCCAGCTCTTGGCCACCTCTTAGCATGGGTCACTTAACTTATGACAACTCCATTAATCTTATTCAACAAACCTGTGATGGCACCACTAAAAAATACATGCACGCTCATGGAAATAGCTAAATTAGGACTCTGGAATGCTAACAGCTGGACTAGAATTTCAATTCCAGTTGTGGATAAGAATTCTTTAAAAACAAACAAGCAAACAACTAGGGGACCAGGATGTGGTTTCATGGTAGAGGGCCCACTTAGCATAGGGGTCCAGGATTCCAGCCCCAGCAGTGAAACATGCATGCAACATCCCTCCAAAACTATGGGCCAATTGAGTACCTAGTGTCTACCAAATATGTATATAAAAAATGATTGCTTCTAATAATTTGGGGGCAGAGAGATCTGCATATAAGACCACCCAGGATACTCTACTAGGTCTGCAGAAGACACCACTGCTATCTTAGGCGAAGGAGCCTAGGACAGAACATTTGTGCCACCAGATCCTGTGACATCCTTCAAACTTTCCGACACCCGAACAGCTTGTCTTGAATTTAGCTGCCATCCGTGCTTTCAATCCGAGGGAAAGGGGCATTTGGTCAGGTGGAGTTAATCGGTGCTCATGGTTCATCTTCAGGGAAGCCCTGCTTGCGTTGACTCCGGGGTGCGGGGCACCTGGCAAGGTAGCGGGGACCACCGTAGACCCGGAGAAGCTGGGGCAACCTTCGCCAGGTGGACAGCAACCGCGCAGCTGCAAGCTCCCGGGCGTGCGGGTCGAAAGGTGCCAGGAGGTCAACTGGAGCGGCCTCGCGCAGCACCTTGGGCAGGGGGCCAACCTCGGCAGCTGCCCCAGCCGGGCCTAGGACACAATGGAAGAGGTCTCGGCGTCGCAGCAGGCAGTCCCTAAGGAACTTCACCAACTTCTCCAAGCACTCGCTCAGGTGTGCCTCGTCCCAGCTAGGCGTTGGGCCACCCTCGTTCAGAAGCACCTCCAGCACCGCCGTTTTGAGCACGTAGGAAGACAAGATGCGTCCCCAGTGTGTAGCAGCCATCGGGTCCAGCCCGCGGGCACCCAAGTCTCGAAGAGCCTTAAGCAGCTGCAGGCACTTGAGGTAGCAGGCACCTGGAGGTGCCCGTTCCTGAAGCCAGCCCAGCAGTTTCTGCTCCTGACGTGCTGTGTTCACACCCCACAGTGCTTCGGCGCACAGGCCACCTGGGAGCTCTGACAGGGCTCCGCTAGGCGAGGGTGGTGGCGGCGGTGCCACAAGGAAGACGCCGTCACCCAGGTGGACAGCAGGGATGAGGCGCACAGCCATGGAAAGGCGGCAGCAGCCATAGTCCGTACGGCAAGGAAGGATGTGGAGGGTGGGGGGCTGCTCCAGACCACCTGGGGTCAGGCTGACCCGACAGCGACCCTCCAAGCTGTAGCGGACGGTGGCCAAGGAGCGCTGTAGGTGCGCCTGGAACCAGCGCAGCACCAGGGTAGCTGAGAGGTGGCGACGGCCCTGCACATCCACACAGAAGCCTTCAGCGAAGGGCTTGCAGTCGCGATGCCACTGACCTGTCGAGGTCCCCGATGGCGAGGGCGGTGCCTTGAGGGCACACACGAAGCAGCTGCGGAAGGCCGGGGTCAGCGTAGGTTCGGTCCCCAGACTCCGCGGCTCCAGCGCCACCTGCGGCGGGAGTCGCAGTGGCACCAGCACGTCGAAGCTGTCAGGTCGACGGATTTTATGCTGCTCGTAGGCGCTACCCACCTGGATGAAGTCTCCTCGGAAGGCCAAAGCCAGCGCTCCCCCGGTGATGGGGCCCGGAGACCCTCGGGCCCGGCCAGCTTGCACCAGTTCCCCCACGATCCGGCTCACGTGCGCCTTGCTGTGACCTAACACATGTGGCGATAGGCGCACCTCGTGCTCATAGTAACTCTCCAGTAAGATGCTCAGGCCTGGCTCTTGCAAAGATCTGGCTGAGAAGTTGGCATGGCCACACGGGCGGGAAGAGCCTGGCAAGAGGCGCTGGCGGATGGCGTGGCGACATCGTAGGAGGATGTAGCCGAGGAGAAGAAGGATGGCCACCTTGAGCAGCGGGAAGCCGCTGTCTGCGCCGTCGGAGGGCTCGGCCCGGGCGTCCTCGCTGCTGCGTAGGGCATGGTAGAGGCACACCAGCGCCGTGCACAGCCCGGTCACCAAGGGCCAGAAGACCCGCAGGTTGAGCGTGTACCGCACGGACATGCCAGGAGCCCGGGTGGCCCAGGGCGCGAGCCCGGGTGGTGTCCCCTGCCCAGCATGCGCGCAGCGTCCCGGCGGCCCCGAGGCCCCCGTGTCCTTGGCCTTGGAGGAGGCTCCTCGCTCGCAGCGCCGGGGCCAGCAGCCCCGCTGCTCTGCCTCCACTCTCAGCTCAAGTTCCCCTTCCAGGCGCCGCCCGCGCAGCTCGCTCCGGCCCCTGACCGCGCCCTGTCCCTGTCCCGCTCAGTCCCAGCCGTGCTGCCCTGGGCTGGCTTCTGCCCCGGACTCCTACCCTACCCTGGGCGGCCCTCCTTGCTCGGCCGCAGCTGTGCACGGGGGCGATCGGCCGGGTTACTCGGGCCCCGGGATTTTCTTCTTTCGGAGGGGAAGGCCGCGCCGGGCAGCCGGGAGGAAATGCCGGAGTGTGGAGCCTCGCGGGGAGGGCGGCCCCCTCCCAGCCTCCGCCTGCTTCGACGCCGGGTGGCCAGAGGGACTTCGGGACTTTCGGGAGACTGCACTCCCGAGGGCTACTCCTGGGCCCCCTCCTGGAAGGCAGAACTGGGAAGGCCTGGTTCCGGGGCGGTGGCTGCATCTGATCCCGCACTTACTGGGAAGTTGCCGGAGGAAGGCTTGCAGCCCCACCGCCCGGCCCTCCCTTCGCCCGGCCCCACCCCCAGCGAGTCCCGCTGGCGGCGTGGCAGGCTCGGGCGGAAGTGGCCCCTAGCTGTCTGCGGCTGTGCTGTCTTGTAAACCTACGCTGAGTACCTACTAAGCACTAGGCAGGGGCTTAAGGGCTGGGAGTCCGGTTGAAGGCGTGGAGATTCTCCTGCCTGCTATTCAAGCTCACAGCCTTATAAAATGAGACTATGAACAGAGAAGGGTGGTGGTGACTGCCTCTGATCGCTGTACTCCAGAGGCTAGGGTCATGAGTTCAAGGCCAGTCTCGGCTACATAGACTGTCTCAAAAACAAAGGTCCTACCAGCAGATGTTCTGAAAGGAAACTGAATGAAAGACTATAGGTTGATCCTCCAAAGGTGATTCCCCCAGAGTCCTGCCCAAACGGTAGGGTGTCTTGAGGGGGTAGCGTTGGATTTGAGACCCCGGGCAGGCGAGCTGGTGGAAGGTGATAACGATAGTTTTTACAGGGCAGGAGACAGGCTTGATGCCCAGCCTCATCACCTGAGTTTGATTCTGGAACCTGCATAGTGGAGGGAGAGAAGTGTTCCACAAGTTATCCTCTGACCTCCTCGTGTATGCAAACACACACACACACACACACACACACACACACACACACACTTTTTAAAAAAGAAAGAACTGTGTTTTGTTTTGGTTTTGCAAAGTGCCTGCATTAGTCACATGGTACACCGTCACTCTGCACTTTAATGCTAATACATACTGATTAGACATTAGTGCTAATATCTATTGCTAATAAGTAATAAGTAGTATCTTCTCTGTTTTACTGATACTAGAGCCCAGTCAGGTTCCAAAGATCACCCAAGGTCACACAGTCTTTGCAGAGTTGTGCTTCCATCTGGAGGAGTCAGAGGGCAGGGTGATCAGGGAAGAGGTCCACGGGTCCCTTCTCATCCTCGGGGCGTTTCCTTCTGAGTCCTTTCTGAGGACTCTGCAGAAGCCTGGAAAGCCTGTGCTTTTTCATAACATAAACCATCTGAACGTATTTGAAGGGTCATCTGTATCTGTTCACATTTATTACACCGGCTGCTGTATAAGGAGGGCAAGGGTAAATGAGTTAGAACATATGAGAGCCCAGCCAGGGAACCAGGACAGGGCTCCTCCCGGCATTAGTCCAGGAGATCCTGGTTGAACCAGTCAGAAGCGTGTGTGTGTGTGTGTGTGTGTGTGTGTGTGTGTATGTGTGTGTTCACTCACATCTATATGTGGAAGCTGTAAGGCAACCTTGGGCATTATTCCTCAGCTCCATCTTGGATTTTGAGACAGTGTCTCTCACTGGGCCTGAGGCTGCTGATTCAGTGGCCAGCAGCTCCCTGGATCTGCTTGTTTTCACCTCCCCAGTGCTGGGATTTCACATGAGTGCCATCATGTGCTGCCTCTCTGTACCTGCCTCCTCACAGTGATTCTGTGGAAGAAACCAGGGTCTTCATGCTTGTGAAGCAAGTGTTATATTGATTGAGCCATCTCCCAGCCCCCTGGGTTTATTTTTAGATCCCACGTATGCTGTTACCAGAGTCCAGAAGATTCCTAGGGAGCTACTGATCCTTATTTTATGCTGGAATCTTGAACCAGTAGGTTCTAACTAACGTTAGTGAAGGAATGCTCAGCTGCAGAATGGATGAACTTGCCAGCAAGAGTGAAGACCAGTAGGCAAAAAGCAAAAGCTTGCCTCTTCCATGTCCTTTTATTTGGGGTGCCACCAAAATCTGAGGCCCAGATTTAGGGTGACTAGTCCCATTTCAAATGATCCAATCAAGAAAATCCCTCACAGGGGTGCCCATGTGTTTCAGTTGATACCAGATGCAGTCAAGTTGACAACCAAGATTTGTCACCATACACCCACCCCTTGACAACCTGACATACAGTCACATTGCCTTATATCATGCCTAATTTCCAAATGAGAACAATAACTAGGTCATAATTCTGCCCAACATGATATAATTAGTCACATACAATCACTAAAGCATTACATACTTTAGAATAGATGGCAATGTCCTTGAGGAATGCTTAGTCTTTTAGCGTCTCATGACTTAAATATGATAATAAACACTGACATTATCTAAACCTGTGCTATGTTACATTAGAGAAATGGAAGAAAGCATAACCATCTGTTTAGCGTATGTGTTCATATGCACACGTTCCTAACAAAATATGACAGAAACACTTGTGTCCATTATAATCCTGTCTGCAACTGGTCACGTGGCCTTGGCTGGTATTTATAACTACCTTCCTCTACAGGCCATTCTGTATTTCCTCCACTCTCAGTAAGCACTTCAGCAGGTCTTGGCTCTTTTCCTGGAGGAGTGACCATACCTTCATTCCTGGGGAATGGTATCGTATCTGTTGGTCTCTGCTGTTGGTAGATCTGGCACTCAGCAGCAACTGTAGCCAGGTCAGGCTTTCTGAGTGGAGGTCTGTTTTGCTGAGCCCATCTATAACCTGCCACCACGGCCACTTTCTTCACGGGTCTACTGGACAGTGACAGGGATGCAAAGAGGCTGACTGTCTCAGAACGTGTATTAGGTAAGCAATTACAGACTAGCTAACAAGTTAAAGGGGACAGAAATACAGTCAGACATGGTTTAAGGGAAAATGTGTTGCATCACGTTAATGGAGGGGTCGAAGGTGATCCTACTTCAGGTTAAGCTGAATCTAGGTCCAATAAGTCCACATGTTCCTGTTTTCCTTCTACCTCTTAGCTCTGTTTTCTCCTAATGGACTGGGCTCTGACAGGTCACTCTCTATGCTAAGGGCTAGCCTAGCCAGACATTTTTCTGGGTTCAGAGGAGAAGAAAGTCTTGCTTTCCCAAAAGCTGTAACCAATGCTCTGCCTTGGGATACTGCCAGGTCATGTGTGAAAAGTGACCAAGTAAGAAAAGGCACCGACAGTCCTCCCCTGGGTTGTGCTCCCACCTCCAAATTCTATGTTCAAGCTCAGGCCCCAAGATGACCACACGAAGATAGGGTTTTGGGGGGAGTTCGCTGCGTTTAAATGAGGTTGTAATGATGGGCCCCCTAATCTGATAGAATCTGTGATGAGACATGGATACCTGGCTGCACACAAATCACCAAGGGAAGACTGACCATAAGGATACAGGGAGAGGTGCCCATCTCCGAGCTGGGAAAGCAGCCTAACCCGAGCAGACCTCCATCCTTCACTTGCCAACCCCCAGACCCTGGTGTAGATAAGTTCCACTGTTTAACTTGCTCAACCTGTGGTATTTACAGTCAGCCCACAATGACTAATACTCTGGGTACCCAGCTCGGAGAACAGGACACAGGGTCACTGCGGCAAGGGTGTTTCCTTAGAGCAAGTCACAGTGCTCACAGAAGAGAGCTAGGAAGAACAGAGGCACCACATGTGTGTCTTAGCCTTACTTTTTGCTCTGGTCCTCTTGACTCTGAAGTAGGGAGGGTTGAGACACTAACTAGGCGATTAATTTTCCCCTATTAGATATGGTGGTACACTACCTCCTGCCACCAAACAATGGCAACGCTGTAGAGCAGAGCTCAGCAAACACTTTTTGTGATGACCCACCCTGTGGATAGTTTCAGACTGTGAGCCAGACTCCCACGACTGTTCAGGTCTGCTCAGTAGCCGTAGCATAGCTCTGTTCATTTCCTGGGCCACTAGAATGAAGTAGTACAAATGCAGTGGCCTGAAAACGAAGCTACCAGGCATGGTGACACCTATTTGTAATCCTGGCACTAGGGAAGTTCAGGGAGGAGAATCATAAGCTTAGGGCCAGCCTGGGCTCCATAGTGAAATGCTGTCTCAAAATATCAGAAAAACCAAATTGATTTCTTTACAGTTCTAGAGGCTTCTGTGGCAAAGCCACATGACCAGACTCTTCTTCCTCCTAAAGCCCCAGAGCGATAATACTACAGCCTCCGCCATCTCTTTCCTCTGAGTTTGTTGCCATCTCTGTCCCCAATTCTCTTGTCTTTGTTTTTTAAATATGTCAGTTGAAGGGTGGGCACAGTGGCTCACATCTGTAACTTCAGCATTTGGGAAGCTAAGGCAAAGGAATCCTGTGAGTTTGAAGCCAGACTGGACTACACAGTAGATACCAGACCAGCCTGGGCTGAAGAGTGAGATCTCTTGTTTGTCTCGAGAAAAAAAGAAACAAATAACAAAAATCATCCATGCCAAAAGTGGTAGCACAGACTTGTGATCCCAGCTACTTGGGTGACAGAAGCAAGAGACGCTCAAGTTCAAGGCCTGCCTGGGATACAGAGAATTCAAGGCCACCATGAACAATTTAGGGAGAATTTGTATCATAAATCTGAAAAACTACAGAGAGGGCTCGGGGTGCAGCTCAGGGGCAAAGCATTCGCCTAGCCTGTATGAGGGCCTTGGTCCCAATACCCAGGACCAAGAATGTGGGAGAAGACATCAGTCATTGGTTTTAAAGCCTACCTTAGTCCAGTGTGACGTCATCTCACGTTGTTCACCCCAGCAAAGACACTTTTAAATGAAGTCTGATTCATAGATAGCAGAGCCAGAATGTTTCCATGTTGGGGGACACCTGACCCAAATCACTGTAGCAGCTTCAGAGACCTTGTCAGTGCATGAATAGAATCAACTGTGCTACTTATTCATCGATGTGGAAGCCTGAATTTCTAAACATTGAAATAGACACCATTCCCCCCCCCAAGTAGTTAAGATCATAAACCAGGCATAGTAGTGTGCACCTATAATTCTAGCACTCAGGAGGCTGAGACAGGTATCATGAGTTCAAGTACAGCCTAGACTACGGAGCAAGACCCTGTTTCAAGAAAATCAATTAGTTACTTGGTGCTCAAAACAAAACAAACAACAAAACCACCTCAGCTTGAGGGGTCTCATGTACATTTGCTGCCCTTGAGCTTGAGCTTGGAGGCAAAGTGTTAACTTGTACAAAGCATTATATGGGACAGAATAACTTACAGAAAAATTCCCTCCTCCTCCTGTTCCTTCTCCTCTTCCTCCCCTTCTTCCTTTCTCCTCTTTTTCTTCCTCCTCTTACTTTTTTTTTTTTTTGAGACAGGGTCTCTTTATGTATTTCTGGCTGTCCTGAAACTCACTATGTAGACCAGGCTGGCCTCAGACTCATAGAGACCTGCCTGCCCTAGCCTTCCAAGTGCTGAAACTAAAGTTATGCACCATCAAGACTATTTGGGTTTCCTCCTCTCTGATCACAGCCTTGATGGTTCAGTGGTCGCTGAGCTCTGTTCATGGGCCAGAGCAAAGTGGGAGGAGTTAAGGAATAACATGGGACAGGAGTGGGAGGTGGGGGAGGTGTGTGCTTCATCCCATGGTGGGCAGAATGCGAAGCAGAGACCTGGTATCCACTTTAAAATCATACCCCAGTTACCTATGTTCTTCCAGCTAGGTCCCACTTCCTAAAGTTTCTAGAGCCTCCTAGAATAGTGAGACTAACATGGGACCATGACATATGAACCAGTGGAGGACATTTCCTGTTCAAACAGCCAAGGCATGTAGATTCCCTGGTCTGTTGAGCTGGCAGGTCTGAGTGGAGTACATGTACAAATTTAGGTCTAAGAATGAACTTCTGGGAGCTAGAGAGATGGCTCTGAGGTTAAGAGCACCGGCTGCTCTTGCAGGGCTCCTGAGTTCAATTCCCAGCAACCACATGCTGGCTCACAATCTTCTATAATGAGTTCTGGTATCCTCTTCCGGTTTGCAGGCATACATGCAGGCAAAATATTTTATACATAGTAAATAAACCTTAAAAAAAAAAAAAAGAATGAACTTCTATTTTGCTCAAGGCAAAACGACAAGAGCAATAAGAAAAACCAGAGTGCTGGGTAGTCAGTGCTCAGTCACTGCACAGTACTGGGTGCTGGGATCAAAAACTGTCATTTCTAAGACTTGTTTGCTACCAGCCTCAAGTAGAACTCTCTCCCACCAATGTAGTCAAAGCCATATGTTTTCCTCCCTGCCTTGCTCCAGCAGCCCCCTACGGGGTCCTCTATTCATAATCCCTGTACCCCTGACACAGCCCCCAGAGTGGCTTTTCTACAACCTGATCAAACCACATGGGCTCTCTTCTGAAACTTGACACACTTCTCTTTTGTTCAGAATAAAATCCCTAGAACCCAGTGTCTGTAGTCTCTAAGATCCTGCCGAAAGGGCCGCAGACTTGTATTTCTCTCCTGTGCTCTCTCCTCTCCTCCCTGCAGCACCCCGTCCTTTAGTCACATACTTGACTTTAGGCTTACTGTTCGCCATCTGTCTTTGTTTTTCTGTGATAAAATGCTGACCAAGAACAACTTCCAAGTCATGTGTCATCACTGAGGGAAGTCAGGGCAGGAACTCAAGGCAGGAACCTGGAGACAGGAACTGAAGCAGTAGGGGAGTGCTGCTTCCTGGCTTGTTTGGCCTGTTTTCTTTTACACCCCAGGATCACTCACCCAGGGGTGGCACCATCCACAGGCCCATAGCAATCATTAGTCAACAACATGCCCACAGGCCAGTGTGATGGAGGCTTCCTGAGTTACTGTCTATTGCTGTGAAGAGACACCATGACCAAGGCAACTCTTATAAAAGAAAATATTTAGTTGCTACAGTTCTGAAGTTAGTTCCTGATCATCATGGTGGGGAGCAAAGTGGCGTGCAGGCAGACATGGCTGGTGCTGGTGAAGTAGTTGAGAACTACATCCTGATCCAGGGCAGCAAAAAGAGAGAGACCCACTGGGCCTGGCGTGGGCTTCTGAAACCTCATAGTCCACCCCCAGTGACTCTTCCTCCAACAAGGCCACACCTCCGAATCCTTCTAATCCTTTCAAAGAGTCCCACTCCCTGATAACTAAGAATTCAGATACATGAAGGGGGGGCATTGTTATTCAAACCACCACAAAGGCTATTCCCAAGTTAAGGTTCCTCTGCCCAGATGAGTCTAGCTTGTGTCAGGTTGACAAGAAGCAGCCAGCAGCACACCATCCTTGCTGTTCCTTCTCTAGGCTATTGTTTCCTATGCCCTTGCCTATGCCCTATACCTATTCCCTTTGACCAAGGTTCTGTCCCTGACTCATACCTCCCTCCCCCCCCCCTTTTTCTACATCCTGGCAGGGACTCCTTCCTTAACTCTGCCCGTGAGCCTACAACAGCAGTCCCCACCACTCTGTGCTCACACCCCACTTTATTTTTCTTCTAAACATTATCCATCTCCTGCCACATGATACAGTTGGCTGTCTGTATCCTTGGATTCAACTGGTTATGTGTTAAAAAACATTGTTTAAAAATTTCCTCTGGGACTAGGGAGATGGATGAAGCATTTGCCTCAAAATCATGAAAAATGGAGCTCAAATCTCCATGAAGCCACAAAAGCCAGGAGTGACAGCATCCATCTCAATTCAGGGCTTCTACAGTAGAAGGAGAGAGTACTGATCCCTGATGCTGTCCTCTGACCTCTACACAGATGCTCTGACACACACACACACACACACACACACACACACACACACACAGAGGCAGACAGACAGACAGACAGACAGACAGACAGAGACAGAGAGAGAGAGAGTGAGAGAGAGAGAGAGACAGAGACAGAGAGAGAGAGTGAGAGAGAGAGAGAGACAGAGACAGAGAGAGACAGAGAGAGAGAGAGAGAGAGAGACAGAGACAGAGACAGAGAGACAGAGACAGAGACAGAGAGAGAGACAGAGACAGAGACAGAGACAGAGAGAGAGAGGTCCTGAACATGTGTAGACTTCTACATTGCAGATTGCTCTCTATAGAGGACTGTGGAATAAGAATTTACACAGCTTTGACATTGTATGATGCATCTATCACAAGTCACCTAGAAATGATTTCAAGTCAGGAATTACATGTATATCCTCTGCCTTTGGGGTTTTAATATGCAAAGGGATCCTAAAACAAATCCCCACCCCCAATACTGAGTGATGTTGAGTATGCGGCACCCCGCTGGGTACTCAGGGATGTGGAGTGTGTATTGGCCATTCTGTGATTTATTCTTTTGTCCCTGTGAAGGGTACTACAGAAGCAGACCTGTGTCTGTTTTCTTGTTCACTAATGTACTCCCGGCTCCCAGAGCAGTGTCCAAGACATGGTAATCCCTGATAAATATGGTTGGGCATTTCCTTAATGACAGGTTACATTCTGCAAGGAGCTTTGCTTTGCAATCTCGTTGTTTGGAGAACATCACAGACTATACTTGCACCCAGTAAGGGTGTCATCATCTAAGGGACCACCAGGGTACATTCCGGAACAAAGCACACCGCTCTTGGCTGGATTTGCTGAGTGTTTGAGTTTCCAGGGACTGCTATGAAATCACTACACTCCAGATAGCTCACAACCACCCAGGTGTGTCCGCTTGGCGCTGTGGTCGGGGTGAGGAACAGCCACACAGGCTGAGGTTCGCTCACTTGATCTCCAGCTGGCAGTGCTGTCTGGGAAGGCTGTAAAACCTTGGCACGGGAGGCATGGCTGCCAGAGGTGAGTCACAGGTGGTGTGGGTCAGGGGATGGGAGAGGTTACACCTTTGAGAGCTATGCCCTGCCCCACCCCACCAGAGCTCTCTGCTTCCTGATCCACCTGGATGGGAACAAGTCTAGCCCCACCCCCACCCCATCCTTCTTTACCATGACAGACTGTGTCCTCTAAGCCACACAAGGCAAAATAAGTCCTTCCTATATGGGTTACTTTTCTGTTGCTATAGCAAAACACCAGGACAAAGGCAACTTGTAGAGGAAAGGGTCTATTAGGAATTATGGCCCCAGAGTGATAAGAGTCTGTCACCATCACTGCCGAGAGGCGTGGAAGCAGGCAGGTGTACAGAGCACGAGAACTCACAGATAAGGAGAAAGAGGAATGTTAATCACACAGGGCTGTCTCCTCAGTGGAGGAAATGTATACCTCGTTTCCACCCAGAAGGATGGGAGCAGATGTTAATAACCTAACCTCACCCTAATCCCCAGAACTCTCCCTCCTTGGACTTTTATCTTTAGCTTTGATTCTCAGCCAATAGAAGACATCCTTAGGGGAGATGTCACATGTACTTTATAGTCTGATGACCTCTACACTATCTCCAGATCCTAGGCCCTTAAGCTATAAAGCCCATCTTCATGGCAAATGTCACTTGTACTTGGCAAAGAGTTTTGCTGCAGTCACAACTGAAGCTGTGCTGTACTCATAGGATTGGGATAATTGTTACCAGAAAACGTTTTTCTAAAATTGTACAGGGCTTAAAGATGTCTAAAATAAACTGGTGTTGGACTTCAGAAGTTTGAACCAGGGCCCTACTAAGACACATTGAACCGGTTTCCTTCCTACCTCATTCAGATGGTCCCTTCTGGCTATAATGCTTCCAGGGATCCCCACGGGCAGGCACGGCAGCAGGAACAGCTGAAGGCTCACATCACCCACCACAAGCAGCAATCAAAGAGAGCGCACTGGGCATGGCACAGGGTGTTTGAAACCCCAAAGCCTGCACCCAGTGACATACTTCTTTCAGCAGGGCCACAACTCCTAAACCTACCTAAAAAGTGTCACCAACTGGGGACCAAGCGTTGGAGGACTCAAACCACCACACTTACCCAGACTCTTAAGTTGAGTAACAGGAAAGCAATGGCTGTGCCTCCAATTCCAAGGAACAGAATTCAAGGTGTCACAGGCCTGGGCCCCCTTCCAAGGAGAGGGTCCTTCCTGCCTCTCCCATGTCCTGATGTTCTAGCACTCCAGGGTTGTAACTGCAAAACTCCAATCCTTGCCTACGCCCATACGTGAACTTCTCTGGAATTCTGTCTCCTTTTCTGCTTCTTATAAGAACTCCTGGGTTTGTTAATTAGTTTGTTTGTTTGTTTGTTTGTTTGTGTGTTGGGGTTTTTTTCCACCTGGGTAATCCCCTGGACTTCATCCAGAGATGCTTAATTTATGAGTCTTAACTCAAAGATCTTTAATTATATTTGCAAAGATCTTTTTTCCAAATAAGGTAATACTCAGGGGTGGGCACATCTTTTTAGGAGGTGTGATGGTCAGTCTTCATTGTCAACTTGTATGGATTTATAATCCCTGAGGAAGTCTAACTCTGGGCCTGTCTGTAAACCCTCAGAGAGGTTCAACTGAAGAGGGAAGACCCACCCTGAATGTAGGCAGCACCACCCTGTGGGCTGGCATCCTAGACTGAAAAAAACAAACAAACAAAAAACATGGGGAAGAAAGCCAAACCAGTGGCAGCTGTGTGTGCTACGGAATCCACCCCCATGTGAACAAGCAGCCTCCTGGCACAAGTCTTCCTGTTGTGATCGCCTGACCTCTCCAACAGGGAGCCAAAGCCAACCCTTCTTCCTTTAAGTTGCTTTCGGGGAGGTATTTGGTCACAATGAGACAAGTGACACATATAGGGGCACCTATACTTGCCCAGCTGAGCTAAGTGACGACAGGTCCTGCTGCTGTTCTGTTCTCAGTATCTGTTTCCTCAGAGCATTTTCTCCAAACAGCTTGAGCTAGAGCCTCAGAGCTGGAAGCTTGGAGCATCTGTTGTTGGTGTTGAACCAAATACAAGCTCATCCATTGCTTCCTTTACCACCCACACCTGTGGGTTCTTCAGTGTGCCAGGCAGCAGAAGGGAACTTGAAGGAAAATGAGACATTCTCAGGTTACAGGATAAAAAGGTCCACCAAGAAGAGGTGACTTCAGAAAACCGCCAGTTCCTTAGACTTCAGATAATCTTATCATTAAGAGAAAATCACCACTGATGTTCAATATGTGATGTCAGGCACACTTGGACCTTGGCGGTCCAGCAAGGCTATGCACACAGTTATTTGTTGTAGAGATATGTCCTGACAGCAGAAAAGGGGAAGAGAAAGAAGTGGCTGCTTTCACATAGGAGGGCCAGGGGATGCAACCAGAAGTCAGCGTGGTGGGCAATCTGGTGGATCTGTGCTAGGTGCTCCCTTGGGCTGGCCTGTGCTGAGCAGCATATCCCAGAATGCTCAGAGACGGTGCAGTGAGGCCGGTACCATTTCCTTGTCTATGGAAAGTGAGGCTGAGTGAGGGTAGCAGACTTGTCCCAGGCCACACATCAAACATGGATCATGGAGCACTCTGGGCTCTACTCCCTGGTACACAGTTTGAGAGGACAGCAGTGGAGCATTATGGGAAGGCAGGGTTTGGTCCCTTGGCCTCACTAAGGGATGAGGCTCCCGAAGGCCAAATCTTTGTGTGTTCATCTCAGTACTCCTGCAGCTTTTGCCACACTTGGTACTTGAGCGGTTCATTGAATGAATACGTGAATAAGCAGCAGAAAGCCAGAAATGCCAGCCCAGGTGAGTGAAGCAAATATGGGAGTGCTGTGGTCAGTGAGCACGTGACATTCAAGGAAGAAGATGGCAGTGCTGTTGTGTGGAAGGCTGCAGGTTTTAAGCAGATGCTGTGGCTCCATGCACCAGCCACTCATCCTAGCCTTCTTCCAGAAGTCTTTCTCTTATACCCACATTCTGTGCTGTGGGGACACCGGCTCTGCTGGTGTTGCAGGCTTCAGGGAATGGGTCTTTCTGAAGCCCCCATCTGCAACAACCCTGAAACAGCTCCCTGGGGAACCTGAGCCACAATTCCTTGGTACTGAGCTCTGCTGTGTGGCTTTGGGGTCTTCTGAAAGTTTCACTTAGCATCTTCTGTACACTTCCCTGATTCTCAAACTATATGTGACAAGTGATACCCTGCTGACTTTTGTTTTTGTTTTGTGACTTTTACGTTATCTCTAGGGCTGGGGATGTGGCTCCATTAGAATGCTTGACTAGCTTACCTGAGACACTGGGTTGGATCTCTAGCACCACACAGACCTGGTATAGTGCTGGACACCTATAATCCCATCACTCAAGAAGTGGAGGCAGGAGGGTCAGAAGTTCAAGGTCATCCTTGGTTACATAGAGAGTTCAAGGCTACCCTGGACTACATGAGACCCTGTTTCCAAAACAAATTTGCAATTCTACCACTCATATTACACCCAAATCATCAAGCACACCCTGCTGTCCCCACAGAGAGGAGAGCAGATTGGTGACATCTGTATGGCTGTCCCAGTGATGGTAAGTTAATGCAGATGTTTTAAGACTCACGGGCCTGCTCCAGAGAAGCCAGTGAAAACAGGACACATAACACTACCAACGATGAACTGTAAATGGATGAGCGGCCAAGTCTTAGGGTTTTATTGCTGGGAAGAGACGCCATGACCAGGGCGACTGTTATAAAGGAAGGCATTTAATTAGGGCTGGCTTACAGTTCAGAGGTTTAGTCCATTATTACTGGCAGGAAGCATGGTCGTGTGCTGGCAGACACGGTGCTACAAACGTAGCTGAGAGTTCTACCTCTGAAGTGGCAGGCAGCAGGAGAAAGAGGGATACACTAGGCCTGCCTTGAGCATTTGAAACTTCCAAGTCCACGGAGCCCAGTGACACACTTCTTCCAGCAAGGCCACACTTCCTAATAGCACCACTCCCTACGAGACTATGGGGGCCACTCTCATCCAAACCACCCTCTGGATCAACTCAATCTTCTCTCTTAATTCATCTGAGTGAAACAGGAGAGCCCCAGGGTGAGCAGGATTGAGAAATAAACAAAAGCTTTAGACATCAGAAACTCTGAACAGGCAAAGGCCTTCCAGCCACAGAAACCATGTGTGGCGAGGAGAGCTCTACGGTGAGGCTGAACTAGTGAGGGGAGGCTGAAAATGGCAGGCCCCAGCTGACCAGCTGACCAGAGGGCACTGGGCTGCTGTGAGGCCTCCAGCTTCTGGGCCTCAACTTCTAGTTGAAGGAACAGCTGTCGGCTCTGTTCCCAGGATTCATCTAATTCCCTATGGGACCTGAGGTCATAGAATGAGTCTCTTCCGGGCAGCTCAGATTTAAGAAGGGGGAGGGGCAGGGGTGGCATGGGATGCAAAGGCCTTTCCTGTTCCCTAGGAAGCAGACCACAATCTGCACTCCCCTGCAAATGTTTCCTTGGAAAGTGAGACCAAGAAAGCTTTGCAGCAAACTGGGCCAGTTCCCTGCTGCCGTAGAGGCTCTGAGGCCCTCCCACTTCCTGCCAGTCACAGGATAGACTGGACTCAGTGTACCTGGGGAAGCTAGAGTCCCAGCAAGTCAGGACCATTTGGCTTCTCGTGAAGGAAGCATTTGGTTTGGGACAGGAGCGGGTGGCACTGAGTCTTGTTAACTGTGCGAATGAGTGGTGTGAGTGGTTAGAGATGTTCTGCCTGAGAAACAAGGGACATAGCTAGGAGTGGGTGCAAATGGGGCCAGGTGGATCTGGAGCGACCTCTGAGCTGCTCTGGTACCAAATGACCCTTGGCACATCTACCTGCTGAGTTGACCTTGGAGGATGAACTGATAACAGCCAGGGTGGAGAAGGGCACCCTCCAGTGTAGAGTCCTGAGGAAGCTGGTTTGGTGAAGTGTGGGGAGAATTCTGGGAACATGAGACTGGAGAGCTATCGGTGAGCAAGGTCACAAGCCTCAAGTGTCTGCTAGGATGTCCTCAGTGCAGCTGACAGAAGACACTGGACTGTCTAGCAGAGACAATAAAAACATATTCTCTCCATAACTGGAAGTAGAGGTGCAAGAGCTTGTTTCTCCCCACACACACACACACACACACACACACACACACGGTTTCACCCATGGTTTCTTCCCATCTGGTTCCTTTCCATCTCTCTCCTCTGCCATGTACAGCATTGCTCTCTTCCTGGTTAAAAACGACCACCCTGCCTCTGGGCAGTCATATCCAAATATTATAACAACCATC
Organism: Grammomys surdaster; assembly: GCF_004785775.1. Classification (NCBI taxonomy): domain Eukaryota; kingdom Metazoa; phylum Chordata; class Mammalia; order Rodentia; family Muridae; genus Grammomys; species Grammomys surdaster. Next base: position 246,930 of record NW_021604749.1, on the reverse strand, counting down.
AGAAAGCATACCTAGGAGGCCAGTCAGATGGCTCAGAGAGTAAAGTGCATGCCACTGAGCCCAATGGCCTGAGATTAAGTCCTGAAATCCACATCATAGGAGAGAACCCATTCTCACTGTGAGCAACCAGGTATCTCCACCTGCCTGCCCTCAGGCACCTAGCAAACAGCAGGATACATCTTCACTAGCTACCAAGGTTGGATACCACAGGTCACCTATCCCCCCTGTGTGCATATATTCCTTAGAAAAGGCCAGTGACTCCTCTCCCCATTCTCATTTTCCCCTCCACCCCCCCCAAATAGACCTCCCATGTGAGAGCTGTCCTATCGTGTGATTCTGTGGCTTCTGTCCTTTAGATCACAACACTCACCATGTCCACTGGCTCCCACACTTGCACAGTGGCACCCATAACCACTACCCACACTAAATAAATAATATCCTTAAAAAAAAAAACCATCTCTCAGAGCTGGGAAGCTGGCTCAGTGGCTGAGAGCAGTTACTATACAAACACGAGGGCCTGAGTTGATCCTCAGCACCTCACCTAGGCCTGCAATATCCACGGTGTTGGGTAGAGACAGGAGGTTTGTGGGGCTTGCTGGCCACCAGCCTAGCTCCAGGTTCAGAGAGAGACTCTGTCTAAAATGAGAGACTCTGTCTCGAGAGAATAAGGTAAAGAGTAATTGAGTGTCCCCTGGCAATGGGCAAAGACTCACCCTGTTGCTCTATCAGTCACTGGCAGAGCAGATGGCAGCCCTTAGCTCATCCTACTTGATTCCTTGCTTAGTACCCAAATCTGTTAATATACATGTGCATGTATATGTACACACACACACACACACACACACACACACGGGAGAACTTGGCCCTGGGGTCATGAGAGCTGGTGAGCTGGCCCTGCTTGTTACCAGATGTAGCAATACTGCAATACAGTAGAGCTGGCCTTGGTGGAGGGGGCACGGGTGAGCCAGCCCTAAGGGTGTGAGAACTCACTTTGGCCCAAAGGTTTTTATTTATTTATTTGTTATATGTAAGTACACTGTAGATGTTTTCAGACACTGCACAAGAGGGCATCAGATCTCATTATGGATAATGAGCCACCATGTGGTTGCTGGGATTTGAACTCATGACCTCTGGAAGAACAGTTAGTGCTCTTAACTGCTGAGCCATCTCCCCAGCCCGAGATATTTTATATTTTTCTATACTGTGCTCGTGCGCGCGTACGTGCATGCGTGTGTGCGTGTGTGTGTGTGTTATTTTGGGGGGAGGTTACAAGAGTGAAGGACAGATGTGGGGGGACAAGGAGATGAGTGGTACTAGGGGTGCATGATGTGAAACTCATGAAGAATCAATAAAAAGTTTTTAAAACTTAAAAAAATTAAACATTATGATTTAAAACAAGAGCAACTGTGTAAGATGCTCAGTGTCCTCCCATAACTTCCATGTGCATGGGTGTGTACTCTCTCCCCATACACACGTGCATGGACGTGTACTCTCTCCCCATACACTCTTGCATGGGTATGTACTCTCTCCCCATACACACGTGCATGGATGTGTACTCTCTCCCCATACACACGTGCATGGACGTGTACTCTCTCCCCATACACACTTGCATGAGTGTGTACTCTCTCCCCATACACACGTGCATGGGCGTGTACTCTCTCCCCATACACATGTGCATGGGCGTGTACTCTCTCCCCATACACACGTGCATGGGTGTGTACTCTCTCCCCATACACACGTGCATGGGTGTGTACTCTCTCCCCATACACACGTGGAAAATAATATAAAGAAGGAAGAGAAAAAGAAAACCTAGCACACCTACCAAACCACACTGGAAGAGGCCCTGTCTTTCCTTCTGGGGCCTGTTGAAAAACAGGAAATTCTTTCAGCCATTTCATGAATTAGTCACACTGTCACAAGGGACAGCAGAGGGGACTAAGGAGTGTGTAATCACAGTAGATGTCATGGATCCTGCTAAAACATATTTTATCATTATGATAAATAGTGAGTTTGAATATTAAAGGGTAACTGCCAGGCTGTGTCACAGCAGGACACCAACCCACCCACGGCTCAGTCCCCTGTGAATTGTAACTCACACAGTTACTGGTAAATGCTTGCATTTACAAAGAGATTGTAAGAGCTCTTGGCTTAAAATTTTTGTTTGTTTTTTTTTGGGGGGGCAGGGTAGAGGTGATTAAGAATACTCTTTTTAAAGACAGTCTTGCTATGTAGCCTAGTTGATGTCAAACTTTCAATCCTCCTGCCTCAGCCTCTAGCGTGTGGGACTACATGATTTTTGAAAGTAAGAACTGTCTTTTTTGTTTTGTTTAATTTCATTTTTTCACTTAAAGATAGGGTTTCGTGTAGCCCAGACTGGCCTAGAACTTCTGGTCCTCCTAACTTCACCTGCTAAGTGCTAGGATTATAGATATACACCACTGTAGGCTTAGATTTTTCAAAACCTATTTTAGTAAGAGTTCTTAAACCCATCAGCCTCCCTTCTAGCCCGCCACCACCCACCAAAGGAGGTGGAAAAGAAAGCTTAATAGGAAATGGGGCTTGTGGAGCTGTTTAGAAATAGTTTTTTGGGGGCTATTCCAATCTTCATTGTCAGCAGAACAGTCCTCTAGCAAAACACTAACAAGAATCAGTAATTGGACAGAGTCCATGAAGGCAGCAAGAAACCACTGAAATATCAGAAGTTCTTTGGCAAGTTACTCTCTATGAAGTCACAGCAAGTAAAGTTCAGCAATATGATACTAGGCAAGCCAACACACGAGCACCGTCAGTGAAGATCAGGGAGGTAGAGCAATGCAAACCAAGGCCAGAGCTTCCTCCCACCGTCTACGAGGTCGTATTTATAGTCTTTCTTTTATTTTTTGGTTGTGAGCTCAGCCTTTAACAGCTGAGCCGTCTCTTTGGCCCTATATTCTTTCTAAACATCACCCATCCCTTCATGTGTCTGCTTCAGCAAAACATCCTCTCACCTGTGTCTGCTTCAGAAAAAAAAATCCACTCACTGTGTCTGCTTCAGTAAAATATTCTTTCACCTGTCTGCTCCAGCAAAATATCATATGACATAACTGAGTTTCCAAAGATAGCAGAAATTTCTACTTCACACCACCATATCCATCACTCTCTATCCTCTCCCTCTCTTCCTTCCTCTTGTAGTCTGTCTGTCTGTCTGTCTGTCTGTCTGTCTGTCTGTCTGTCTGCCTGCCTGCCTGTCTGTACTATCTACCTGTCTGTCTGTCTGTCTATCTACCTGCCTGTCTGTCTGTCTGTCCATCCATCCATCCATCCATCCATCCATCCATCCATCCATCTCCTCATTCTGTAGCCCAAGATAGCCTGGGACTTTGCAGACCTGCTCAGTCTTCCAAGTGCTGTGATTCCAGATGTGAGCTCCCTTACTCAGCTCTCACCTTTGCTGATCAGAAAGTGCCAGAGAAAGAGAAGTCTGAAAGAATGGATAAGTCTTTCTCAGAAGTTCAGAACAGTACCCTGGATCAATAAGGAGCCTTACCCAAAGACTGCATTCCCTGATTTGTATTTTAGAGGCCACTACTGTGAGTTATGCAACCAACATCAGTTAAAGGAAAGCTTTGGTCTGGGTAAGATGAAGAGCCAAGGGAGAACAAATGAGTCTCTGATGTAATTAGGTGCCAATAAAGTGTCACTATATGAATCAAGGCCATGAGAACTACAGTGCAAACACCACTCAATTAGAGTCAAACTCACATGCTCCATCTCATTGACTTTGAAATATTTTATAGATACCAAGTTCCCACCGACATTGTCTGGTGATGTCATGGTGAAAATCCTGACAGCCATTACATTTCTGGCCAGATGTCCAACAGAGCCAAAGAAACTCAGAAGGGAGTGGGACAGAGAATCTCAAAGCCACTGTGCACAAAGTTTGCAAAGTGAGCATGTCAGATACAAGACCCCTCTTCCCTGTCTGTTGGTAGCATTGTGGAGAGAGATGGAAGCCAACCATTCCCTCAGTGGCAGCCAAAGTTCTTGAAAGTAGTCCCACATGATGTGGAACTTGTTCAGCCCTCTCATGCAGAACAATCTTACAATGCAGCTTCTGTGTCCATCGCTACTTTGCAGGTGGGAAAACTGAGGCCCAGGTAGGCTATGTTCATTGCCTGGGATCCTACAGCCTGCAGTGGAAGAGCTGAGATTTGAACCCATGCCTCCCTCATCACCATACACATTGCTTCAGGTTTGTTGCTTCCCAGATTCCCCACTTTGTATTTTGATGCCTTTTTTTTTTCATGGTCTGGTGCAAAATAAAACATACAAAGAGAAATTTCTTGTGATGGTTTGTATATGCTCGGATGAGGGAGTGGCACTATTAAGTGGTGTAACCTTTTTGGAGTAGGTGTGTCACTGGGGGTGTAGGCTTTAAGACTCTTATCCTAGCTGCATTCAGAACAAGATCTAGAAGTCTCAGCTCCTCCAGTCTCATGTCTGCCAGGACACTGCCATGTTCCTGCCTTCATGATAATGGACTGAACCTCTGAACCTGTAAGCCAGCCTCAATTAAATGTTGTCCTTTATAAGAGATGCCGTGGTCATGGTGTCTGTTCACAGCAGTAAAACTCTAAGTCAGTTCCATTTACAGTGGCGTCTTATCTCAGAGGACAGAGATATTTCAAATCCAGCACTTAGCAAAAGAAAATTAAATTAAGTTCAAATTGTCTTCACTCTGTGGGCAAAGAGTCTGCATGGCATGCCCATTAGAACCACTGCCCAGCTGGCTTGTGCATGTGTTCCATTACATATGGATTTCACTTCTGAATTCTATGAACACGTGGTAGAGTGCAGTGGGAAGCCAGCCGCAGTGTTGGAGGTGACTATGCTGAATGAATGGTGCACAGAGGGAAGAACAGAGGATGGAAGATAAAACGGGCTAAACGAGACGCAATGCTGAGCTCCAGGTGGCTCGGACACAGGGCCGACAGCCTGGCTCTGTTTCTCTGCATGTTCAGGAGGCTTTTAAAAGTAATGTTGAGAGGGAAATAATACACTTAGGATTCTCTTTCGAAGCTGCCGACATTTGTTCTCTCGTTGGCTATGGCAATCAGATTCTCCGGTATTGAAACCAAATTCTCACTGTTTAAGCATCTGATGGTCCCAAGAGACCAAGCTAGTGTGAGTGACTCACAGCTGCTCTGGAAGTAGTGGAGCTTTAAGATTTTGAGGATGGATTAATGCCTCCTCTCTAGAATGGGCCCTGTAATTTATCTTAAGCACAAACACAAACATAGAGAACAGAGGGAGTGGGGTAAAAGGGAGAGGGAGGGAGAGGGGGATGGGGAGAGAATGACTCACTGAGTACCCCCCCACAAACACACACACCTGTCTATGTGAGAATCCACTGAGGGGTGAATGCCTCACAGTGAGGACAACCAGAGCTGAAGTCCACTGACTCCCTAACCTACCATCAGCTGTCTGTTATCTGCCGGTAGAACTGGAAGGGGCGGGGCCTTGACTTACTGTTCCTGTTGCTGAGGGTAAAATACCCTGACAGAAGCAACTTAATGAAGGGTTTATTCAGACTCACAATTCTGGGGTTTAGATCTTCATGGGTGAAGTCAAGACAGCCAGGAACTGAGACAGACGGTCACATGGCATCCTCACAGGAGACCGCAGTCCTTGGCATGGTGCCACTTACAGCTAAGGTGGGTCTTCCTAACTAGTCTAGAAGCTGTCCCACAGACACACTCACAGGCCAACCTAACCTAGACAGACCCTCACAGGGTCCTCTTCCAGGTCAGCCAAGTTCACCATCAAGATTAACTATTATAGGCCCTGTGGAACAACTCAAGGCTATAGAATACCCTGAAGTTCTTCCCCGTCCCTCCTTCCTTCTCCTCTGTCCCTCCCTCTCTTCTCCTTTCTGGCCACAAAAATAAGAAGTTTAGACCTGCAGGCCCAGTGAGCCAAAAGAAACATTTTTTCTGTTTGTAAACTGACTGCCTCTAGTCTTTGCTATGGTAAAGGAAAGAAGATCCACATGTGACTAATACTTAATGATTTCCAGTTTCCTTCACTATGTCCCTAGAAACAACTTTCCACTGAGATCCATGAGAGAAATGTGAGATCCATGAGAGAAATGTGAGATCCATGAGAGAAATGGGGTGGTGTGTCCCAGCCTGGGGAACAAGTCATTCAAGTGCATAGGTTTCTGAGAGGTCCCTCAACATTACATCTCGGTGTGTTGGATAGTTTTATGTCAACATGGCACAAGCTAAAATCATCTGAAAAGAAGGAATTCCAGTTAAGAAAATACCTCCATAAAATCAGGCTGCAGGTAAGTCTGTAGGACATTTCCTTATTTAGTGATTGATGGAGGATGGCCCAGCGCATTGTGGATAGTGCTATTCCTGTATTGGTGGTTCTGGAGTCTATAAGAAAGCAGGCTGAGCAAGCCATGGGAGCAACACAGTAAGCAACAGCCCTCTATGGCTTCTGCATTAGCTCCTGCTTCCAGGTTTTTTGTTTGAGTTCCTGCCCTGACTTCCTTCAGGGATGAAAAATGATCTGGAAGTGTAAGCCAAATAAACCCTTTCCTCCTCAACTTGCTTTTTGGTCATGATGTTTTGTGGCATCAATAGAAACCCTAACCAAAACACCAGGGAATTATTTCAAGGGCACCTCGCTGGTGTGGAGCCTTGCTCTGCCCTGTTCCCCCACCCTCACCCCACCGCCTCACCAAGTAACCTGTGCTGAGTGCACAGTTCTCACTTGCTCCCACAGATGTGTTTTTTCTCTGGAAAGTTCGAATCTGTTACAGTCTCAAATGTTTTCCCTGGAGCAACTGTTTACCCTGTCACAAACAGATCCAATTTCTTCATCTTCCAAGACCAACCTCTCTCACGATCACTCCTGAAGGCCTTGGCCCATCTCTCTCACCTCCCACCACCTGCCTGTGCTATAGGGTTAGTGGAAATAAGATACCCAATGTTGACAGCCACAACGCTAGACTTGCTCATGGACACTTTAGCTGCCCAGACCCTAAGCACCTTGTCAGTCATTTCCAGCTCCAGTCATCAGCCTGAAAAATGCCAAGCTGTCTTTGTGTAGCACCAGCCACTTGCACACAGAGGCCCTGCAGGTTTCCTTCTTTGTGGAGGGCACACTGTGAGGAAGAAGAGGTGAATTTAGGCTGTCTTTTTATAGTCCTCTGCAAAGGTCAGGCTTTGTTTTGTAGCTGGAAAAGGCCCACACCATACTGTGTGCATAAAAGGGATGGATTATCAGCCTGCCTTCCCGTCAGGCCTGTGAAGAGCGCATAATCTACCTCCTTTTCTTGGGCAAAATCACCGAAGGTTCAGTTTGATGAATTTTATTTCTGACTGTGCATGAAGGGTTGTCCCAATACCAGTATCCTTTGGACAGAAATGTTAGCCAGCTTTCCATGATAATCACAAAACACCAGGGACTGTCAGCTTACAAAGTCAGAAGGTAAATTGGAGCTCACAGTTTTAGAGTTTTAAACTGTGGCCAGTTGGTCCTTATTTCTTTCAAGTTTGTGGTGAGGCAGCACATCCAGGATGGGGTAGGAGAGCAGAAATGATCGTCTGGTGCAGGGTGGGGTTTGGCAGGTGCTAGAACAGTGGTGAGGAAGGGAAGAGGAGGCAGGCTGTGTGTGTGTGTGTGTGTTGTCTTCTCTAACGATACACCCCTAAACACAGATAGGCCTCCAGCTAAGCTCAACCCCTTAAAGGTCCTGCTGCACCTGGAATATAAGGTATAGAGTATTTGAAGACTTTTATCCAAACCTCAGTGGAGACCAGGAAGGACACCTGCTTACCAGTCATCTTGGATGCCCAGCCTGTGTCATGTATGATACGGAATGGGTGTTTGAATCACATGAGTAAGACATAACATGTAAGCTGGCTTCAGTGGCCCACAGCCACATGGAGGAACAGAGAAGGACAGCCTATGTACCCAGAGTTCCCTGAGCAGAACATTCCTGTCCCCTGGAGAATTTTTCCTTTACTGACAGGCTGGCAGATGATCCCTGCAGTATTGTGACTGTACATTCTGACTCTCTTCAGTGTGTCGTCCTCTGTTCTACATGCTTAGAACATACTCAGTTAACAAAGATCTCACCATCATTCAGATGATGTTTCCACCTAAGAAATTATACATGGACCATGAAAGCTATTGTCCAAACTCAGTTTTGACAGGGAAAGTGGTTACAAGGATAACTGAGTTAGGACAACAGATGCAGCCCACAACTGTCTCACACAAATCATAGTGAGTAGATGTGTGTACGCTCATGTAGACATGTGCAAATGTGAACATGTAATACCCCAGGACGAAAGTGAATGTTGTATTAGTTACTTTTGATTGCTGTGTTAAAAAAAAAAAAACACTAGACAAAAACAACCTACAGAAGGTTTCTTCAGCTCATGCTTGTGGAGAATCCACAGCTGGATGTGGTAGGCTCTGTCTGTGGTGAGATAGATGAGATGCAGTCTCTCATGGCATATTGGGTAGGGTAGGAAGCAGAGAGCAAACCCAGAATGGACGGGGAGGACTGCGGGGGGGGGCACAGGTACAGCTGCCCAAGCCCCAGGCAGCTCCACAGCCTTCAGATACCGCCAACAAGCTGGGGACCGAGAGCACAGCCCGTTAGCCCGCAGAGGACACTTCAGATTTGAACCTCACCCCCTCAAAGTCACTCCCCTCTCATTGCCTTGTGGCTGCTACAGTGTGTACGACATCTTTACCACCTACTCCCTGTCACTGACCCCACAACAGTGGAGCCAGCTGGACAGAGTGAGCTGTCTGAGACTGTGGGCCAACCTTTCTTCTATTTGATGGTTTCAAGTATTGTGTCACAGTGACCCCATCTGTCTTCCTTCTAATCAAGGCCCGGTTTGGAGTAATGGCCTTTTATGGGACACCTTCTGGTCTTTTCCTTTGGACACCATAATGCCTTTCAAACACTTAATATGGACAGCAACATCTTTCCTCTTTGTCTGAACACGTGGACACAAAACACATTTTATGTCCTGCACTCTTGGCCACCACTGTAACTTCCTATATCTTGATTCCCATTCAGGAACGCTCTAGCTCAAAGGTTTCCACAATCCTCTGATGCATGAGCGAAGTCATTAGAAAATGGGACATTTCTGGGAGGATGTATGGCAGTGCCTTTCTGGGTTGAGGATGACCCCTTAGACCCTTTCTACCTGCCAAGGAAACAAAATTAAAACTAAACTTGGGGAGGTAATATTTCGGTTTGAAAGATGAATTCATCCTGTGTGTGGGGCTGCAGGCAGGTTGAGTGCAGGCAGGTTGGGTGCAGGCAGGGTGGGTGCAGGCAGGGTGGGTGCAGGCAGGGTGGAAGGGGAACCTGGCTTCTGGTTAGACACTCAGACTTTCATTCCTGTGCCCGGGGCTCCATCTGGCACAGGGCAGATGCTAACTAAATGCTTTTGCCTTAAAAAAAAAAGTTTTCTGTACCCCAAACCCGTCACTTCCTACCTTGTATCGGCCCTGTATCTTGATGCCATCCCTGGTCTCTCTGTTGATGCTCACAGCTGATTCAGATTCCCTGTAGGGTCTGTGGTCAGAGTTTCCAAGGACTTGGAACCAACAGAAAGGAGAAAAGAGGAACAGAGGGAGAAAGGAAGAACAGAGAAGGAAAGAGAACAGGGGAGAAAATAGAGAGAAGAGAGAGAGGAAGAAAGGAAAGGAGAGAAAAAGAGAATGGATACATGATGGAGTGATGACAGATAAACAAGCAGACGGACAAAGGGATAAGTGATAGAGGAATAGATAGGTCTCTGGTTGGCGGGGTGGGGGCTCTATGTTGTCCTAGCTCCTCCTGCTTCCCTCCCCCCAGGATGAACTGACATGCTGAAACTGTGAGCCAAAATAAGCCTGTCCTCCCTCAGTGTGCATCTCCTGAGTAACAGGGAGAGTGACAAGCAAGGTCACTCACACACAGATCAAGCTGTCCCTGCATAAAGGGACCTTCAGGCTCTTCCTTTAGCAGAGCTCTTAATTTCCTACTAGGCAATAAGGTCAGAATTCTGTGCCCTTCTAAACGGTATAGTGAATTCACATTCAAAAATGATTTTATTCCACAGCCTTCAGACAAGGTGTACCCTCAATTATTCCTTTAATTCCTTTAATGGCCACATGGCCTTATTTACACACACACATACACACACACACACACACACACACCGCATCAGCAAGTAAGCATAGAGAGGCTGAATCTCTCAACACAAATTTTCATGTTGGGAGGAAGCTATTTGGGAGTTAGGCTCTGAAAATACTAAACAAAAGATTCCCTCCACCCCAAGCAGAAAGGGGGCAGGGGGGCCTGGCCACTCACCATTGTCTCTGCCTGGTGAAGACATATTGCTTGGAGTGTGTTTCCAGCTGTTGAGACACTGACAGGCCTGGAGAAAAATGGCAAAAACAGGCCCCTTCTTAGTGGGAAAACGGGGGAAGTCTGACAGTGGGACCTTGGCTCAGCCAAGAAAGCGGGCTGCAAGGCCGAGGGAAGGTGTCCATGGAGGGCAGCCTGCAGTGGTCCTGGAACAAAACCATTACTTCTCAATCTGGCCTGTACTTCTGAGCTCCCAGATGGGTTTTAAAAATATATCCACTCCCTAGGCCTGACCTGGGGGTGGGGGGAGTCTTTGCTTCAGTAGGCAGAGGAGTCATAGAGTTCCCCTGTTGATTCTGATATGCCAGCGTAGTTAAACACACACACACACACACACACACACACACACGGATGAAACACATGAATATTCTGTGTAACCCTAAGGAGAGGAATAGACTTTTACAGGTAGATGTGACGTTAATATTGTCAATAGCTTCTGGAATCACTAAGGAGACAGACAAGGCTCTGGGCATGCTTGCATGGTTGAGAGAGTTTCTAGGTTGGGTTAGCCTCTGGGCATGCTTACGAGGGAGCCTTCCTGGTTGTCCAGTCCATGGGTTGGAGTCCTGCACTGAGTAAGGAGAGTGAGCAGTGGGCAGCAGCTCTGTTCTTGCCAACAGGTGCAATGGGACCAAGCAGCCACCTCCAGCTCCACCGTCAGGCCTTCCTCATCATGATGGACTATACTGTCAAAATCTGAACCAAAATGAATGCTTTCTTCCCTATGTTGCTTTTGTCGGGGTATTTTTATCATCAGAGCAAATAAATTACCTAAGACAGAAAGCAGCATAAAGAACCGAAAAAACCTCAAAACCAAACCAGAACAGAAAACAAACACAGAAGAAAAAAAAAGGCACTTGAGAAGAGAAAGGCTGAGGTACAGATATGGGGCTAGCAAGCTCAGGCACCCCTGGGTTGGGGGTTGGGTGTGCTGATGGGCCAAAGGACTGACCCCCAGCCCAGGGGGACATGCTCACCACCTCAGGAGGGTCATTCCAACTTGCAGCTATTGTGTCCTCCAAGTTGAGTCTTTTGAGTCCACCTTGTTTACCTTCAATTCATTTACGGATGTGGGCCAAGAGGCCGAAACTCCAGGTGCTGGGAGATCAGAAGAAGGCGAGTACCAAACAGGTCAGATGCTGGGGGACAGGGAAGATGGGGGGTTCAGGTAAGCGATAAGAGTGAGGGGAGTTACAGAGGCAAGCATGAGGTGGAGGGCAGCTGAGTCCATGTATGGGACAGAATTTAATGTGAGAGTCGGGGCTGTGCAGGAGAGCAGGATCCATCAGGTGCTGCCTGGCGCTGGAAGCTGGCACCTCGCAGGGAAGCCCTGGACAGGGAGGGACTGACTGGCCGCTCCCATATCCTCATCTCTCTCCCTTTTCTGAGAAAGCAAATGAATCCATCAGGACAAGGACACTGAAGCTATGTGGGCAGCGCCACCTGGGACACTCCAGCTCCCCCTCCCGTCTGGCAGGGCTCAGGTGTGGCATTTGGGGATGCTCTCCTTTTGCAGCAGAGATTCAAGGTGGCGTTGCCAGGGCCAAGTAATCCACCTTGTGGGAGTTCTCTGACTCTCCCGTGTGTCTTCACCCAAGCCGGCTGGAACAGCCTATAGGCGGCCACACTCCAGCCTCAGGCTCCGCTCGACTCGCGCGCGCCCTCTGGAGGCCACCGGCGTCGTGGGCCGTTCCTCGGGGAAGCGTCCAGGCGTGGTCCTGTGGGGGCTCTGACTATGGGCCCTTGAGCAGCGGACAGCCTTGGGGAGCATGAAGACCTGCTGTAAAAGGCCGGCCATACGTGTTTACTCATTGGTTTCACTTTCTCTGAGTAGGATCGGTCGTGCTCCCTTTCCTCCAAATCAAGGTTCAAGCTGGTTTATACGGGTGTTTGCAAGGTCCTGAGGTGAGGCTCAAAGAGAGTGCGGTCTCCAACAGAGTTAGACTCTTGTACCATAGGGGCTGGACATATAGTTCCACAGTTCTGCTCTGCAGTAAGGCCCAGCGCTGTAACCAGTAGTCATCAATAAAAAAAAAACCCACCTTGAGCTACAAGTTCAGGTGGTCCCCTGAAGCAACAGGGCCAGGCAATAGAGAAACGGATTCACAGAGAGCCAGTAGTTACACTGTCAGTCTCCACCCAAATCCACACAATCATTTCACCCAAGTCCAGCATGGTCAACCAAGGAACCGACTGGGAATACACCATGGAGAAAAGTCTCTCCGGATGGAACCATTAACCCAGGAAGGTAAGCACTAAAGCAGAAACTACCAAGGAATCTGTAAGGGTCCTGGAAACCACGCCTGGCCAGGATGAAGATTCTGACTGGGGTGAAGGAGCAGCCCCAAGCTGTATTTGTCGTCTGCTCTCAGGTTGGTACCACTGCTGTTTAGAGTAGTGAAAGAATGGCAGCATGCAGAGAAACCCAGCTCAGCCACCCTCGGAAACACAGTGCTCGCAGAGACGGCTCCTCCATCACCCTGGCATCAGCCCTGGGTTCTGTCCAACTTTAAATCATATTTCCCTGAAAGGTCAGAGTGGTAAAGAAAGGAGAGACAAGGGAACACTGTGGCCATGTGAGGACATCTACGATGGACTAATGCTCTCAGAAGCATCAAGCACCAGCCCTTCATTTTGAAGGGGAGGCTAAACACACAGCAGCTGACTGTAAAACCCTTCATGTGGCTGAGACACCTGACTCAAGAGTGTTGCTATGGGATGTGCCATAGCACTCACTGACTATGCCAGAATCAGAAGACAGTCTCGAAACCTCTGCCCGGCACTGGAGAAGTAGAAACCAGAGGACCCTTGGAGATATATGGCCCAGCAGTCCAGCTGAATCCAACGGCTCTAGGTTCACTGAGAGACCTGTCTCAAACAATAAGGCAGAGAGCAACTGAGAAAGATAGCCACCAGTTGCCTCTCTCCATGCACTGATCCCCACCCACAAATACAAACCACGCAGCCTCTGTTGATTTCCTGGATTGAAATTTGCTTCCAAACACAGCATGGAACTGTATGATTTTTTTTTTATTTCTATGTCAGAAAATCTATAAATTTTCAGTGGGTTTAACTATATTCACAAGATGTACAACAGATACCACCAATTCTAGAACATTCTTATGATAACTCCCCCTTATCTACTGGGAGTTTCTTTCCTCCCATCCCCTACTCTAGCCCCAAGCAACCACCAAAGTCTCCTCTGTCTGACTGGCCTGTTCTTGACATGTCATACAAACGAGATCATAAGTGGCCTTTGGATCTGGCTTCTTTCACTGAACATGTGTTTGAAATAGTGGGAAAACAATATGACATGGCCATTCTGACCAATTTTTAACAAACAGTTCAGGTTATTCATACCAGGCTCCCTCCCCAGGACTCTTCTTGTTCTGTACTGAACACCAATAAGCAAACATGTTTTACAGTTCATCCATGTTACAGCAGGAACTGAATCTTATTTCTTACGATGGCTGAATAATATTCCATTTTCTGTAGAGATCATTCATTCAATTTCTCAGTTGATGGACATTTGAGTTGTTAGGAATTATGCTGCCAAGGACATTCATGTACAAACATGTATGAACATGTTTTCATTTCTCTTGGCCTAACCTTAGGTATGCTAATTTGACTACATGACTGAGGAATTGCCAGGCTGCTTCCCAAAGCAGCTGGACCACTGATCTTGTGACTATCGGCACCTGAAGGATGCAGTTCCTCTGCATTCTCACTAATGCTTCCTATTCAGTTGCCTTAACGACTAATGATCATGAACATTCTTTCTTAGCTGATGGTCCATAAAACTGTATCTCCTCTAAAGTAATGGCTATTCAAATCCTTTGCCTGTTTTTCAGTTGAGCTGTTTCTTTTTCTTGAGCCATAGGTGCTCTTTGTGCACTCTTTTTGGGGAGAAGGGGCTTGAAACAGGGTCTCTCTACATAACTCAGCTTGTCCTGTAACTCACTCTTGAATTCAGAGGCCCACCTGGCTCTGCCTCTTGAGTGCTAGGATTAAAACCACGAGTCACCCATGCCTTGTTTATATATTGTAGAATGTCTTATCAGATAAACAATTTGCAAATACCTTTCATCTCTTACATTTTTTTCCAGTGCCTTGATTGATATGGCATAGGTTTTTAGTTTTGACAGAGTCTAGTAACAGGTTTCATTGCTTAATTTGTGTAGGTATGGTAGGCTTGCTTTAGGTTATGGTATTTTATTGCAGCGATAGAAAACAAACTAAGTTATATGTAGATTTGTAGTGTATTTTAAGTTAACCTTTATATATGCTGGTTTTGTTTTGAGAAAGTCTCACTATGTAGCCCTTGGTTGGCTGGCACTCACCATGTAGACCAGGTTAGCCTCAAACACAAAGAGATCCATCTGCCCTACCTCCTGAGTGTTGGGAGGCTCACACTGACTAAATGTGTACACCACTGCACCTGACTTCAAACTCACTCTTTTCATATGAAGGAAACCCAATTGGTACCTTTAAAACCATTAGCAAAACACAGGCAAGCGACCTTTGTTGGTCCTTGGTGACATGAATCCCCACTGAATTTCTGCTGAGAGACACACAATGAGTCTCCAGTGATCAGTTATTTGAAAGCAAACTTTAACATAAGAGTTAGTTCTTCATTCAGTGGGGGTGTTCACTAAGCACCTATTGTGCAAAGACTCAAAGATCTAGATCTCACAGATCAAAATACTCATAAAGGTCACACAGAGCGCGTCACCCAGGACTAGGCAGGGGGCGGGGCCGCTGGGCTTAATCTCATGAACTTGACTGATAAGCCCCAGTTAGTGAAGCTCTCTCTGGAAGTTGTCTATAGAGCATTTCAGGAACATCAGGTCAGAAGGGTTAATCCTCGGATGGAGTCGAAGCATGTCAATACTGAGGATGTGGAAAAGTAGGAGGCGGGGCTTCAATGGAAGAAGTAGCCTGCTGGGGGCGTGTCTTTGGGATATATCCCCACATGTCCCCTTCCTGTTTCCTTCTCTTGACTTCCTGTCCATGATGGAGTACCTTCCTTTCTCCACCACAGTACATGACCTGAGCAACCGTGGACTGAAAACACTCCCTGAATCTTTACTTCTTCAATTTATTCTCCTAGAGATTTTGGTCACAGAGACAGACACTGGGCAACTACAGTGGGCTTCTTCAAGGGTGACCCTGGAGTTTGAACTTGAGTGGGAGTGGTGAGGGATTTGACAGCCACTGTCTCAGGGGAAGGAATTCTAGGCCAACGACACAGCCACCGAGAAGAACATCAGACAGGCCTGTGTGTGGCATTTGTGAGGAGTGCAAGGAGGCCAGTGGCTGGGTCAGAATAAGGCAGGGATGTGCCCAGAAGGCCAGGTCACCTGAAATCCTCTTCACCACCGTGGGCACTTTGCGAAAGAGCTGTGGGAGTGAGACAAGCTGGCTTCCTGCTGCCAGGGTGAAGATGGATTTTGGGAGGACAAGACTATGAAGGAAGCTTCTGGACTCACCGAGTCAAGAGGGAAGTGACCCAGTGGACCCAGTTGGAAAACGGAAGGTGGAAGGCAGGTTTTCATGGATTGATACCACATCCTCAAGAACTAAATGGAGGCCACTGTGGAAGCAGACTTGGGGAAACAAGGAGGCAAGGGGTTCAACTTGGGGGATTTTGTGAAAATGTTTCAACTTCCAAATGGAGGCACTGGATAGACAGCTGGAAACGAGGAGGCTAAGACAAACACAATGAGACAGCCATGGCACGAGGAGAAACAGGAGGGTGAGGGTGTACCTGGAGCTTACGGCATTGAGAGACCAGGAGTGGAAAGGGCGAGCCAGGAGAGCCTGCGGAGTGGTTTTCAGGTCTGTTTTCATAATTTACCACCTGCTTGGAAGCATCTCCCTTAGTATGTCATCCGCTTCCCTCCTTCCCACTTCCCTTCCTTTAAATGTGCACCTACTGTGTACTAGGACAACTGATGTTTCACAGGAAAGAATGGCCACTCATGAAACAGACACAGCAGCAACCTGAGCTTTCCTAGAGACCTCTAATGGTGATCCACACAGAGAAATCTACAGCCATCTTTATCCTTTCTTCTCATTCTTAATGTCTTACTATTGGTCACAGAGTTAAAATCCCTTTTGTTGTTGTTTTTTTCTTTACTTTCATCTTTATGTGTGTATGGTCCTAGGTCCTCTGGTCCCAGGTGTGAGGACATTTGGCCCCCTGGAGCTGGAGGTATGGATGGTTCTGAGCCTCCCAGTGTGGGTGCAGGAACTGAATCTGGGTTCTCTGGAAGAGAACCAAATATTCTTAACTGCTGAGCCACCTCTCCAGCCCCTTGTTTTGTTTTCTTGATACAGTGTCTCACTTTGAACCCTACTTTGGCCCTAAATTGGTAATCCTCCTGCCTCAGCCTCCTGAGTGCTGAATCCACTGAATGGCAGGGAAGTGGTTACAGCATAGGAACTATCTGGGTGTCCACCATCCTGCAAAGCCAGAGCCACTGCAGCAAGTTGCTCCAGCTCACCTCAGGCTCTGATGGGGGGGTGCTGCTGAGGGGGTGCTGATGGGAGGCGCTGATGAGGGGGTGCTAGGCTGTGGGAACCACTGACCAGTGCAACTAGGTCAAAATTTTTGGTCTCCAATTTTTTTTTCCTTGCTGTATTGTTCAGATTGACATCCCAACTCCTGCCTCAGCCTCCCAGGGAAGCTTCAAGGGACATTCTGCTGTGAGAGGTGAACTGGTGATCTTTTTTTTTAAAATTGGTTTTTGGGTTTTGTATTTGACAGGGTCTTGCTATGTAGCCGACTGGCCTGGAACACCATGTGTAGACCAGACTAGCCTCCAGCTCATGAACATCTGTCTCCCTCTGCTTCTCACGGCTGGGATAACAGGCATGCACCACCACGCTCTGCACCATCACACTCTGCTTGATCCTGGTTTGTGTTTTTTAATATGTTTTGAAAGTTTAAAATAATAAAATAGTTCACAGAAATGCTAAATTTTAGTCAGCATGGCTTATTTGGAGGTAGCAGACCTTGCAGAAATTGTACTTCAATTGTAAATAATGTACAGCTCTGTCTGTATGTTATTGTGGTTGTTTGCTGAGGCAGGGTGTCATGTACACTGTCCTCAAACTTGACATGTGCTGAGGATAACCCTGGACCCCTGCAGATCCTCTTGCCTCCACCTCCTACATGCTAGGATTACAGGCCTGTACCATCACGCCCAACTTAAGTATATTTTTTGATTGGGGTAATGCCATCCTGCCTTAGTCTACGAGGACTGCTATTAAAATACTGTAGGCTCAGGAGCTCAGGAACAACAAAACTTGTTTGCAGTTCTGGAGGCTGTCAAGTCCAAGATCAGGGTGCCAACAGGTTGGTGTCTAGTGATGTCTGTGTCCCTATAGATAGCAGTTTTTGTGGCACAATATGGAATGGAGTCTCCCCCAGGCCTTATTTTTATAAGGGTACTAACCCCACTCCTGAGGACTGGGCCCCCTTATCTAACCACCTCCCAAGCTCCTCTCCCTTCAAGTGTCTCCTCTGGGGTCAGGGATTCACCACCTCTGAATACCATTGGCTTGGGCGAAGGTTTTCAGGAGACACAGCTCTCCACCATGCTTTGCCATGTCATGCTGAAATCAGAATGCACAGCTCCTCCCTGGATAGACTTCCCAGTCTTGCTTAGCCCATCTTATACAGCCTAATATTTTAAATGTCCTTTTTTTTTTTTTACCTGCAAACTCAATTTATTTTCCTCATAAAGACTCCTGCAGGTGCTAGAGAGATGGCTCAGGGGTTAGGAGCAAGCACCTGCTGCTCTTGTAGGGGACTTAAGTTTGGTTCCCAGCTCACAACAGCCTGTAACTCCAGCTCCAGAGGATCCAACACTCTTCTGGCCTCCACAGACATCCAAACATATGCACACACAGAGAAATAAAAAGAAAACAAATCTTTAAAAAAAAGATTCCTGCTAACTAATGAATGGTTCATTCTTGATGTCTTAGGCCCAAATTAACTACAAAGCCAAGGGAAGACGAGCTGCGTGCACTGTAAGGTGAGCAGAGTTAGTTATCTGCCAGACTCACAGCACAAGAAAACCAAGGAAACCAGCGCCCAAGAATTTTATTGACAAACAACACAACCCCCAATCACCACCTCTTATTAACAAAACGCAGTGCTAATTGTACAGCTCCTCCTCCACAAACATCACTCAAGTTACGACCACCTTCTCTAGAAATGGTTCAACAGACATACTTTAAAACCTTTCTGACAAATATATGGCTGCACTGCACCCGGCCTGGATAATTCTCTTCAGCAAGGCGTACGCGGGAGCCTGTGGAGAACGAAAGGCAGCATGTAGCTTGGTGATAGACTGCTTGTCTAACATCCTGAACTTGGAAAACAAGTAAACGGGGCAAGAGGTATGTGCAGTGGGAGAGCACTTGCCTAGCAAGGCCCGGACTCAACGCCAGCACCTAAACAAACAGTAACGAAACCCCACGAGGTGCATCTATTTTCAGATGTCAGACCTGAACTCACTGGTAGGGCAGGGTTTGGGCTCCTCTGGATTAGACAGGATCTGGGAAATGATTTAATTGGAAACAAAAGCCATTCAGAATGCTAGAAGCATCTATGGCCACTGAACCCCTGGGTGGTTTCTTGGGATAACAACAGAGCAGGACTCAGGAATCTCACCATGGACGGAAGCTAAGCTCGTGTGCTTTCTGCCAAGTGCCTGTTTCCCTGTCTTCTGACCTTTAGTTTCAAATGTCTCTTTCTAGAAACAGAAACCTTTGGCCCCTCAACCTTTAAAATGGTCCCCAGAGCACTACCAGTAGTAGGTGGCCCTACCAGCTCTGCGTCGTGGTCCAGGCCTGTGTCGTGATGTTCAAGCTCCTCATCTCGAAACTGCTTGATGACCTGGAATGAAAGGAATCGCAAACCGAGGTAAGTCAGCACTCCGGGTCACCCACGGCTCACCCTGTTCCAGGCCAGAGCTTCGTGTCCTAGCATACGGCTAAGGTTGACATGCTTTTTCTATGAAGGCTAGAGCTCTTTACTCTGTCACTCCAGTGGGATGAACAGCTTTGCAAGAGTGAAGCATGGCTGTGGCTTACAGTTTCAGAGGTTTAGTCCATTATCAGCATGGCAGGAAACATGGCAGCACTTCGGTGCTGCATCCTGATCTGCAGACGGAGAGAGACTCCGGCTCTGGCATGGGTTTTTATAAACTTAAAGCCCACCCCTAACAATACACTCGCCCCAACAAGGCTAATCCTAAGCCTCCTAGTCCTTCTCAAATAATGCCACTCACCAATCTAAGCATTCACGTATCTGAAACTATGGGGGCCATGCTTATTCAGACCACCATATGACCAAGTACAGTAATGCACACTTAAAACCCCAGCCCTTGGAAGGCAGAGGCAGGAGGGCCAAAAGTCAAGACAAGCCCTTGTCTCAAAAGTAAAACAAACAGAATCTAAATAAATGAACGTCTGTTGGGGAGAGCGATGGAGGGACGGCCACGAGGCAGGAGACCCTCTGCAGCCACAAGTATAACACCAGCCTGGGCCAAATAGTTCCTTCTTTCCTATAGAAAGTTACCTGAGGAGAATCACTCAGCCTAAGGAGTTGATCGTCATTTAAATTTGAATTTTGGGATTATAAGTTAATTATAGCTTCCCTTCTCTGCCTCCAAACCTTCCCATATAGTCCTCTCTGCCCTCCTTCAGTTCCTGATCTCTCTCTCCACCAGTTGCTATTGCATGTGTATATGTATTTGTTTATATATATTTAAATCTAGCCTGCTCTATCTATATAAATGCCACCTCTATGTATGCTTTCGGGGCTGACCTTTTGGCACTGGACAAACGGTGTGCTCTTCTCTGGAGAAGGCTACCCCTCCCATCCCAGCTTTCCTGCATTGCTTATGGTTCTTTGTGTAGGGGTGAGGCCTTGCAGATTTTTCTCTGTCTAGTCAGTGTGTTAGCTGATATGATCCTTGCTCACCTCATGCTGTTGAGTCATGGATGTGCAGAGGCCACACAGACCTGGACTGGGGACAGTTCTGAGCTGTATGACCTGTCTGTCATGTAGAAGAGACGCCCCTTTTCCCAGCTGTCTAAGCCCCTGTCTCCTTAGTACCCATCCCCTGTCATCTGCCTTTCCCCCCTCAAGCAGTACACAGTCAGTCACCTGCAGCAGCTCCTCATACTTCTCAGGGTCCTCCTCCATCAGTGTGCGGATCTGGTTGTTGTAGTGGTGAGCGATCGACTCTTCTACTGCCACGGTGCAGGCCATTGCTCCTTCCTTCCCCAGCAAGGCGGTCCCCGCCCCTGCGACCGTCAAAGTCAAGTCATATGTTGCAGGTCATTTGTGAGGCATCCTGTCATCTGGGTCGGTAACTGTCTATGGGAGGGCTGTGTCGTGCTTCTCAGTGTGTCTGATGGAACTCAATATCCACCCTCTAGATGTCAGCAGTACCTGCTGATCATAACCACTGGACATTTAGATATCCCCATGAATCCCTTGAAACAGTCACCCCAAGTTGAGAAGCGCCTGGAGCTCATATCAAATGACAGACACAAAGCTCTTTTTAAATGGATTTTTGTTTTATTTGGTTGTTTTGTTTGAGACAAGGTCTCACTATGAAACCCAAGTTAACCTTGAACTTCCTGTGTAGCCTAGGCTGACTTGTATTCTCCCTCCTCCTGCCTCTGCTACGAGTGTTGAGGTTGCAGGCATGCACCACCATGTAGGCTCAATGAGGCTTGATCCTTGGCAGAGATCTGAGAGCGCTGTCAGGGTTCTCTGCTGTACTTCCTTTTCTCTCTCTCTCTCTGTCTCTGTCTGTCTGTCTCTGTCTGTCTGTCTCTGTCTGTCTCTGTCTCTCTGTCTCTCTCTCTCTCTCTCTCTCTCTCCCTCGCTCCGTGTGTGTGTGTGTGGGTGGGTGGGTATATGTGTGTTATGAAACTCATTTTGTAGACCAGGCTGGTCTCAAACTCAGAGATCCGCCTGCCTCTGCTTCCCAAGTGCTGGGGTTAAAGGTGGGCACCCCCACTCCCATACTCAGACTGCTCTCAGGTTAGGATCCTCAGGATACAGCATCTGGCTGTGGCTGCACAATCCTAGCTTCCCTCTGTGAGTTATCATACCATCTATTTATAAGAGAGATGGCTCTATCTTAAAGTAATACAAGCAAAGGAAATTCAATCAACTTCATCAAGTTCAATTTAACCTCAGGAAAACACACAGTAAAATTTAAAAGCTTGGTTGAGGACATGACAAGAGTTCCAGAGACATGAAGAACCCATCACCAAGAGCCCAAGTGGCTGCTGGACAGACACATACCCAGGGCAAAGCCTGCTATGTTCCACAAGGGCATCAAAACCGTAGGTCGGACCCTGAACGCAACCATCAACTCGTTGAATTTTTTCAAATGGTTCTTCTCTTGATCCCACATTTTCTGGGGGGATAAACATAAAAAGAGGCATTACAGGGCCATGGCACAGCTGGGCACACAACAGGTAAGAAGGGATAAGGAGGGATTTTCAGCCTTTTCTGTGATAAACCATTGACTTCTCAATGAGAGGCATTCTCCTGGTATGGGGGACTCTTCAAAGTAGAGATGTGCAGGGCCACAAGCAGATAAACAGTGTCTTACACATGGGATGAGCCCTGGGGACTGGGATCTGCGGGGAATCTAAAGGGAGACATGTCATGGTGCCGATGGCTCTACGTGAGCCTGTTTATTCCCCAGCCAAACCCAGTGAGTTGGGGGTTACCAGGCTAGTTTGCACACAGGGAAATGAAAACCTAGAGGTCATGTGACCTCTTCAAGGTCACAAAAAGTAGGTGAGAGAGCTGGAAACGAAACCTAGATCTTTGGGACTATTAACCCCCTTCTCTGGCACTCTGTGCTAGGACAAGCCTATGATAACCTCCTGGCACATGGAACATTCTTCTAATGGAGAGATTTTCAACCTTTTCTGTAATAAAACATTAACACCACAAATACACTCAATTTCCAGACCCAATTTCTTTCTCTCTTACTTTTCCCCTCTCTCCATTCTTTCTTTCTGACCTGGAATTTCCTAAGTAGACCAGGGTGACCTCAAAGTCCCAGAGATCACCCTACCTCCAGCTCTCGAGTTTTCCAGGTGTGTGCCACCACACCCAGCGGTATTCAGTGTCTATCTGTGCTTTTGGATACAGAGCACATGCTTTGTTCCACAGCGCCTCCCTTTGGAGCACACAGCCAAAAGTGATTCCTGAGGGCTTCAGGTACACTGCCAGAGCAATAGAGCAGGCTGAGACTTAGGGAAGAACCCACCTGAATGACAGGGCCAACACTGGTCCGACCGAGCACGGCCATCTGCCCTGCATAGATGCGATTTGCTCCATATTCACCAGCGTGATCCACTCGAATTATTCGATCCATGGCTGCCCGGTTAATATTGTCTAAGGTCATTCCCGAACTGTAACACCTGATGATGAGGCCTCTTCCATAAGCTGCAATGAAAATGCAAGTGGCAGTCTTTCATTATCTACACAGGACATTGACATTCATGAAAGCATAGTTATTTGTGTGCATGTGCTGACATGGATGGCAGTCAGAGGACAACTTGCAGGAATCAGTTCTCACTGTCCTCCATGTGGGGCCCAGGGATGGAACTCAGTCCCTTATACTGGACAGCAAGCACCTTTACCCACTGAGTCATATTGCTGGCCTGTTGCCTTTTGGCCGACATAATGAAAGATGTGTTGGAACAAGCCTGAGGGCTGAACACATCTATCAGTGAGTTCTTTATCACCTGCAATGCTCAAACTCAAAAGACTTCACCTAAAGACTTGGGCTTCTGGCTTTACTTAAACATATGGCCATCTGGAAAGACTGAAACCTCTCCTCACCAGCAGCTGACATGACAGCTGCTTTGGGGAAGGGAGGCTCCCCTCCCAAGCTGTAAAGCAGAAGCCCCTGGAGTGCACCCAAAGCCATGATGCTCTCCCAAGTCTCCCTGGGAAGCGGCCAGTGTTGATATTCTGAGAAAACTCAGGGTACAAAGGCTGGCAACCCACGTTGGGACTTCAACATTCTTTTAATACACCAGTTCCATGGACAGGTGACTGAGATCCTGCCTGACAAGGTTTGACCTCAGACTAAACTCTTCTTCAAAATGTAAATTCTTTTCAGGAAACCAAATGGCAAACACTTTCACTATACTTTCCGAGCCCCAGATTCAAGGATCTTAATGTTTACCTCCTCCCAGAAGGGTCCTGTAGTAAGGTGTGTTCACTCCATATGAAAACGAAAACCCACAGGTCCTCTGGTTTGCTGCTCTAGCTGCACCCTGGAATGGTGTTTAAAGTATTGTAGGCTCTTTGTTTGCTATGACTACCATTGGAAGACGCTTCTTTTCACCTAAGCAATTTCGACATCCAGGAAACAGGTGCAACAGTTCCCATACATCTTTGGCTCTTTCATCAAGAAGGCTTAAGGTCTTTGGACACAAGGCCACGGGGCAGGCTCAGAGAATCTGGTGTGTACACATGCCATAGTTAGGAACATGAGCATTGCTACCAAGTAGAATTTTAAATGCTGTATCTATTTATTATGGTGCTGGAGACCAAGCCTGCCCCTGTACCACTGAGCTACATCAACAGTCCTGGGACAAACAGCAACTGTGTGCAAAGGAGCATGGATTCTGCAGGAGTGGGGCCAGCTTTGGTCTACTGTGCATGACATGCTCAGCCTCACCCAGCTCACTGACTCTAACTGAACAGAGTCCAGAAAGCAGACACGGCACCTCAGCTCTCCTGCCAAGTGTAAGAAGCAAACCATTGTGAACTGGCTTCAGACAGTGGGGCTCTACAGTCTGAGGTACATATTTTAGGGGACAGCGATGGGACACAATCAGGGACCTGCTGCACTTCTGTGTCCAAGTTCAAAGCCCTGTACTTCTGGCCAGCTTGTCTCCTTACAGAAAGTAGGGTCTGGAGGCAGACTTGGGAGCCAGTTGTACTTCTCAACATAACCGTGTTTGCTTGTGCTCTTACTTTTTAGCAAAGAAAATTCAAGGCAACTCAGTACTTTTTAAAAAACTATATATATTAAGAAATAACAAGGAGCTGAGCAGGCGAGCCAAGTTTATATGGCTGGCCTTTGAGGTGTGATAAACAGGATTCTTTGTAGCTGAGAACACAGTGGAATGTTCCCTAAAATCCACCCTCTGCACTCAATGACTGAGAGAGGGTAGTGTCTGTCCTCTTATCTAAGAAATCAGTATAGATATTTCTTAATTCCCGAATGAGGAGCCAGGCAGTGGTGGTGCATGCCTTTAATCCCGGCACTCAGGAGACAGAGACTGGTGGATTTCTGAGTTTGAGGCCAGCCTGGTCTACAGAGAGAGTTCCAGGACAGCCAGGACTACACAGAGAAACTCTGTCTCGAAAAACAAACAAACAAACAAACAAACCTCCCGCACAAGGAGGCAGAGCTCTGTGCGTTTGGGGACATCCTGGTGAACACAGCAAATTCCAGGTACGCCAGTGCTAGAGTGTCGTGCTATCCAAACAAAAGGACACCCAGTAGCAAGGCTTTTTTTATTTTTTTAAGGAGACACACACTTAAGATTTTTTTTATTATCATGAAGTTAAATGAAGCAAGGAAGCCAAGTTACTGCATATATGAAAACAAATGGTTCTTATTGTTAACTGTTCACTGAGTTAGCAAGGGGCCTTAAAATTCACATGCCTGAGACCTGACTGCCTTGTTACACACTTTAAAATAAAACTGAAGCTCAGAGCTAGAAGCTGAGTGACGCTAGTGTGCTGTTCCAACCATGGTACCTGGAGATTCTAAGTGGCAAATGAGAAGATTTTAAGTGGCTTATGGACACATAAATAACATACTAAGAGGCTCTTAAAATCTCTCTTCTGATCCATTTATCATCAAGGAAAACATCTCTATAGCTGGCAAGTCTTGAATAATATCCAAACACTTGCCAAGCACTCTTCTCCTGCAGAAAGAAAAGTAGCCTTGGAATCAAACCTTGGTAGGCACACCCAACAGTATCTAATGAAGTTTCATATCTTGTTCTCATGGTACTGATGGTGGTGGTGATGTGTGTGTGTATAATTACTCATCCATTTGGGGGCAGGCAATATGGCTTATTATTTACCATAAGTATATAGTTTCCATGAAATTACTTAATAAGTCGTAGTTACAAAAAAAAATCTCAAACCTTGCAAAAGGTATTGCCTTCAGGCAAAACAGAAATCTGACGCTTGAAGATTTAGTTGTGAGAAAATGACTATGATTTTCTGGGGCAGCTCAAAGGATTCATGATTCAGACCTACTTCTCTCCATTCCAAGTTCAAAGCTTATATTTTGCAATGCAAACAGTCCCATGAGAGCCTTGATAAAAACAGAGACTTCAGGGCTGGAAAGAGGGCTCAACAGTTAAGAATGTGTACTGCATTTGCAGAGGACTTGAATTGGGTTCCCGGCACCAATATACAGGGACTCACAAACTGCCTGTTAATTCTAGTTGCAGATTCAAACACAATTCTAGCCTCTCTGGCATTAATTATTGTGCAGGTGCGCGCGCGCGCCCACACCCACACCCTCATACATCCATTTTTAAAAATCTAAAACATATCAATCCAGTAGATAATGAATGGAACCCGAAAATCTGCATCTATAACAGATTGATGCTGTCGTCGGAAGGCTACTTTGCTTGAGAAAGCCCCGAGTGGAGACTGGAGGGGCACCGCAGGACACTCAAGTTCCACACCTGCACTGACGTCACGTCACAGGCTGGTAATCACTTGGTCCCCCGCAGGGCATCCTGCAGTTCACCCATTCCTGTCAATCAACTTGACGTACTACAAACCCCACCCCCATGTCGCGCGCTTGTGACGTATAGACGTCTTCACCGTGACATCGTGACCTCTACTGTAAATAGTCACCGGCAAGGAACCCCACGCCGAACCGCGACCCCGAGCGGCCGGTACCTGAGAAAGACCTCCGTACACCAGTGCGCAGGCGTCCCACGGAAGCAGCCGCTATCGCTCCCGCGGCGCTCATCGCTGGTGACAATACAGCCACGGTACAAACGCCCCGCCAATCGTGCTCTCGACTCAGGGTGATGACGCATGATGCCGCAGACCGAGAGCCAGCGGAAACGCCCCTAGGCCCTGGATTACACCCGATTGGTTGGAAATGACCGATGCACATACCCTATTGGGTGTGTTCCCTGTCGATCATTGGGACTTTGTGAAGGCGCCTGGTCCTCTCTGAGGGTTGATGCAGTTGCCCTAGAGAGGCAGTTTACGAGGGCTTCCTACTGTCCTGGGAAGGCGACCCGCAGGTCATTTTTGTTTCCTCCACGTTATAGAGATTATTTTTCTCTATTAAGAGCCTATTTACACCTAAAAACAGTAGCAATTACCTGGTAAAATATGCCAGTTTTCGGTGTTATTGTGGGTTTGACAGTTTGTTTCACGGTATTTCCTGTTCCTTCTCAATTTTTATATTGAGATTTGTTTCGTTGTTCTTCATACTTTTACTGGATTATTCATGGCCTAGTGCACATTAGTGATGAAGATAGCTGTGTGTTGAGGGAAGGAAAATTTAGCAACATATATTAAACATTTAAAAGTGTATATCCATTAATATGACAGCTAGGGTGTAGCCAATAGAAGTGAAATTTCAAGTCAGTTAAGTATATAAGGGGGAGCCGGGCAGTGGTGGCGCACGCCTTTAATCCCAGCACTTGGGAGGCAGAGGCAGGCGGATTTCTGAGTTCGAGGCCAGCCTGGTCTACAGAGTGAGTTCCAGGACAGCCAGGGCTAAACAGAGAAACCCTGTCTTGAAAAACCAAAAAAAAAAAGTATATAAGGGGGGAAAAAGCATACCTGCAAGGATAATCAGTGTCTATTATAGACCAGTAGAGACTGGCTTTAGGAAAGCTTCAGTTTGCACCCTTGGTTTTTTTTTTTTTTAAATGTATTTGAATCATAGCTACTGTAAAATAAGTAGATACTAAGCTACTCTGTATAACTATAGTGTTCAAATTAGTATACTACAGTAACTTAAAATTAAGACAAGCCCAAGTACTGGGCCTTAGCGGCAGTGAGGGTACTTTTAACATTCCTGTGTAATGCGCAGCCTAAATCTGTCCCTTAAAGCCTTCACTGGTCAAAACCTTTCCCATGTATTTCACTTCTAGATCTGTCCTAAGGAGATAAAAGAATGTTGAGGTGTATGTCCTAGTTATTACTGGAAGTTAAATGTTAAAAATTGGGGCGAGAGAGCTCTGAAGTTGAGAACACTTCCTGCCCTTGCAAAGGACCTGGGTTTGGTTCCCAGTGGCCACATCAGGAAGCTAACAACTGCCCGTAACTCCAGCTCCAGTGGATCCAGCACTCTCCTCTGGACTCTCTGCACATATGACACACAGACAAATACACGTTTAAAAAAGTTATCATCAAGAGAATGCGAAACACTATGATTCATGAGCGTAGTTAGCAGCTCCCTGAAATGTGTGTAATGGTTTGAGTTCAGGTCTGATTATGTCACTCGGGCTTGCCTCAAACTGGCCATGCAGCTGCTTTGACCTCTGGAGCTTACAGGTACATGTCAGAACAATGAACTTTGAAAGAACTTTGGATAAAACAGTAGAACATTTAAGTAGGAAAGATGAGACTACTACAGTTTCTTTTTCACCCATCTGTGCTTGCTTGCTTGCTTCTTCCTCTTTCTCCCCTCTCCTCTCCCCCTTCCTTCTCTCTCTCTCCTTCTTCTTCCTCCCCCTCCTGCCTCTCTGATTATGAGACAAGAATCTCACCTTGTATCCAGGTGTCTTTCAACTTGCTGTGTGTTGTCCAGGCTGGCCTTTGGTGCCCCTGTACTTTATTTAAAAACAAAAACCACTTGTGTGCTTATGAGTGATTTTGATTTTCCTCTGTAGTTTTCAATGGCACTTTCTATGGTAAGTACTTTTAGAGTTTCAAAAGAGAACAAAGCGATTGTGCTTCCCTAATCAAATTCTGAAATATAAAAGCAAATTTGTCTTAGTTTTGTATTTTAAGTGTAAGGGAACTGTCTCTGAAGGTGAAGGTATCTGTTCCCCAGTCACACAGCAAAGAGCACATCCCAGATTTCAAACATTTCTCATGCTCTGGACAAGTTTCTGGTAAAGCCTCACTCTATGGAGTAAAGATGTGTTTAGAAGTTCTCATAGGGTCAGCTCTTGTACAAACCAGGAAAAAAATGAATTCTTCTTCCCAAATTCTTCTTCTGTACTATTCTTCCCAAATAGTATAGTGGCTAGCTGCCATCAGATTTTTGGCTGCAAGATCTGATTTGCCAACTTAACAGTTAATGCAAACTAAAGACCTGTCTAACTGGATTCTCCTTCTTTACTGGGATGAGAACATTTTGTGGCTGCAAGAAACTGCAAGTCCACTCTGCCAGAAAAAGGGGGGGGGGAGGGAGAAAAGAGAAGGAAGAAAGAAAGAAAAACAGAACAGGAACCTATAGCAGAAGAAGGGAAATGAAAATGTTTGCAAAGGCTTCTAAAGTTCAATTTTCCAGTTTTTGCATGGGGGAAAAAATGACAATATTTACTTCAAGTCCCCAACAGTGGTTGCATAGTTACCAGAAATGTGTATCACCACTGTGGAATACTAGATGGCCACTAAAAAGGGGAGCTACTTGCAGAGAACATCAAGATGTTATTAAGGAGAAATTAAAAAATATGTATTCACAACACACAACCAACACATATATAGCTACTTTCAATATTTATATCTTTATAAAATAACAAAATAAATACAAACAGTGGGTTTCAATGGTAGCAAGATATAAAAGGCTTAAGATATCTTTGTCTTTGAAGTTCAAGACATACAAACATGCTTTTCTTTGGCTTCTGAATAGCCAAGAGGAGACAAGACTCATCTAATACATCCATAGATGTCAAAATGCTACTTTCTCTAACTGCAGTGACACAGAGCAATTTTAGAGTACTCCAGTTCTCATCACCTCACTGGTGATGAGGAGCTTCTGTGGGTTCGAGGACAACCACAGTTTAAAACTTTCAAGACACTGTATCAGTAGTTTAACACACACCTGTTAGAGAGCCGCACTTTAAAACAGACATTGCCTGGTTATTCAAAGTTATCAAAATATTCAAGTAAGAAGTGTACACGTTAGCAGCACTAACTAAAACCAACATACCAAGTGACATATTTTGCTTCTTTTATAATAAAGAAAAATATTGCTCATTTTATCCACTATTCCTACAAACCCAGGGAAGCAGATAACCCCCAGGGCCACAGTGAGGACAAGAATATTACATGAAGGCACTAGGTAAAAATGCCAACAACCAGAATTTGTAGAATGAGAATGGAATGAACTTTGATTTACTCAAAACTCCTGTTCTTAGCCTTAAATACTCACAGATCTTCAAACACAAGAAAATGTTAGGCAGCCCACGTTCTCACAGAAACAAAAGTACCCAGGTTAACAGCCTCATGGGAGATGA
Organism: Grammomys surdaster; assembly: GCF_004785775.1. Classification (NCBI taxonomy): domain Eukaryota; kingdom Metazoa; phylum Chordata; class Mammalia; order Rodentia; family Muridae; genus Grammomys; species Grammomys surdaster. The sequence continues at coordinate 216,965 of NW_021604749.1, read as the reverse complement.
AAGAGATGATTGTGCTGAGTGTAAGGATACAAGTTCCACCTTCAGGTGTACATATGCACATACACACACATACACACACACACACCTGACCAAGGGCCCTTTATACACATACAGACAT
>NW_021604749.1:209148-216837 GCF_004785775.1 Grammomys surdaster | reverse complement strand
CACACACACACACACACACACCTGACCAAGGGCCCTTTATACACATATAGACATGTAAGCCATGGACACACACACACACCTGACAAAGCACCCTTTATACACACATAGACATGTAAGCCACAACAAGTTTGCTTTGCTTCCAGAGAGAAAAGCCAATTATTTTTGAGGAACAAGGCAGTGGTCAGAGCAGGGAAATCCTTGGCAGCTTTCTAAAACATTGATTGAATTTTAAAGGTTAGGAGCCAGTGAAAAACAGTAGAAGACCCCACCCGTCCATCACAGGACTGCAGCACGCTGACAAAAACCTTAAAGTGAAAGCAGATCAAATTGGACACCACTAAAAGGGTCACCTCTGAGGAGGCTTATGATGAGGTATTTATTAAATACGGTTTTTACTATACTGGAGATCTCAAGAGATACTCTGTCTTTGTAATGTTTTATAAAAACAAAGGTACACACACACAAAGTTTTAAACTGAGGCAAACAAAACCTAGCCCTTTGAATGTGTACTTAAGTAATCAGAACCCCACCTATGTTTGTATTATGGGCTGTTCTTATGAACAGGCTAGGCTGTGAACCTACATCTGAAATCACACATATAACCCCTGATCCTTACCCCCAGCTCCAATACCAAAAAGCATGTTGCAGCCTGGCTCTGAAATGCTCCATATCCTTCAGGAATGAATGTTCCATGCAAGGAAGAGGAATGACATTTGGAAAACAGAGAGGAACTGTCTGTGTACCTTGCAAGGTTATACTGCTCTTCAGTCCTGTCACCAAGTCTTAGAACTTGGGCCCGGATGGCGACTGAAGGCTAATGGCTAACCAGTGGCTAAGGTCAAGTTCCCTGGAGGAGTGAACAAGGCTAGAGAAAAGTCCCAGAGAGCTGAGAAGCTGAGACTGCCACCTGCCCCAGTCCCTTCCTCAAGGGGGTGACACTGACCTGCAGTGGAATTCAAGTGTGACTGGGGTGCACAGCAGGGATGGATTTCCTTTCTGCTGCCATAATGGCCTCTCGACATTCCTATCAGCTGTTCTAAGCCTTAGCATCTGAAAATTCCTGTTCATTTGAAAAAAGACGTCAGGTTTAATTTTAAGTCACCTGTGGCATTTGAGAGGATATTCCCTGAGCCTGGAAAGGCTTCCAAAGAAATCTCAGTTTTATTCTAAAAAACAACACAAACTTTTTAAAAAAAAATTAAAGAAGTCTAAACAAAAAATAAATAAATAAAAGTCTCCGTTATCTGGTCTTGAGAGGCTGAGAAGCGGAAGTTAGTGTTTTGGTGGAGTCCACAACGAGCCACCACACCCTGGGGGTCAGGCTGGGGGTCAGCCTGCTTGGCTAAGTCACCAAACGTCATTTCCACTCCAAACCCCAGGTGGACTTGGTAGGGTCGTCAGAGTTATGTACTGAGACGTTGCAGGCAGCATCTTCAGGCTGAAGCTGGCTGGCTCCGCACGTCCCTCTGAGCTTCCGTTAGTTTCTGGATAAGATAACGCTTGTCACGACTCTCCTAAAAAGACGGACAGTTCAAAGGGCATCTTGTATGTTCAGGAATGTACAAAGCTATTTCGAGCTAGTGAGTCTCTGCTCTGACTTAGGGTAAGGGATTCTAGTCACGAGATTACCACAGTGACTTCCAGTCTAGCCTGTCTCCCTCACTGAAGCCCCAACCATAGATAGCCCCTTGTCCACACAATAGCTGCAGATCTAGAAATGTACATGGGGCTGAGGATATGGCTCAGTGCCCAGCATGCACACAGCCCTGGGTTCTATCCCCAGCACTTCATAAATTGTGGTGGTCCATGCCCATAACCCTTAAGAAGTGAATGTAGGAGAAGATCAGAACTTCAAGGTCATCCTTGACTACATATAGTGTTTGAGGACAGCCTGGGCTATAAAGACCTAGTTTCAGATAGACAAACAATTTAACCCAAATACTCATTAAACCCAAACCTCCTATCAGATCTGCCAGGCAATGTAATGATTTCTGGCTAGTGTTAAAGAATTATCCTGCCTCAAACCTCATCCTTCACAGACACACACACACACACACACACACACACACACACTCTCTCTCTGTTTCTCTCTCTCTGCCTCTCTCTCTCTGCCTCTCTCTCTCTCTCTCTCTCTCTCTGTTTCTCTCTCTCTGTTTCTCTCTGTTTCTCTCTCTCTGTTTCTCTCTCTCTCTCTCTCTCTGCCTCTCTCTCTCTGTTTCTCTCTCTCTCTGTTCCTCTCTCTCTGTTTCTCTCTCTCTGTTTCTCTCTCTCTGTTTCTCTCTCTCTGTCTCTCTCTCTCTCTCTCTCTCTCTCTCTCTCTCTCTCTCTCTCTCTCTCTCTCTCTCTCCCCCTCGTCTCCCCAAAGGGCCTGGCTAATTCCTACACTGGGCCCTCCACCCCTAATCAGGACCCGGCTATTACCATAATTCACATCTCACTTTTAACATCACTGCCTTTAGCAGGCCTTTCCTAGCTGCTGGCTGCAGTAGCCTTGGTCCTCTACAAGAGCAACAAATGCTCTTAACCACTGAGCCATCTCTCCCACTCCCTGGTCCACCATTTTTTGAGACAGTTTCTTAACTAGACCTGCAACTTGCTGGGAGTTTTGGCCTGTTGGCCAGTCAGCCCAGAGATTCACCTGATTTTGCTTCCCCAGTGCTGGGGTGACAGAATGAGGGCCAGGATGCCTGGCTTTTTACATGGATGATGGGGTTGACCCTGGGTCCTCATGCCTGGACAGCAGTACTTTACACTGAACTATCTCTCCATTCCAAAGTTGGCTTCTCTAACTCTTTCGTACTTCATCTCTCTGGTGTAGTGCTGGATGGACCAAGTGAAACTAGAGATGGCTGTTCTATCCCCCCTGCCTTTCTTTATTTGAAACAAGGTTTTGCCATCAAGCCAAGGTTGGTGTGGAACTCACTATGTAGACCAGATATATGTGGAACTTGCAAGCTTCCTGCCTCAGCTTCCTGAGTGTGAGGGTGGCAGGCCTTTGTCACCATGCCCTGAGTCTTGGTTTAATGGCCCTGAGTCATGACTCTTTGGCCTTTGCTTCCTTACCAGGGACAGCTGCTCTCGGAGCTGTACAACCACCCGCTTGTGTGCTCCAGCCAGCGCAATGAAGTAGAACATGACAAGGCTGCAAAGCAAGACAGACAGGTCACCTGTGCCCCAGAAAGTCACTAAAAAATCACCTAGCACTCACGGGGAAGTTTGTATCATTGAAGGCCAACAAAAACTACCCCAGGCCTCACATGGGAGTCTGTATCATCTAAGGCCACTAAAATCCACCCAACACTCACTGGGGAGTTGTAATCTCTGCAGGCTACTAGAAACCAATACAGAACATTTCATCTGAACTATGTTTTCTTTTGCTAGGAAAAATAACTAAGCAAGCAATTCCTCATATCTCCAAAGCAGACGGCCTAAGAAACAGCTGGAGCCAGGAGACTCTGACTTATAAGTCTTTAACTCGATGAGCTAATCACTCCCCTGACATGCAGAATGGCCAAATGAAGAGAGGAACAGTCTAGAAAGTCAGCTCAGGGTGTCGGTGACTGACTATGGATGATCCCTGGGCAAGTGCTCTGGCCTCAGTTTCCTTATCTGTGAGATGAGTACAGGAAAACCTGGCGACAAGTTTAGGACTAAAAGACGTCAACAGCTTCCTGTCTGCAACTCTGGGTCTCAGCTGGGAACAGATTACCTTCAGGGAGAGTTCCAATTGGGTCAGAGGGTGAGCCCCCACCCCATTCCTGCCTAATGTCCCCACACAGGGCTGATAAAATGAGGACAAAATCACCAGGATATCTAGAGATTCTCTAAGTCCCTCCAAGAAACAGCATCCAAGGAAAGCAAAGGCAGAGCGGATGCTCACCACCAGGGGCACTGAGCAAACTATTAACCCCATTGCTGCAGGAACACAGCTTCTTGGGAAGTCCAGGTCAGCCGGCTGAGCATCCCTGATTCACTTTATTAATCTCAGCAAGGAATAGGATTCCACTTTTCAGGAGGGGTTTTTTGTTTTGTTTGTTTGGTTTGGTTTTTGTCCTTTTCAAACCTGCTTCCTATAGCGGGCTTTTACTGGACTAATGATATCATAGGCTATGAGTCATTTGTAAGTTAAGGCATGGAGGGCAGAGGGTACACTTAGTTGCAGTTAAGTGTGGCTTAGCCACGGCCGAGCTAGGGATCACTGCAAGCCACTCTCTGGTGTCTCTTTGTTGTTCACTGGTCCATTTTTTTTTCTCTATAAAGCGTGAGATTTAGGCAAATCATCAGTGATGTTAGGAACAGGCCACGTTTATTTGGTTTTTATGAGCAGGACCTCGGGGTTCAGTTCCCATGTGTGATCTAAGTCTAGTCACCATTCCCCTAGCACATGGCATTCTGGGGCATTCCCAAAGGCCCCTGTGCTGAAAGTGTGGCTCCCAGCAGGTGGTGCTGTGAGGAGATAGGGTCTCAAGGAAGAAGGCAGGTCACAGGGTGTGTCCTGCAAGGGGATATTGAAAGGAATTCTTCTTTGCTTCCCAGTGGACAGTGAACAAGCCTCCTGCACCACCTGCTCCCACCATGCAGGCCCCAAGGCAACAGGGCCAAGTGACCATGGGATGGAGCCTCTAATACCCTAAGCCAGAATAAAAATCTTTCCCATCTTATAAATTGATTCTCGAGTATTTTGTCACAGTAGCAGAAAGCATTCTGTTGGGACCTAGGTAAAATGTTAAGGCCTAGGTAACAGTTACCTGGCAAGCCTCCCATTAAAAGGAAACTTTCTAATGCCAAGATTGATTACATATTCTGTTCTGTTCTGTACCTTTGGAAACCAATCATGATAGAAGTCAGTAGAACTTCTGACAGAAGTAGAACTGTACTGTTTTGTACAGTTACCCACAATAAGGTAGGATCCAAACCAACCAATCAACCAACAGCACTTCCTGCACCTACGCATAAGCTTTTATGGTATTTGCCTTTATAAGCTGCCCCTGGGATGGACCCCAATATAAGAGACACTTGCACCTATATAAGAAACTATTTAGAATAAGACTTCCATTTTGAGTGGTGGTCAAGTAAAGTTTAAGTTCCCAAGACCTTTCTGGAAACTGACATCCTACTTGGCAGAAAGAGACATGTAAGTGGGTAACTGACAACCTGGTTGGCAAGTTAAGACATGAATGTTAGACAAGGCAAGTCCTGCCACAGTTGAATACCCCAACCAATGGGAGCAGGATAAATGTACAACAAAGACATGTTCCTAAGGAAATCCCCTATCCCTAAATCCTGATTGGTGGAATAACTTGGCAAAGACGTTTGTGGATCTGGGGTTTAAAGCCCCTGTAGGATCTTAACTCAGGGTCATGGTTCAGTTCTCGAATCTGGACCATGCCCCTGGTCAATCATTCATGGAGCATCTGTGTAGGAGGAGCTAAGGTGGGAGGAGTTAGGAGAGAAAAAGGAGGAGTAAGGAGGAGAGGAGGAAAAGGAAGAGGAGGAGCTAGAGAGGGCAGAGATGTAGGAGGATGGAGAACCACACAGGTATGGAGAGCACTCGTGGGGAACAACTTATAAACTTATAATTAGGCTAGCTAATTGGGATACAACTCTCTTTGTATGGGCATCTTGTTATTAATCATTATCAAACATATAAAGCCTTTGATTAATCTATAAGAATTAGAGTCTCATTCTCTTACTGGGCCCACATGGATGGCGGAATGGTCTGGGCAATGCCCTGCCTGTCGGAGACAGCATGGAAGATTGGCAGAGCCATCTCTCATGCTGGCATCTAGTGGGGGGCAGGGCTGGTGTTTCTGGCGGGCCGGTTCTAGCTGCAGCGCACACATGGCCTCAGATCGAGAAACATGGCAGCTGAGCGAGGCAGAGCCGCTGCAGCTTAGATAGTCGGCCTGAGGCAGAGGCCGATTTAAATAATTACCACAACACATCTGCTCAATAAACTATCCCTGTCTGACTGAGATTGGTGTCTGTATGGTTTGTGAGGTAAGATTCCTGGACCCAACAATTCGAACACACAAACTCCATTTCCCAAGTGAGAGGAGATGTATGTCTCCATGAGAAATACTGGCCTGGTCTGGCTGTCACTCACCAGATGATCATGAAGAAAGGCACTGCAAATGCTTCTGATGTAATGCCATGGATCAGGGTCTGCAGCGAGCTGGGGAAGGTGCTCACAGTCTGGGGGATAACCTCCCAGGTGGTGTTGAAGTTGGTAAATGGTCCACAGGCTTTTGAAGAAGGGATGCTGCCAGGACAGAGAGGGAGGAAGTTCAGCCCAGGCTGAGAGGACTGCCTCTGCATGGCCAGCATATTTATTTACAATAGCCTACAGGGAACTTCCTCAGTCCAGAAGTTTCTGGGATAATCTGTTTGAAAATGCTGACCCTGAAACAGCATCAAGTCTCTAGGTCTAACTTTCAGTTTACAGGAGACTCAAGACAGAAAAGCAAGCTTGATGTCATGGAACAAAACCAATTAATCATATATGTATCCTCCAGCCTCTTAATTCAAAGGCAGAGAAAATGGCCTAGAGTCCCCAGAGAATCAAAGACAACTAAAAAGATATGACAGCTGAGCACAATGTGGGAAGTGGGAAAGACTGTGACTTTAAAATAAACCTGGGAAGGAAGACTGTGCTGGGGTAACTGAGAAATCTGAAACTGGCAGAAATAAATGAGCAATCTGTTCCCTCCCTCCTCTCTGTCTCTCTCTGTGTGTATGTGTGTGTGTCTGTGTGTGTGTGTGTGTGTGCACATGCACGAGCATGTGAGCGTGTGTACATTTGCATATACACACGAGTGTACAAGAGTGCTTGCTTGTGACTGGAGGCCAGAGGTCAACATCAGTATCTTCCTTCGTTTTTAAAGCAAAGCTTCTCAGGGAACACTTGACCTGGGGCTCACCCTTTAGACCCGTCTGGCTGGCCAGTGAGTCCCTGGGATCTGCCCATCTCCATCCCACAGCTGTCTCTGCCTGCTCCCCAGCACTGGGAGTAAAAAATAGCAAGATCAAACAAAGGAAAAAAAAATGTAGGTATGGAGAAGTCAGCAGGAACTTACTGATCTCTGAGGGCAGAACACTCTAGAAAAGCCCTGAAGAATGTTACAAGTTCTTGAACATACCAAGATACAAGTCACAGAACCAAATACTGTGTTAGAAAATGAAGAAATACTTACCGAGCCATGCTGATGGTCAGAGGTATGATCGCTAAGCACAGCCCAATCAGCAGCACCAGCAGGAAGAAGAAGTTAGAGTTGGATGCTCTGAACTGGCGTGGGGAGGGCCTGCAGGTGTAGAGAAGGCTCAACTACAGAACAAAGAGAAGGGGAAGAGACAGCGGTCCTGAGTAGGGCCTCCGAGAGGGAACACGTTCACTACAGACAGTGCTTCTGTCTTCCCCTGCCGAGGTAGTGTCACACAGATCAAAAGAAGCCTCAGGCCAGATTCCAGTTTGGAGAAAATTCATGTGGATGACATAATAGGGAGAATGGACCAAAACATAGCAACACCCAACTGTTGAGCAGACAGAATAATTCAGACGGAATGTTGAAAGCCAACAGTCGGGACTCCTCAAAGTAGATCTGTAAGATCCAGTGTACACAGTACTTTAAAGTGATCTGTGAGACAGCATGCAGCACTTTACAAGGATGAGAGCCTGCTAAAGCCCACGCC
>NW_021604749.1:126930-209138 GCF_004785775.1 Grammomys surdaster | reverse complement strand
CACTGTCAGTCATGCTTGACTGACAGCTCACACTCACTGTCAGTCATCTATAAAAATTACATTTAAGTCCTAGGAACAAAGCAATTCCTAAATGTGCTTGAGAAATGTGTTCTAACACAAAACAAAACAAAAACCACCTGTAACCTCAGCACTTGGGAGGTGGAGGCAGGAAGATCAGGAATTTGAGACGAGTCAAAGATATACAGCAAGACTGTGTCTCAAAAAACAAAAACAAACCAAAAAAGGTGAAAATTTATCTGAAGTCCCTTTCCAGAATAAATTCATATTAAGAAAGTGATATTTCACAAAGCCTTGGGTTGGGGGACATGTAATTATGATGTGTCTCATGAGGTATAGAATGGCCTTTAAACACATAAGTGCCCTAGACGGTATACCACTGGCCTAGCCTGATGAAGCCATGCTGGGTTCCTGTCCACAGCACTGTAAAAACAAAGCTACAGAAAGACTGGTGTGAGCCCTGGTGCAGAGTGTGAGCCCTGTCTCCTTTTCTCACCTCCTTCACATAAAAGATGATGACAAATTTCAAGGTGGCGATGGCAGGGAGGAGTGGGGAGAAGAAGGCTCCAATCCAGCAGATGGTCTGCCCATACACGATGCCCAGGACATTGTCCGGGATGGCGAACTCCTGCTGCCCCCAGCACTGGATCAGCTTAGAGGAGGCACAGTAGGTCACCAGGAGCCTGGAAAAAAACTAGACACGTTCTTGCGGGACTCCACAGGAGCCCTGAGGCTACGAAGCCACACCCAACAACCAAAGTCATTTCCAAGGCAAGTTTGAGAGTGTTTGAGTGTGTTCGTGTGTGTGTGTGTGTGTGTGTGTGTGTGTGTGTGTGTTTGTGTGTGTGTGTGCCTGTGTACACATGCTTGTGCGTGCAGGTGTGTGAATGCATGCAGAGGGCAGAGATTGACATCAGGTGTCTCCCTGAGCCGTGCTCCACCTGATTTTTTGAGACAGGATCTCACTGAACAGGAAGTTTACTGATGGGACTGAGTGGCTGGCCATTGAGCCCCAGGGAGCTCCACCATCTCCAACTCTTCAATGCTGGGCTCCGCACAAGCTGTCACTCCAGGCTTTACCTAGATACTGGAGATCTGATTTCAGGTCCTCATGTTTGTATGGTCAGTGCTGTACTGACTGAGTCATTTCCTTGGCCCAATATTTCTTTAAAAGATGTTAATTTCATGTGTGTTTGCAGGTATATATGTATATGTGCATGCATGCGTGTATGTATGTATGTATGTATGTATATATGTATGTTCGTTCTTAGGGTTTTGTTTTATTTTGTTTTTGAGACAGGGTTTCTCTTTGTTAACAGCTCTGACTGTTCTGGAACTTGGTAGACTAGGCTAGCCTTGAACTTACAGAGATGTGCCTCCTCTGCCTCCAGAGTGCTGGGGGATTAAAGGTGTGCATCACCACAGTACCTCTGTATGTATGTACAAATTTTCAATAGCACAGTATAGAGGTCAGAGGACAACTTGTGGAAGTCAATTCTCTACTTCCACCATGTGGTCCCAGTGAGCAACCTCAGGTGGCGAGGGTATAAGACCAGTGCCTTTACCCTCAGAGACATCTTGCTGGCCTTCAAATTTCTTTTTCTAGTATCTAGCTTTAGGGTTCTCTAGACTTCTAGCCCACATCTGAATGATCTGGTTAAGATGTCCCAGGCTGGTCTAGAATTCAGGATGTTCCTGCCTCAGCCTCCCAAGTGCTAGAATGACAGGCCTGCATTGTCACACCCTAGGTGCCTTGACTGTGGTAGGAAGACAATTTCATCTAAGACTCCTGGAAGGACACAGTGACAACAGCAGTAAGGGGCGCAATGGTGATGGTCATTTTCTGTTGAGCTCTGTGCTCCGGGGTGTTCTCCTTGCTTCGATCTGTGGTATCTTCCTTATTCTCACAGAAAGGCTATGAGGTGACCCTGCTATCATCCTTCCCTGTCTCAGGTAAGAAACTCAGTGTCTTGTTACAACTTGTTCACGGTCCAGCAGGAAGATGGTGTGAACCCCGATCCAGAAGCTGCACCTAGTGTGTCTGCCCTGGCAGGGCCTTGACAGCATCAAGTGCAGGAAGTCAGCACAGGAGGCCTTGTGGGAAGTGGCACCATCTCCACCCCGGGTCGCACGGTACCACCTAAAGATGTGGTGGCTGATGCTGCTACTGTGTCAGCAGTCTAGAGCCATTGAGAGCCACCAGATGTGAATGGTTCCCCAGTGTTGGTGGGTCACCCAGCACTTGGGAACAGGAATGGGTCAAGAGCTTCCCGTCATAGAGCGGGAGGCAGCAGGGACCACCACACTTACTTCCTAGGGAAATCCACAAACAGCGTCACAGCCAGGATGATGATGAAGTCAAAGATCATCAGCTTGTACATTTCCTGTCCCACCTGCGTCTCCCAGCACTGAAACCAAGACATGGAAATACACTAAAAGACCCACTCCCAGCACAGGGAGCCAGCCTTCTGTATCCTCAATCCCTACATCTCTGTTCCACATGCTCCTGCACAGACTTCAGTATCTAAGCCCTTGACCATGCCTGGCATGGGGCCAGATCTGCCTCACAGCTGGGAGCCCAGGCCATGGCTCACCGGGTAGAGTTTCTGGTTATAGCCGCAGAGTTCACACGTGCTGTCACCACAGGATGTGATCTTGGATCCCAGCGTGAACACCAGTACACAGATGGTGGCCAGCCGCATAAAGACACACCTGCAGGGAAGAGGGGAGGGGAAGACGGGCATCAGAGCTGGCTCCCTCTGGACCTGACACCGAGCAATACAGGCACCTTCCTTACAAGCAAACCCAGGCAGAGATTCCACTGGGGATGATGAAGGAAAGCTCTGGAAGTGGGTGGTTGGGATCTGGCTTAAAGCCAATAAACTGTACACTATAAACGGATCAAATGGTAACTTCATGTTATATATATTTTATAAGTTTTAAAATGTTAATTTTTTATTATTTATGTGTATTTGTATGTGTTTGTGTGTAGCTATGTGCACACACATGCAAGTGCCCATGGAGGTCAGATGCAGACATGGAATCCCTTAGAACTGAGATTACAGGCTGTTATAAACCACCTGATGTGGGTGCTAGAACCTAAACTCAGGTCCTTTGCAAGAATGCCTAACCACTGAGCCACTGCTCTAGCCCCTACAAGTTCTAGAGCAGGAAAAATCAAGGCATGGTGGTACACAGAATTCAGCCTGAGCCACAAAGTGAGACCCTGTTTCAGAGTTGGGGGGAGGTGTTGGGGAGAAAGAAGAGAAAGAGGGGAGGGAGGAGAGAGAGAGAGAGAGAGAGAGAGACAGAGACAGAGAGACAGAGAGAGAGGCAGAGAGACAGAGAGACAGAGAGAGGCCTATCCAGTAATTAAGCCCAGCATATGAACCTGTGTGGATTCTAATTTGAACAAGCCCCCCAGCCCCTCCAGGCCCTACAGTGTCAGGGAGGAACTACATGAGGGAGGGAGACACAGAAGTGTGGAAGAAATCAGTATGATTGAAGTGCATTATAAACATGTGAAAATATCACAATGAACTTATCGTCTTGTCCAGATAAGTGACAATAATAAAATTCTCTCTGTCTCTGTCTCTCTCTGTATTGAAAATACAAAATACAAAAGTTTTCTTGGGCCTCTGCTTACTTTAAATATACGTATATGTTTTTAAGGTTCTAACATACACACACACACACACACACACACACACACACAGTCTGGAGTGGTGACTCAGGCCTGTAATCCTAGCACATAGGTGGCTGAGGCAGAGGTGGCCAGAGGATCCAGAGTTGGAGCCATTAAGGTCACAGTAAAGACTACTAACAGCCATTCTATTTCACAGCCACATATAAAGCTACCCAGGATAAAAGATAACTCCTTAGCCTGTCTCTGTCCCAGCTTGTTTTATGTCATATTGACACAAGCTAAAGTCATCTAAGGCATGGGAGGCTCAGTTAGAGAAATGCCTCCAAAAGACTGGGAGGTAAGGCATTTTCTTTCTTCTCTCTCTCTCTTTTTCTTTCCTTTCCTAGCCTTTTTTTTTTTTTTTTTTTTGGTGGTGGTGGTGTTCCAGGCAGGGTTTTTCCATGTAGCCCTGTCTGGCCTTGAACTCAGAGATCTGCCTGCCTCTGAATCTTAAGTGCTGAGATTAAAGGTGTGGGCCACCAGTACTAGATGGCATTTCCTTAATTAGTGATTGATGGGGAGGGCCCATTGTGGGTGGGGCCACCCCTGAGCTGGTGGTCCTGTGTTCTGTAAGAAATCAGGTTGAGCAAGCCATGGGGCGCAAGCCAGTAAGCAGCAGCCCTCCATGGCCCATGTACCAGCTCCTGCCTCTAGGTTTCTGTTCTGACTGGTTCCTGTCCTGACTTCCTTCATCGATGAACAGTGATAAGGCAGTGTAATCTATCATCAGAGTGTAAGCCAAATAAAGCCTTTTCTCCCCAAGTTGGCATTTCACTGCAGCAATAGAAACCCCAACTAAAACAGTCTCAAAGGTGAAGGATAAACTCAATTTCACATATTTGAGAAGTAGGAAAAAAATTATCCTATTCACGCAAAAGTACTTAGTCATTCTTACTCACTGGTGTGAACTCTGAACTCTGCCTAATACTGTTAATTCTGCCATCTTAGAACAGTATGTCCTTCTAAGGCCTCATCCTATATGTTCAGTTAATACAGAATCAAAGGTACAATACTGACAGGAGACTCTCAAGTCTAAGGCCCTTCGCTGCATAGCCAAACATTAATTTATTCATGGGGCTCATCAAGGGAAGAATGATTGTCAGTGTAGCAGGAAAATACGCTGCAATCTATTAGCAATGTCTGCCATGAGCAAGCAATGCTCTACCTGGCATGCGTGCAGGTAGGCATTACCTAAGAATCGTCAGGCGGATCTCAAAGCCTGGTGAGTAATCTTCGTAGTGGATGATCTTGGCAAAGATGATTGGGGTGATGAAATTGGCCAATGTAATCACAATGGATGGGAGGTACAATATCAGCAGGTTCTCCCCAAAAACCATCTTGTCAATTTCCTGGAGAGGTAACACAATGCACTGGTCAGCATACGTGGGACGGCGACGCTGAAGAGAACTCAACTATGCATGCTGAGTGAACAGACAAAGCATATTTATCCTCCAGTGTGGCTGGGAAACACAAGCTTTAGATGCTTAGACCCTCCCTTAGAGGCACATACACAGAGACCTAGTGCCATGATGGAAGACTCATGAATACTCTGGACATATTTTGTGAAGGAATTTCTGTGTGTGCGGTGTAAGTGGCCAATGCAAGGTACTGATTTGTAATGGCCATTCTTGCCTTTCTTTACAGTAGGTCACTTAGCCATATATATATAGCTTGAAAGGCAAGTTTCTTAGCCTTCCTGGAAGCCAGGCACAACTGTAACTAAATCCTAGCTGAGGCTGTAGAGCAGGAGTTTAAAATCAAACTCCGCATCTCATCCTTGAAGAAATGAGTCTGTCCCAGCCCCACCACTTTCCCTTTGGCTAGAATGGGGACGCAGAGGTGAACCAGCTTGCACCATACAGAAAACAGCTACAGCCTATGAATGGATGCCAAAGCCACAAGCTGAATGGTATCTGTGGTATACAGGTATCTAATGCCTAATCATTTATAGCCACTAGACCAATTTAGACTGGCTTTGTTGTTGGTGGTGGTGGTTTTCGAGACAGGATTTCTCTGTGTACCCCCTGGATCTCCTGGAACTCACTCTGAAGACCAGGTTGGCCTCAAACTCACAGATCTGCCTCCCAAGTGCTGGGATTAAAGGCATGAGCCACCACCACCCAACTTAGATTTTTTTATTATATATCTAAAAAAAGACTCACTATGGAGTTCTGACTGAGTCTCCTAAGTGCTGGAATTACAGGTAAGCACAACCACACTCTTTCCAACATGGATTTTTAAAATCACTGTTTGAGGCTGGAGAGAGGGCACAGGAGTTAAGAGTGTGTGCTGCTCTTGCAGTGTGCCTGGATTCAGTTTCAAGCATCCATAGCCACCTGAATCTCTAACTTCAGGGGCTCTAACACCACTTTCTGATCTCCCTAGGCACATGCAGCCATGTGCACAAACCCCGCCTCTTATAAATATCCTGAAATTTAAGATAAAAATATTTTAAAACACTGATTCTTTAGATAAACTGAGGCCCTGGCTATTATCTAGAAGACTCAGAGATAAATCCTAGGCAGCCTGGCTTAGATCTAAATACCATGGAAGAGGTATCCCCAAACAGTATTTTTGATGACTTCAAAGTGGAAACTGATCACCCGATTTTCAGTCCCTGTATCAATCAAACTTCTCTCCCCACCTGAACAGAGAAATGATGGTCGCACCTTCCACGCAGACCTGCAAGGCACCTTGCATACATCCACCAGAGTGAGAGATCACTGACTCTCGTGTTACACTTACTTTTTTCATGTGTTCTTGGGAGAAGGTAGTTGCTAGGTAGATTGCATAAAAGCATGCTGCTAGCACAGCCAGCACAATGCAGTTCAAAAACAGCCTCAAAGAGTAAATGCGGATGGTTTCCTCTGAGGTCCTTTCTGCTATTTTCTGTCGTATTCTCTCTTCTTCCAGATCTGCCTGAGGATCAAAGAAAACTCATTTGTGAGCAGTGGGAGGGGAATTTGGAAAATAACTCTTCATATTTCTCTTAAATATGTTGCCCAAGATACCTTCCCAGGCTAAGCCCCACCAGTTTTGATAGCTAAGGCTTATGGCAGTGATTCTCAACCTTCCCAATGCTGCGACACTTTAACACAGTTCCTCATGTTGTGATAACCCCCAACCATAAATTATTGTCATTGTTACTTTGTAACTGTAATTTTGCTACTGTTATGAATTGTAATGTAAATATCTGTGTTTTCTGGTTCTTAGGTGACCCCTGTGAAAGGGTCATTTAACCCCCAAAGAGGTCACTACCCACAGATTGAGAACCATTGGCTTTGGTAAGATAGAATCTCCTACTCAGGATTGCATTTGGCTTTGTAATAAATGTGTAAGCTAAATCAGCATTTATAATGGTGTGTGTACATGTACATATGCAGACTGTGCAGTATTTCTTTCTATAGGATATAAGTTGTTACCATTATTGTTTCAATTTTGTTTATTAATTTCTCATTTATTTATCTGAAGTTTTGAGGATTAGACCCAGGGCCTTGTGTATGCCAAGCCAGGATTCTACCATCTACCTACATCTCCAACCCTTAACAAAAGTTTTTGTTTTTGAGATAGCCTTATTAAGTTGCTCAGAACAGCCTCAGATTTTAGCTCTTATGCCTCCACCTTTCAAGAAGCTAGGATTATGGGTGTGTCCTACTACGTTTCTTTGTTTTTAATCTAGCCTGAAAGTCTCTGCTTTTAACAGGAGAATTTGATCCATTCATATTTAGTGTAATGTTAATAATAGATACAACCCCACCCACCTTCTTTCATTAAGCTTTATATTCTCACCCCCAACCCTTTTCTGATGGGCTTGACCAACATGCTATTCATTCTCTTTCTCTATTAATGTGAAAGTTTCCCTGTTATTTTTCAATTTCTTTCTAATCCATTATTATTATAGCATTCTCTTCATGTTTCTAGTACAGACAATGTTTACAGCAGCTATGACCAAGTAGGATATTAGTAAGATAGTAGGTGGAGGTAAGAAATCATCTGCTCTGGCCCCATGTGTGTCCCACCTCCTTTCTCAGTCCCAACTTACTAGCACCCATGCTTGGGTTAAAGGTGATCAGTCCAATAAGCTTTTTGCTATAAAGAGCTCTTAAAAACTGCAATGGCGAAGCATGCTGAGACAGACTGGGTGGGCCCTGCAATACCATGAAACCTGCAAACAGCATCCCCAGATCCAACCTGGCCAGTAAGGTCCCTCCCTAAGGCAATGCAGCACTCACTCTGAGCTCATACCGCAAGCTGCTGTGCTTCAGCTCGGCCATGCTGCGGTTGGTGATGCAGAAGTCCCATCCAGCGAAGATCTTGTTACAGTAACTCTGAAAGTGCTCCTCGCTCCGAATCAGGTTGATCTTGAACCCTTCCACCGACCTGACCCCGAAATAAAAGCATCATTGTGAGAACAGAAGCAAAATATAGGCTGCTGAATCGGTCTCATTTAGGATCTACCAAGTAGGACGTAAGTGTATTGCTGGCCCATTGTGACACAGACAAGTTTGTTCTGAATCCATATGGCAGCTGAGCAGGTATCTCACTGATGAAAATCATTGTCTTTTATCCATTTAATGACTTCTTTTTTAAAAGATATAATTCTTTTATGTGTATGGGCATTTTGCCTACATGTTTGCCTTGTGTACTATGTGAACACCCAGTACCTGTGGAGGCCAGAAGAGGGCATCAGATCCCCTAGAATTAGAGTTGTAGATGTTTGTGACCCACTATGTGGATGCTGAGAATCAAACCAACCCCAGTCCTCTGGAAGAGCAGCAGTGCACAGTTACCACTGAGCCATCTCTTTAGCATCGCCACTCATTAGCTTCTTTTTTCAAAAATAATTTCTTTATATTTATTTATTTTACCTTATGTATTTTATTTTTTGCTACAATGTTGAAAATTGAACCCAAAGCTTCTCCCAGGCCAGGTCAATCTTTGAGATAGACTACCAGCTCCTCTCCCCTTACAAAATTTTATTTTGAAACATTTGTTGAGGTGTCCCAGTTGGCTTTTAAACTTGTGATCCCCCTGCCACAGCCTCTTGAATAGTTAACAGGTGTGTATTAGCATGTATGGTGCATGGCCCAAAGTTTTAATTCAGTAATCTCTTGTGGTACTCACAAATACAGCTTCTATTGTGATCTGGCTATTGTTTAAAGAGACAATTATGAACAGTATTTAGAATCCCTTTTGGAGATTGCTCTCTTGGGAGTTGCTCTGTCACAGGCCACCAGGGACAGGCCTTAATGGTCTATGACCTGACAAACTTTTCACAAGTTTGGCAAATACCCGAGATACCTGAGATATCAAAGCCTTAAAGCAGGAAAGGTATATTTGTTTCAGTATTCCAGAAATTTCTATCCATGGTTGGCTGGTTCCATTTCGGGCCTAAAGTGATGGGAGGGCATTATGGCAATTGGGTGTGGAAGAAGAAGGGACAGAGGGAGGGGGAGAGGGAGGGGAAAGAGGGAGAGAAGAAGGGGACAGAGGAAGGGAGGGAGAGACGGAAGTACCACATGGTGTCCAGGAAGCAGAAAGAGGAAAGGGATACAGACAAAGTATTTTACCTGCTTCCTCCAACCAGGCCCAGCTCCTAAAAGCCCATTTATCTGTGAACGCCATCTATGAGATTAGCACCTCCTGACACATTTACTCTAAACAGCACCACCACCTGAGGGCCAATCTGCAACACCTGAGCCTTTACAGGGAATTTCACATCCAACCTCCATGACCCCTACCAAGGGCTGAACACACACTAATAGGTCCTCAACACCATCTCCTGGCCCTGACCACAACGGAAGGGTCAGGATTAGGTCTCTGAGTGGACAGAGCCAACAACACCTTCATAGATTTCTGTGCCTGTGACCTGAGCACAGACTCAGCTGCAGGCTGATAGAGAATGACGTGTTATTTCCCACCACTACCAGGTCTCTGCCATCACACAAACATTCACCAGAGGAAATCCTTGCTTTTTGATACTGTTCCTAAGCTATGGCTGTGTCCTTCTCAGAGCAGTCTCTCCCTCTTCCTCTGTGCTCTGTGCACTCAATTCCCCAATGATCCAATTAACCAGAATTGGTTTTCTGCCATTTGCAAGCCAATAGAGACCTAGTTAATAAAACATTCCCCAGCCAAGATAAAGCCTGTCAGGAAGAGGGATCTGGAAGAGGCACTTAGCACACTGAACTGCAGGCTGCTGCTCCAGATGTTAGCTCCTGACTCCTACTTCCTCCAATTCTTGGCTACAGCACACTCAATCCCTTCCCTCAAAGCCCAGCTGTGCTCTGCTCAACATTCAGGCCCTGACTTCCAGAATCTGAGATGCCCCCAGAGCTCATGCGGGTGAGAGGTTATGGAGCCTGTAGGATGTGGAACTGGCTTGCAGAGGCAGGTCCTAGGGCTAGCCTCCTGGTTATAGAGTGTTCTCTGCTTTCTGACCCACCACCATATGGACAAGCCTCTGTCTCACATTCTTACAGTTGCGTTTTCCCCACTGTGAGGGACTGAAATTCCCTGCAACCATAAGCGCAAATAAATCTTTCTGTAAGCATGTTTCTGCGCACTGTGTAAAGAGCATCCTTGTGTTCACTCAAATGATGATTTCTCTGCCCTGATATCTTGTTTCAAGCTGGACACGGCATTGTAATGCTTATGTTAAAACCCCCTGTCTCGGGTGTGTGTGAACAATGCTTACTGTTTATTCTTGGTTTGTCAATAAAAGATGACCAGCCAATGGCAGTGCAAAACAGAGAATAGAGAGGAGCTTCTGCCAGCCAGGGAAGGAGAGAGAGAGAGGAAGAGAAGGGGGGAGGGAGAGGGAGAGGGGGAGAGAGGGAGAGAAGGAGAGAGAGAGAGAGGGAGGGAGGAAGGACTGAGATTGTGAGATTGAGCCATGACAAGGGACGGAAGGAGTTCATGAGAGCCCAGCGGGAGCATGGCAGGCCCTACATGCACACATTATAGAGATTTCGGCTGGGAGGAGATTAGCTCAGGGGATTAAGATGGATCAATTGATTGTCCAGGTATTGAGGTGAAGCTTGAAAATAAATCTTGGTCTCTCTGTGTCATTACTGAAGAACTACCTAGGGTTCAAGAACATCAGCCACTATATTAATTTACTACAAACATTTACATTAAAACTAACATTTACGCCGGGCGGTGGTGGCGCACGCCTTTAATCCCAGCACTTGGGAGGCAGAGGCAGGCAGATTTCTGAGTTCGAGGCCAGCCTGGTCTACAGAGTGAGTTTCAGGACAGCCAGGGCTATACAGAGAAACCCTGTCTCGGAAAACCGAAAAACAAAACAAAACAAAAAACTAACATTTACATCTTTCCTCCCTTGAACTATCTGCATCAGGTATCTGGTCACAGCAGCAAGAACATCACTACACAAATGGAACCAAAGGTACACTTACCGTTTCACTATCCAAAGGAGGCTCAGGGCCAGGTAGGCGATCGTGCTTACCAAGTAAGCCAAGGGCAGATCATATGTGAAGTTCTGAAATTTTACACCATCGATGGTATAGTGTCCATAAAAAAGGCTGGTCTCCTCCAAGAATCCCTGAGCAAAGCAAGAACATGAGGTCAGGTGGGTCAGCTCAGGCAGGCAACCAAAGGCGGTATTCCTGACCCAAGGAAAGCACACAGAAGTGTCCTTGTTCATCCTGGAATCTTCCACACCAGAAAGAGGCCCAAGGAATATGGGATGCTCAGTTGGTATCTGGGGATGAGGTACTGCTAAAACCTGAGTGTAAGGAGCAGTCCCTTAAACAGGACCAACTCCATTTTGTAATAGGAAACTTGTAAGACATGTCTGGACATGTCTGGTACTTGTAAAGGCAAGTCTGGAAATGAAGCTGTGCTGAGATAACCAGACACGAGTGGTTATCTGCCATGTACGTCATCAGTAACTCCAAATTCAGCATAAAAGAGGAGCCTGTCTGAAGCACTTCATCACACTTGTAGCCATGACTGGCCAATGTGATCCTCCAGACAAAGCCTCCTCAGCACCAGGTCATCAAAGAGTTAACTGAGAGACCTATGCCTCCAGCTTCATGGCCAAGGGACTTCAAACCTACAGACCAATGCCTCCAGCTTCTTCGTGGTCAAGCACCCTACAAGGTCAAGTTATCTGGAAGCCACAGCCTGACCCCACCTTACCGGACTCCGGACCTGTAACCCAAAACCAACATAAGGACTCAGGTCGTATAATCCATGAATGAATGATTTGTCTATTGCTATGCTTATTTCTTTGGTAATTAGCAACTTATTATGTGTGTTAATTATGCATATTGTTAGAGGCAACCTATAGGAAATGTGACAATATCTTGTTGTAGCAATAACCTTAGCATTTGTGTTTGCTTGCTATGCATTATCATTAAAGAAGTAACTGAATTCCACAAACTCTCTGTATCTTGGTGTACTCTCTTCCCTCTCGAGGAGCTGATGATCTCACAGTCAAATCCAGTATACGATCCCTGAGTGGAGCAGGACCTGTCGCTCCTCTCCCCACGGGGGATTCAAACCCCTTGCTCGTAATAGATAAGAGACCCTGCTCGCGACACTGAGCATCAAAAATAACTGGTAAGTGCTGGAGAGATGTACGCTCTTGCAGAGGACCCAAGTTAGGTTTCCAGCACCCACAGCAGAAGGTTCCCAACCTTCTGTAACTCCAGCTCCGGGAGACCTGATGCCCTCTTCTGGCCTTCAAGGGAACTGCTTCATGTGCACATAATCTAACATAGACACATCCATATACACATAACAAAAATTAAATGTGTTTTTTTAAAAAGTTAGCTGGTAAATCATACTTAACTTAAAGTGAAAAAAATCTAGGCCATAACATCAAAAAGAATAGTTAAGAATAGGTTTAACACAAGTATAAATAGTATATTCTAAAAACAATGGAACGCAGTTGAATAAACTGGGGCTGTAGTTGAGTGGATAGAGTGTTGGCCTAGTATGCACAATGTCATAAATTTGACCCCAGCATTAAACCAAGGATGGGGACACATGCTTGCAATCATAGCACTCTGGAGGTAGAAGGAGATGGATCAGAAGGCCAAAATCATCCTTCAAGACACATAACTAGTTGATGCTAGCCTGGGCTACATGAGACATTATCTCAAAATAACAAAACAAATAAAGGAACCAATAAAAGAATTAAATGGAGAGGCATCCTGTGTTTTTGGTCCAGCACTTACACATTGACACTCCACAAATGGGTCTACAGAACCAGTGCAATCCCAATCTGAACCCCAGCTGACCTCATCTGAAATGACAGGCTAGTCTTAAGAGTTTAGATGCAACTGCAAGGGAGTCAGGGGCCAAAGCAACCTTGAGAAAGAGGAGTGAAGTTGGAAGTCTCGTCTCCAGGGCTTACTGCAAAGCAAACTCAAGATCATCCAGTGCAGGCATAAAACAGGCCCAGAAGCCAGGCATAGTGGCCACATCTTTAATCCCAGCACTCAGGAAAGAGGCAGGTAGATTTCTGTGAGTTCAGGGCCAGCCTTGTCTACACAGTGAGACCCTGCCTAAAACAAAATAACAACAAAACCAGATACACATAGCAGAAAAACAGAACAAAGCACCTCTGTATATCTAGCCGGCAGGTTTTTAGTGGAGGGGAAAACATGTCTTCTGAACAAACAATAGATACTGAGAACCAAATCATATAAACATCAGCTTAAAGTGGATCAAGGATCTAAGCCTTAGAGACAAACACACGAAAGTGCTGAGAAGTTTAAGATCAGTCTGAGCCAAACTGCAAGACTCTGTTTAAAAGTAAACAAATAGACGACAAAGTCCTATTTTTTTTTCATGACAACCATGTATTCTCACACTACCAGAGTAAGAAAATGTTTAAACAGAAGCAAATGTAGAAAGAGAAGACATTATACTATCCTCCACTCTCTCAAAGGCTGGACACAGACATCATAAAACCCTGTTCTCTCTCCAGATCCTTTTCCACATAGCCCCAGGTTATCTCAGCTCTCAGCAACCTTTTCCTCACAATAAAAGGCCACCACAGAGTATGTTGGTTTGAATGAAAATGCCCCCCCACAGACCCATAAGGAGTGGAACTAGTGGGAGGTGTGGCCTTGTTGGAGGAAGTATGTCACTGGGGGTGTGAGCTTTGAGGTTTCAGATGGTGAAACCAATCCCAGTCTCTCTCTCCTTCCTCGCCCTCCTCTTCCTGCTGCCTGTGGATCCAGATGTAGAGATCTCAGCTCCCTCTCTAACACCACGTCCACCTGCATGCCACCATGCTTCCCACCAGGATAATGGACTAATCCTCTGAAACTGTAAGCCAGCCCCAATGAAATGTTGTTTTTATAAGAGTTGCTGTGGTCATGGTGTCTCTTCACAGCAGTAAAACCCTAACTAAGAAACAGGGTCAAAGGGCAAGAGAGCCTAAAAAGTAAGTTCCCTGACTTCAAAAGGAGCCTGTTTTCAGAAGCCAGTCTTGTCCTCTTACCTCTGGCCCTCTTTCTTCCTGCTGGGCCTATTTCAGTGCAATGTGACAGCAACGGCATGAAATAAAGCCCATTCCTTGGTCACAGAGGCCACATCTCAAGAGCTCAAGAGCCAGTGGCTCTCTCCTGGGCCCAACAGACTCAAGCTACTCTCCAGAACACTAGAGAAAGTTCTTTTGGACAGGGTTGCTGGAGCCTGCTTCCTAAGTTACACATCTATTATGATCATGTGCCACTAACTGTCCTGCAAAACACTCTAACACATGTTGCTTTGGGGAATGCAACAAAAGAAATGGGGCTACTTAGTGAGTTCCTGTCTTGAGAAACCAAAGAGAAGGAGGAGACGGAGGAGCGAGGAAGAGGAGGAGGAGGAGGAGGAGAAGGGAGAGGAGAGGAATAGAAAAGACAGCAGCTCTGAGGCTTGGTTCCACAGTTTTGTTTTATTTTGTTTTTTAATGAGACAGGGTGTCACTATGTATGCCTGACTGTAGACCAAGCTGGCCTAGAACTCATAGAAATCCACCTGCCTCTGCCTCTTGTGCTAGGACCAAAGGCATGTACCATTATGATAAGTCAAGTTTAGCTTTCGGTAACAATGACTTTGGGCAACCTGCTGATTTGTTCTCATTTTCCCAAGCATGTATCTGGCATTTGTCTGTACATCCAGCACCCAAGTTGTTTTGAAGGAAACATTGACTTTGGAGATGTAAAAGCACCTCCCGCCTCCCCACAGTATTAAGTGCAATGGACAAATTCCAGGCTTTTTTCCTGTCTATTCAGAAAAGCAGCATGTTCTGCGAAGTGGCATTTTAATACTAGCAGCTTCCAGAAAGATGGTTTAATCTCTAAGCTGAATGCATTCTATCTGAAATGCCTGGAACCAGAAGCATCTGAGATTTCAGCCCTTTTCAGAATTGAGATTTCCCCCATAGAGTTCACCAGCTAAATATCCATCAGACAATCCCAAATGTGTCCCAATCTGGCTTTGGGGTTTTAGAGCAGAGATGTCAACTGCAAGACATTATAATCCAGGCCAATACAAAGGTAGCAGAGACCAGGAAAGGCAGCAAGGGGTATTTCCTGAACCCTAGTGGGAGGTCCAGGCGAGCCCAGGGCTTGCTGAAGAACTCACTGCAGTCCATTTCCTCTGCTCACTGTCAACGCTGACACTGGCTCTCACTGCTCACTGAAACAGGACAATGTCTTCTGGGGTTTGTTGTTGTTTTGAGACAAGGTCTCACTATGTAGCCTAGGCTGGCCTAACAATCCTTCTGTCTCTCCACCAGCACTCCAGAGCCCCATTCAGGACTCCGAAGTCTAAATCACAGGGCTGTCAGCGTACAGGTCCACAAAGGGTTGAGTTAACACTTACCGTGCCCGACAAAGGGTTGAGTTAACACTCACCGTGCCCGACAGCAGGTCTATGACGTAACTGTAGAAGTAGATGAGCCCAGAGCTGCTTATTGGATACAGTGTGCACTGAATGTCTGCAGAGAACAAAGACAAGGGTGCATGTTACAGTGTGCACTGAACGTCTGCAGAGAACAAAGACAAGGGTGTGTGTTACAGTGTGCACTGGATGTCTGCAGAGAACAAAGACAAGGGTGCGTGTTACAGGTCCAGCATGTCAGCAACTCACCTGCTGCAGTGTGTGAGCATAGGCCGTGGCTATATACTCAGACACGCCTGCTTGTCCATGCTCTGTCTGTCATTTCCTGCGTCTGATACACCCCCCTTCCTCTCCCGTTATTAGCACTTCCTTTTTACTTCCCACTCTCCTTTAGCACGCTCCTTCACTAAATAGCTTAGAGCTATCTCTATTTTTGTGCATTTAGCCAGTGTTTTTTTTTTCCATCAATTAATTGATTGATTGATTGATTTTTTTATTTATTTAAGTGTGTGTGTGTAACATGTTCATGCAGGTGCCCACAGAGGGTATCGGATCCCCGGGAACTGAAGTTATAGGCAGTTGTGGGCTACCTGATATGGATGCTCTGAACCACACCTGGATCCCCTGTAAAAGCAGTACATGCTCTTAGCTGCTGAGCTAGCTCTATCCCCTTGTTTCAGTTTTTGGAGACAAGGTCTTACTATCTAGCCCAGACGAGCCCCCAACTCAGTATCTTCCTAGCTCAGCATCCTAAACAGGATTATAAGGTATGTACCTCCCAGCGCAGTTTTTAATATTATAGTATTTGTCTTATTTTTAGTTATATGTATGGGAGGGCACATGCATGCAAGTGCCCACCGAGGCCAGAATGGGTCATCATATCCCTGCAGCTAGAGTTACAGGCAATTGTGAGCTGCCCACTACGGAGCTGGAACCAAATCTGAGCCCTCTCAGCAGCTCCAAATTTATTGTTCTTTAAAGGAGCTAAGTATTCGATAGAGTATTTTAATGGAGGAATAAACATCTTATCATTTAAATGGTCACCCCAGCTCAATACAGAAAGAAACTGAGGCCCAGGAAGGATAACTGACCAGAACATCTGGCCTGGAAACCTAATGTTAATTTTCACACAGTAGCAGGAAATATGTCTCTAAGAGACGGATACATGAAAAAACAGGAGAGCATTTGAGGCAACAATAAGGTCTGGAATGAAGTCTGGAGTGCCAGGCTATCTAAATTTTAAGTGACTTAAGATAGAAACAAAGAGAAGCTGGCATGCATAAGAAGTGGCTCTCCAGGGCTCTTCTGGGTAAGGAGTCTTGTGACAGGAGGTCATGGGGGTTTCCAAAGACGTTCAGAAGATCTGGGACCAAAATGGCTCCTCCACTGATCCTGGGATCGCAGGTTTGCAGTGAATGTCTGTGAAGTAGAGGAAACCCTCCCCATCTGTGCTAATAGGATCCCCAGGAGATCTGAGTTTTGTTGAGAATACAAAAGCCTAGTCCAGACCTACTGTAGCAGCTGCCACAAGATCACTGTGGAATTGCTATCACCCTCAAGCACGTTCTTTTCATAGATAACAATCTTGAAATGATGCCATGTTAGACTAGGGGTAGATTCTTTCAGGTTTGCTAAATACCCCACCCTGCACTGCTCCTCCCACAAGCTCTCATGAACCCAGGAGGGACTGGGTGTCCTGGTTTGGCCAATGAGATGTGGAAGAACTGTGTGTGTGTCATCTGCAAACAGTAGCATCAGGAGTCAGCACACTTTTGCTGTGGCTCATTTCCACTGCATCATAGTGACAATCATGGCTGTCCCAACAGCTCGGGCTCCTGAGTCCACGATGGATCTGGACTATGAATGAGAAGTCAGTGTTTACAGACACTGTCACTGAGGATAATGGGATCATCTGTTGCCGCAGCATACCCAGACCCATCCCTACTGACAGTCGTCTAAGGCTTAGAACCAAGACGCACAGGAAAGGAAGCTTGCAGCTAGCTGGGACAGCCCTTCGACTCACCCATGTCTTTGAACGGAATGAGCACGAAGGTGCTGTTGGTGATCTTGTACTTGGTGAGTATGATTGGGAGCAAAACCAACATGAAGATGATCAGGAATATCACCAGGTTCAGCACCACCAGGAACCGCAGGAACGAGAAGTAGGACTGGATCCCCGTGCCAAACTTCCCTGGAAAGAAGCAACATGGCTGTCAGTGACTAGCCACACATGGTGGGCTGAGGTGAACCGACCCACATTATTCAGGACAACCGCCTGTCACTGTAGCTCCACGGTATCCAACTTCCTCCTCAGGCACTTATGTACACACACCCTACACACACGTAATTAAAATTTTTTAATATTTTTAAAAACCTTACTTTTCTAAAGGTTACTAACACGAAGAAATACACTTACATCTGGGACTGTAGTTCAGAGGTGGAGCACTTACTTAGCAAGTGTGAAGCCCTGGGTTCGATTCCCAGCACCCCCTAAAGGTAGGAGGATATAACCAATATTATACAGACCTGGTCAAATCAACAACTAACCTTGTTAAATTCACACACTAATTCTAATAACTTGTCTTTGTATTCCCTATGTATATATAATCTGGACAAATGATATTATATCATTCTTTCCCTTTCTCCCTCATCTCTGAGGTGTATTTAGCTAAGATGTCCATGGTAATGCTGAAGAGACTGTGGAAGCACACTTCCCCATTCTCCGTCTCAGGCTCCACAGTGTCTCATCTAACTTACTAGGACACTTGCTGTAGGGTTTTCATACATTTTAAAAGGCAGAAGCTCTGTTTAGCTCAGACTTGCTAAGAATGAGGACAAGGGCTCTCAGTGTCTTCTCTGTCCCTCTCAGGACAATTGTGGTGACTTTAGGGACAGGAACTGGAACAGAAGAGCACCCTCTTAGCAGAAAAGGACTGAATCCCTGAGGATGGTCTGCAGGGTGAGGTCCTTGTTCCTTGGGAATCAAGAACGCATGTGCTGGCACCAACACCATGCTGTCATGCTTGGCCATGTCACCAGAAGTAACGGCTTTGATTTGTACCGTTTCTCCTTCTGCCACAGGGACATCCAGTCAGCCAAGAAATCCCAGTAGAACAAATGAGAAACAGCAAAGCCCCAGTTCTCCAGGGAGAAGAAAGCCTCTAAGGCATGTGACAGTCAGAAGTCTCCAGGAGTGTCCCACCTAACCAGAGACGAGGCTGGGCGGAGCATACTGACCATTCTCCATGTTACTGAGGTCTGGTACCTGATAGGCAACTCAAGGAGGAAGGTATTTGGGGGCTCACGGCTTGAGGGGGCACAGTCCATCACTGAGCAGAAGGCACTGCAGCAGGAGTGTTGAGGGGGCTGGTCACCTTGTGTCCATGGTAAGAAAGCAGAGGAGAGACAGGAAGTGGGACTTGGCTAAGAAATCTCCCCCACCCCCTGCAGTGATCCATTTCCTCCAGTTAGACACCACCAAGGGTTCAAACAGGAGTCTGTGGGGGTACTTTTCACATTCAACACACACTTGGCCTGTGAAGCTTGACTGCCTGAGTTCAAAGCCTGGCCCTGCCTTATCCTAGCTGAGTGCACTTGGGCAAGCGTCTTAACCCCCATATGGCAGAGAAATGGTGAAGTGTCCACATGAAAGGGCTTTGTGAGGCAGGACGTGGTGGCACACACTTCTAATACTAGCACTGGTAGGCAGATCTCTGAGTTCAAGACCAGCCTAATCTACACAGAAAGAGGCAAAGGAGTGGGGATGAGATCTTGTGAGGACTAGCAGGTCCCTGTAAGTTCAAGGCCAGCTTGGTATACATAGAGAGAAACAAAGGGTAGGGATATCTAAGGAGGACTAACTGACAGGTAACAAGAGTCAGGTGCCAAAGGTGACACTCGGTTCACTGCTGATGCTCAGTAAAGATTTGCTTGTATTTTGTTCAAGACCACAGTTAAACCGGGCGGTGGTGGCACATGCCTTTAATCCCAGCACTTGGGAGGCAGAGACAGGCGGATTTCTGAGTTCGAGGCCAGCCTGATCTACAGAGTGAGTTCCAGGACAGCCAGGGCTACACAGAGAAACCCTGTCTCAAAGAACCAAAAAAAAAAAGACCACAGTTAAGCTTCCATCTCAGGAGAGAGAGAGAGAGAGAGAGAGAGAGTTTGTGAGGTGTGTAATTTCTAAATGAGCCTGGAAGACGTCTGGGAAATATATTTACAGTCTCCATAGAAAACACAATTTTCAAAGGAGAATAAACTATCAATAGTATATTCAAAGAGTTTATTTTAATTATGTGTATGTGAGGTGGGATGTGCAGATGCCTGTGGAGGCCAGAAGAGGGTGCTGGAGTCCCTGGAGCCAGAGTTACAGGTCGTTATGAGCTCCACAGTGTGGGTGCTGGAAACAGAACTTACGTCCTCTTCAAGAGCAGTTCTGTAGTCCTACCAACTGAGCTATGCCCACCCTCCCCTGCCAAACCAGAAGACATCCACTATTTGTGTGTGTGTGTGTGTGTGTGTGTGTGTGTGTGTGTGTGTGTGTATGTGTGTAGGGAGGGACAGGATTTCAATGTATAGCTAGCTCTGGCTCACCTGAAACTCACAAGAGTTCCAGCTGCCCCTGCCTGGATTAAAGTTATCCCCACTACGCTTGGCACTGTAGTTTTAGAGTAGGCAATAAGGAAGATGTTCCTCCTAACAGAATCCTGCCATGCTCCTCACAGACTTTGCTGAGGAAAACTACTTTAGCAGCTGTCAGGCACTGATTATACATTGTTTTGTTTTACTGTAGAAAATAAGGAATGGAAGAGGCAGGGCCTGTCCCCAGCTCTGCTGTGTCACCTTTCGAGATGACAAAGGCACAGGCCCTATTAAGGATAAGTGGGTTAAGCTCATACTTGAGACCATCAGTCTTAACCCTCAGGTTGACTGGATCTAGACTCACCCAGGAGGCATCTCTGGACATGTCTGTCAGGGAGTTTACTGGGAAGTTTGACTAAGGGGGGAGGGGAAGACCCACCTTAATGTGGGGAGCAGCATCCCATGGGCTGGGGAGCCAGACTGAATGAAAAGGAGAGAGGGAGCCGAGCACCCGCATCCATCGCTTCAGTGTCCTGACTACAGATGACGTGTGACCAGCCGCCTCAAAACCCGCTGCCATGCCCTTGCCCTCCCAAGGCAGACTGTATTCTGAAACTGAGATAGAATAAAGCTTCCTTCCTTAGTTTGTTTCTGTCAGGTATTTAACAAGAACAGTCACTAACACAACATTCATCCTGGAAGGAAATCCTCAGCAGGTGCACACCCAAGTTGCTTGCAGGCCAAGCAGGTAATCCAAATCCACCCCCCCATACACCCCTCAGCTGCCCGAGGGAAGGCTGTGAGTGGGTGGGCACAAACCCCAGCGCTGCTTGGCCTGTAGGGAGGAAACGAGCAAACGGGCTCTACCTTCAATGCTGCGGATGTCTTTGCGCCACAGTTCCAGGTGGGTCGTCATCTCTCGCGCTTTCTCTAGGAACCTCTTCCAGGACTTGCTGCTATACCGTTTCCACTGGTCCCACTCTGATAAATACTTCATCTGGGTTTCCTGGATGTCCCTGCATCAAAAACAAACAAACAAACAAACAAACACCGGTCATGAGCATAACAACGACAAAGCAGTATCAAGTCCAAGCTCTGCAGCACCCTGATGGAAGCCCTCGGTCATAACTCTGGAATACTATTCAGCCATAAAAAGGGATACAGCAGTGACACACACTGGTAGTATTCTGTTAAATTCCACCCCCACAGTTACTTGGAAGCGGCCAAGTAGGCTCCACCCCACAGTTACCTGGCAACAGGCAGGTAGCCCTGCCCACTATAAAAGGGGCTGCCTGCCCCCTCCTCTCTCTCTGGTTCTCTCTTGTTCCCCTTGACCCCGAGCCTGCTGGTTGCCGTCTTCCCTCTCCCATTCCCTTCCCCCCTCTCCACGTGGTCATGGCCGGCCTCTACTACTCTACCTCTCTGCTCTCCCTCTCCTCTTCCCTCTCTCCTGAATAAACCTCCCCTCGTGGAACCATTTGGTCTGCTGTGATCTGTCCAAGCTGCGCGTGAAAATCTTACACACGTTTCAGTGCGAGTGACCCTTGAAAGCATTATACAAAGTGGTGAAAAGAGCCAAACATGAAGGCCACATGCCACGTTCACACAATGTTTAGAACTGGTAAATCCAGAGACAGTAGGTGAGCAGCTGCCTGGGGCTAAAGGGAGGAAGAATGGGGTAGTTTTCTAATGGATGCAGTTTCTAGCTGTGGTGATAAAACATTTCTGGAAGTAGCTAATGGTGCTGACTGCACAGCATTGCCAATGGGTACTGTGTGCTTAGTGCAATGACCCCTATAGTACCTTTCCTGACTTCTTGCCCCGAACACTCCCTCCCCCACCAGCTGATCAAATTCTATTTCACCTCCAGGACACTCCTTCTTTTGATAACATGCCTTCTCTAATTAATATGTCTCCCCAATATGCTGCAAATGTTTGGTTGGCTGGTTGGTTGG
The DNA here is from genome assembly GCF_004785775.1 of Grammomys surdaster. Taxonomy (NCBI): domain Eukaryota; kingdom Metazoa; phylum Chordata; class Mammalia; order Rodentia; family Muridae; genus Grammomys; species Grammomys surdaster. Next base: position 187,031 of record NW_021604749.1, on the reverse strand, counting down.
TCGGTTGGTTGATTGGTTGGTTGGTCGGTTGGTTTATTGATTGGTTGATTTTTGAAACGGTCTCTTACTATATAGCTCTGACTGGCCTGGAACTTGCTATGTAGACTGGCTTTGAAGTCACAGAGATTCATTCACCTGCCTCCGTTTCCCAAGTGTTGGGATGAAAGGTGTGTACCACCACGCCTAGCCTGATGCCACAAGCCCTTTGAGAATATATAGTATTTGCTTCTGTGGCCCTCTGTCCCAGAAACACAGAGCATAGACAGCTGATTTCATGACAGTCCTACCCTGACTGTTTCTGCTTTGCTCTGCACAGTCTTAAGGTCAGTAACTGATGCTTAATCCATTCTTAACATCCACCACTAATTGAAAAGTAATATTCATAAAAATATGTACATTAAACATATACTGCTATATTCATGAAAAGAGAACTGCTTTCCCATGGCATGGAGCATGTTTAGACCGACAGGTGAACAGATACAGATATTGATAAATGGGTGGATAGGATACACAGTTGGATAAATGAATAGATACAGATAAACTGATGGATGTATACAAACATGGGTCTAGACAGACGGATGGAAGTAGATAAATGGAAGGATGGACGGGTGATGCACACTAGTGGATGAATACATGACGATGGTGATGGACAGAGAGATAATGAACGGATACAATGTGCATGCTTATAATCCTAACATTTGGGAGGCTGAGGCAGAGAAGTTCAAGGTTGCCTAGGTTACACAAAGAGAGACATCTTGACAAAAAGAGAGAAGAGGCCTGGAGTGACAACTCAGTGGGCACGGTGTGCGATGTACATCCTGGGAACCTGATAGGATCCCTAGAGCCCGCCTGTAACCCCAGAGCTGGGGAGATGCAGATAAGTAGATCCTGGGGACGTGCTGGCCAGCCAGAAGAGCCAACTGCTAAACTCCAGGTTCAGTGAGAGAGCCTGCCTCCCCACCCCAAAAATAAGGTGAAATGACAAACGAAGAAACTGAATGTCCACTTCTGTCCCCTGCATGGGTGTGCCTGTGTGTGTGTGTGTTTGTGTGAGTGTGCATGTGCATGTGTGTATGTGTGTGTCTGGCTCACTGGATGGCTACACTATCCCTCACTGAACTTGAGTATTCAAGCAAGTAAACGAAGTCTTGAAGGTCATATGTCACAGCAGCTTAGGAATGCTCACTACAGAATGAACTCTGGGTTCCACACATGACAAACATACCATACACCACACACACACACACACACACACATCTCCCGGATCATAACATGGCTACTTCCCAGCGGCTACTGAACGAACCTTAGTCTCCGCTTCTCAGAGATGTTCAGCGCATACTTGCGGATGGATTGGCTGTTGAGGTTTTCTGTGATTCCTCCATCCAGCTGGGAACTGAAAGAGTCTGTCGGCTTCAGCAGGGTGCCACTCTGCTTGTCCCGAGAGAGGATGTTTGTCCGCCTACGTGCCACTGACCGATAGCTTGGCAGCTCTTGAAGGAAGTTCACAGGCGGAGAGAAGCAGTTGGAACCTAGAGACAGGTTCTCTGAGTGAAAGAAAGCAAGCAAAATTTAATCCAATTGGAAGCCATTGGCTCTCAGACTATGAACAAGCCTTGCAGACTGTCACCCATCAGGCCGGTGACAGAGTAGCTGGATTTTCTTTTCTCTCTTGCTGTGCTGGGAATTGAATCCAGGACCTCACACATGCTAGGCAAGTGCTTCACCACTGAGCTACATAGCCAGCCCTTTAGTTATTTAAAAAGGTTTTGATAAGTTTCCCAGGATGGCTTTAAATTTAAAATCCCCCTGCCTCGGTCTCCTGTGTAGTTGGAATTACAAAGCTGTGCCAACCCAAATTACAAATCTGGGTCAGTCTGCTTTGTTTGCAGGTACATGAGTGCTCTCTTGCGTGTGAGTGCATGTATGTGTGCAAGCACACACATATGCACACGTGTAGATGAGAACAATGCCAGGGGGCTCCCTTGACCACACTGTACACTGTATCCTGAGGCAGGGTCTCTCACTGGAACCCAGAGCTCACCCATCCAGATATTCTAGCTGACCAGCTTGCTCCCAGAGATGGGCTATCTCTGCCTCTTGAGCACTGGAGTGGGCTGTACAGCAGCGCTTGGGGATTCCAAGCGCTTTAACCACTAAGCCATCTCCCCACCCTGGCTGTGTGCAGTCGGCTAGGATACACAGAACAGTGAAATCAGTCGAGAGGAGCTCACTTTCTACAGATGTGTCTGCAGGAGACACAGGTTGTGGGACACCTGTAGCCACTGGCTAAATTCACGCTCCATTTGCTGACTGAAGCTAGTAACGTGTGCTGTCCTCAGTACGTGGGGGAGACGATACTGTGTAAGACCCATGACTGCCCAAGGGTTACCTCCGTGCACATCCTAACACCTATCCTTCCTGTTGGGTGCTAAATGGCTTATGTTCACATCCTGACCTAGTCCCTTTTGTGCTGTTTGAGGAGTGGGAGCGGGGGCGGGGGGGAATTACTTAACTTCAACAAATAGACCTACCACACGCCCTTTCTGGAGTTAAGGAGACCATGGGAACCAAGGAAATTGTCCTGCTCTTATGCAGCTCAGATTCTTAGGTGGGCGAGAAAACCACCAGAAAATAAAGCCTGTGATAAACTTAGGACAAGAAGTGCTAAATACAATGTAAAGAAATCACAAAGGGACGGTGGGGGTAGGATGCTGAAGGGTAAGGGACAGACGTGAGACAGGGGCAGGGCACTACTTCCGGTTAAGGGTCCAGTTCTTTCTTTCCCTTAGCTGAAGCTCAGTGAAAAGAAGGGACAGACTTGAAGCTATGTGGGGAAGAGCAGAGGGAGCAGGAAGTGCAAAGATCCTGGGGCAGCCATGCATGGGGGGGGCACATTTGTAGAGGAGTAGGCAGACTTCTGACTGGAACACTGGTGGACAGATAAACAGGAGCCTAGAGGTCCATTTGGTTGGTAGATGGTGGAATCATACAGCCCTTCTATACCCCTTCCCACAAAGCCTGAGCTGTGACTTGCTTTAACCAAAGGGCACAAAAAAAAAAAAAAAATTCTGCCATCACCAAGTTATAAAAGAGCCCAGAAACCATTTCTGGGCAGTTGGGAGCCAGTCATGTAAGAACCAGCCAGGGTCAGCAAGATGGCTCATAGGGTAAATGCACTTGCCACTGACACTAAGGATCTGAGTTCGATTTCTGGAACCCACATGATAGGAGGAGAGAACCAACTCCTGTGAGCTGTCCTTTGACCTTCAACATGCACCACAACGTGTGTGCATACATACACATTCATGCACACACACTACAAACAAACAAATGTCATTTAAAAGCTATCCTGTCAGTAGAACCCACTGACAAGAACCAAGCCCCTGCCTTTGTTTCCGGCCACAGAGAATATCCATGTGGGCATCGTATGTAGGATGTGGGAAAAACAAGACGCCTGTGTGGCTGGGCCACAGCCAGTGAGATCTTACAGGCTTACGTGACCCACAGATGGGATCAAACAAGGAGTCACTGAGGACTCGGGGCTAGAACTGTGTTCTGACCACACTGTAACGGGTCACTCTGAGTAGGATGCTGTAACTCATGCTACCATTCTAACTCGGGAGACTGAGATGGAGAATCCTGAATTTGAAGCCATCCTGGGCCACACAGTGAGACCCTAAGGGTAGACCTGGGTACCCCATAAGGACAAGCCTGGGTACCAAGGATATGGTCACAGCCTCACTGATGCTCACAGGTTACAAGGTCTCAGTGATGGCAGACACACAGTGCTCCCCTTAATGTGACAGGAAGTGTGGGAGGGCTTGGGGAGGACAGGGGACCAGCATTCCAGATCTCTCAGGAATGTGCAGATTACCTAACCACTGCCCCTCCCTGACAGGCATGCTCAGACACAAGACAGCAGCTGTCTCACTGTGGATGACACAGAGGCACGCGTCCAGGCTCTGCCAATCTCCATGAGCAAGCCATGCCACATTCATACCAACACACCCTGAGAATGTGAGCCACTCCAGTGACAGGCAGAGCTGCCTCCAGCTATTAGGTTCAATCTAGAAGGCAGCAGGGCATGGGTGCAGCCTTGGGCCACTCCTTCCTCTAGGCAGCAACAAAGAACTGTTATTAACCAGGAACAAAGGTCTTTGGATATGGAGCCTGTTGAATATTCAACAACTGTGGGGGTCAGGAACCAGTGCAGGATGGGAACTGAAGCCTGGCCTGACTTCAGATCTGCACTGTTACCCACCAGCCAGGCCACCCCAGGAAGACAGCAATTCTACTCCTCTCAGAGGGAGGGCATCTGACACCACAAACCATGGACACCTGTCTCACTGTGAGGGACAGTGAGCTCTCGCTTTGGGCTTGGCTGTTAGAAGTAAAAGAAAGAGAAGCCTAGCAGTGTATATATGTAAGGCCAGCAGTCAGAAGGCTGAGGCAGGAGGATTGCTGCAAGTGTGAGACCAGCCTGGGTTACACAACAAGAGCCTGACTCAACTTGACTGGATTTAGAATCAGCTAAATCCAGTCAAGAGACAGTCAAGTTGAGGGTGAAGATTCACCATCATGGGCTGGCTCAACAGTTACAAGAGCTTGCAGTGCAAGCCTGAGGACTTGAGTTCGATCCCCATAACTCATAGTAAGAGAGACTGATTCTTGAAGGATGGTCTCTGACCTCCATATGTGCTATGGTGCACACACAGGCGTGTACACACACACTAAATAAAAAAGAAAGGATTCACCACCACAGGGAGGTAAAGGATCTTGCCACTTACTGGTAAGCACTGGGAAGGGGGTGGACCTAATATCTTATCACATTCCCCATGTCCTGCCTTCCCCCATGAAGTGGGCTGTGGATTTGCAATGGCCTTGTAAATGCTAACCTGCCACATAGGTAAAATAGGTAATGGCTGAATGCTCCTCTGCTTCCAACTATACTGTATTCACACTTTTCTCTTCAGCCACTCCAGGGAATGTTCCCATCCTTAACAAAGGTCCTCATCCCTACCCTCTCCCTCTTTCTACTTTCATACAGGGCTGTGCTGGTTTCAAAACTCGACCTCCACCTTGCCTCTCACTCAGCTATGAAAGTAGACACAGAAGGCTCCGGGCCCTGTTTTTTTAATGGGGAAACTGAGGCTCAGAGATATGAAGACTCGCTCAAGGCTTGATGTTAAGACAGTCTTGGCTCCGGTGTGTTACAAAGGCCGATGACCGTACCTTTCTGAGCCTTGAGCAGCTTGACCTTGGGGAGTATGAGTGTCAAGTGCCCCTCTGACTCAGTCCCACCATCAGTGTGGCCACTTAGGTCAGTGGTCAGCACAGGGGCGACTTAGCTGCCATTTGTATGTTTCCCACATCGGGTTGACTGTCGAGAATTACCTAGAATTTCTTGGGATCAGACTGCAGCACTTAGGCAGTTACTAGGGCAGGAGGGTGAGGGTGACAGGTGGCATGGGTCAAAGCAGGGGTGACAGGTGGCATGGGTCAGAGTGAGGAGTTATCCTTTTCTCTTTCAGAACTGGGACTGAGCCCAGGGCCTTGGGCATGCCAGTCAAATGCTCAACCATCAGCCACAGAGTGGCCTCAAACTCAAAACCCTCTTGCTTCAGCCTCCTCAGTAGCTGGGATGACAGACCTGCATCACCAGGCTCAGCTCAAAGTTGAGTCTCTGAGTCTATAGCAGTGTTTTGCCCTTAGAAGGCCCTCTACTTGAAGACTAAATCAATGAATAGATGAATGAATGCCAGAACAGAAGCAAGGACCTGTGAAGAAGGGCTTCCTTGGGTCCTGGCATCCTAGTGAAAAACATAAACTCTCTCAGGAGACTGGCCAAGCATGATCTAAGTGGCATCAAGGGCCCTGCAGCTCCCTCAGCAAGCCTGTCAAAGGCGGCTTCAGTCATATTTGGTGCTGTGCTCACTTAGGGGCTTTGCTTTCCCACTCTCAGGTTTGTGGAATTCTGGGTAAGAAATGATCTTGTGAGTCAGTGAGAATCTGCCAGTTACTGTGAGGATTACAAGTGTCCTCTTGTCCCACAGGGAATATGTTCCAAAAATGCCAATGGGTAGCTGAAAAAAAGAACTATACTATACTGTACTATACTATACTGTACTGTACTATACTAATGTGTGGGTACACACACCATTTAAGTATGTCTATGTTGCTGGGGATGAACTTAGCTTTCAGCATGTTAAGCAAATACTCTCTCACTGAGCTCTAACGCCTGCTCTGCCTTTTCCATCAAAACTAAGCACTTACCACACACTGTGGCCTTAGCTTTTGCAGTGGCTTTTTATTTTTATGTGGGGGAGGGTTGTCCTTCGAATGCATGCTGGTTCCTGAGGAGGCCAGAGAGGGCATCCAGTTCCCTGGGGCTGGAGTTACAGGCAGTCATGGGCTGCCTGATATGGGTGCTGGGGACTGAAACTCCTGCCCTCTGCAAGATCAGTCCTTGCTCTTCATCGCTGGGCCATCGCTCCAGCCCAGCTTTTGCAGCTTTCAGGTGTGACAGCAGAGACATCATGGATTTCTTAGCGAGAGACACACGACAGTCATTCCTTAATCTAGGCTGTTTAATGTGTGTTGTCTCTCTCTTCTCTCAGGGACCCCATTTCTCTCCACCACCACTGAATCCTCAGGGTCTGCACAGGACTTGACACATGGCAGTGTCTGGTAAATAACTGATGAATGAATGAATGAATGAATGAATGAGTGAATGAATTGGGAATGGATGAATCTGGTGTTGAGGACACTGCTCAACTATCTACCAAGTTTTTGATCAAAGTATATGGTTCACGTCTGTAGCATATACTAGAAAGGAGGGTACAAAAATAAGGGGCAAAAAATTAAGCATGAAACATTCTTTTCTATATGGATGATAAATTTTTACAATTGAAAATAAAATTTGATGTTTTTCAGAGTATTTCTGTTTATAGCCCAGGCTAACTTAGAACTCAACTTGTAGCCCAGGCTAGTTTCAAACTCAAGATCCTTTAGCCTCAGCCTCTCTAGGCCTCAGATTACAGACGTGAGCCATCAGTCTGAGGGGGAGGGGAGCTGGCAGTAAACACTGACTGTACTTGATGTTCTTGTTTCAGATTCTTTCCACGGACGCATTTATGGACGTGCACTTTGATCCGTTAGGAGCACAATTCATTGTTAGCAAACAATCTCACAACAGGGAGACACCGATTACAGAACCTGCTCACATTGGTTCCTGGGCACTTGTCCACTTCCTGGAGTTTGATGTCTCGGTTATTCCAAAGGCTTTTATCTAGAAGTTTCTAGAATTCAGAGACTACATTAAAAGCTACCACACACAAGATACCCATCAAGTGATATATAGGCCATCAAGATGGCTCAGCAGGTAAGGAACTTGCCGCCAGGTCTGATGACTTCAGTTTAATCCCTTCCTTGTATTTTGCATAGTTGAAAAATTATATATTTTAGAACTCATGTTTTCAGAGTTTTTTTCCCACAGCCTTAAGGGCTGTCCTGAAGGTCCCAGCATTCTACCAGAGACATTAGATACACCCTCACCTCCTAGACTTGTGCTGTCTGATTACCAAGGAGTCATTAACCTTAAGGACATTCCTCAAAGGAAGAACATGAAAAAATATATTATTATTGTACAAATAAGCCATATGCCCACAACAACCTATGCCATAGAGGCCCACACTCTGCTGGCTCTGTTCCAGGGGTGGGAACCATGTCACACTGCCCCTTACATATGGCCAAGTAGGAGTCGGCACCTGAGGAGGTGATAATAGAGGAAGGCTGGGAAGGCAGGGAGAAACAGTTATGCAGCCATCCTGGAAAAGGCTATCAAAGGGGAAGACAGCAAGTGCAAAGGGCCTGAGGCAGGTGGAGGCAGGACTGAGAAAGAGATTGGTGGGTGTCAATAGGAACGGTAGGTCATGAGGGACAAACCGGGGCACACGGGGTCTTGAGTATCAGGGAAGACATTCACTCTTGTCTCATAAAGTGGGAGTCATGAAGGGTTTGTGCCAGAGGAATGCTTGTCTAACTGGGGTTAAGTAGGGTCACTGTGGTTACCACTGTCTGTCTCTACACGGTACCATGGCCATGGTCTAAGCTGGGCACACTTCCCAAAAGGAAGGTGTAGTACTAGTTGTTTTTTGCCAACTTGACATAAACCTAGACATATATGAGAAGAGAGACTCTTTTTTACTTTTTTTTAGATTTATTTATTTCTGTGTATTTCTGTGTATGAGTTTTTTGTTTGTGTGCATGTCTATATACCATGTGGATGCCTGGTACCCTCCGAGATCAAAGAGGCAATCTCCATCAGATTGGTCTGTAGGCAAGTGTGTAGGGAATTTTCTTGATTAATGAATGACATGGAAGGGCCTGGCTCATTGTGGGTGGGGCTACTCCTGGGCAAGTGACCCTGGTCCTGGGGTATATAAGAAGCAGGCTGAGCAAGCCACATGGCGCAAGCCAGTAAGCAGTATTCCTTCATGACCCTGCTTCAGTCCCTGCCTTCAGGTTCCTGCCTCGAGTTACTGCCCTGACTTCCCTCAGTGACGGACTATAACCTGGAGGTATATGCTGAAATAAACTCTTTCCTTCCCAAGATGCTTTTGCTCTTGGTTTTCAGCAAAAGAAACCCAAGACAGGGGGAGGAAAAGTTCTATATCTCAGATCATTAAGCAAGCGAGGTGTGACAAAGGAAAGGCGGTTTTCATTTGGTCACGTGTTCACAGCTACCTGTGGCTGGTACAATAAGGGATATTGTGGAAGAGCCTTCTTTCCTGAAGCCCAGAGCCAAGGGAAGAGTGGAGAAGCCTGCCAGACGACTGGAGGGCAGGCTAGGAGGACCAACCTGAATCATATCATCTGGGGTCAGAGGCAGGCCAGGAGCCTGGCTAGCCTGGACCTCACATTTTATAACTGGATGAGCAAACAACCTTCAAGAACAGGTGACTAACATGCTAATCAGAGCTACCACTGGGCCAAGTGCCTGGATTACTTAGCTGTCAAGCTGGAGGGGAGTCCAGTGTGCTGGCTCTGAGTTGGTGTGCCTCATGATATGCAAGACATGCGGGACAGAACCCTGCCTCCTGGGCCACTTGCGTGGTACTGAGGCCCAGCTCCTCCTCCTACCTGTGTGGGCAAGCAAGCATCCTGACCACCCTGTGCCTTAGTCCTCCAGCCTCCAGCGGGAACAGCTGTCCTGAAATGAGTCAGCTCCCGTATGTAAAGTGTTTGGACAAGAGCCAGAGGAAAAAAAAATCACGTGTCTAAAGTCCACGCTGCCCACATAGCAGGAAAGATCCCCAAGTGACAGTCACAACTGTGTTCTAACAAAAGCTTATTCACAAAAATGGGTGGCTGCTGATGTGGTGAGACATGTGGAAGCTGGGACTACTATCCATTGATAAGTTTAGTGTGCGAGAGGATCCGGAAGGTGCATGGGAGGTGTCTTCTTGGTAGGGGCCAGGCTAGTCCTTAGTGGACTGTCTTTCGCTTCAAAAGACAGAGGCTGAGGCAGGAGGATTAAGAATTTGAAGCCGGTCTGGGTGGGGCCCTTTCTCAAGTATAAACAAATAGGGCTGCAGAGATGACTCTGCTGGTAAAGTGCTTGCCTTGCCAGCTCAGGAACAGGAGTTCAACCCCCAGGATCCTCATAGAAAAGCTGGGCAGAGTAGCATGTGTTTATAGTCTGAGCACTGGGAAGGAAGGAGTAGGCGGATCCCTGGAACCAGCCGTTAGCCTGTTTGATCTGCTACTTGGTGGATTCTAGGCCAGTGAGAGATCCTGTGTTAAAAAACTTTAAAAAGGATGGCACCTGAGAAACATTACCCAAGGTTGACTTCTAACCACCCTCTGCACACACACACACACACACACACACACTACACACTAAATAAATAAACGAACGAATGAATGAACAAACAAGTAAGTAATTTCCAGTGTTTCTGGGCACAACATCCACAGCCTCTGGGGACCACTACACAGTGCAGAAACATACACTACAATTATGGAAAGTATGGAAAGCTTTTACACTGGATCCCTGGGATGAATCTCATACACCAGGTCTTCTCATGCACTGTCCTCCGAAGCTAAAATAAAAACTCTGCCCCAAAATGAGCCAATGCTTGAACCATGAGGGGAAAACCCCAGGACATGCTCACTCCATACCCCTACCATGACGGTGGTCTGGTACCTAATAAACATCCCTCAGATGGACTCATGGAAAAGTGACCTTGGGAATTTCTCTGCTCCTGGTGGCCATAGTGCTCTGTTTTGGTTTTCATCAATGGATTTGTCATAAAATACAAAAGCCGCTGGCTCTTCACAGTTAGGGTGACCCTGCACACCATTGTGGCAGGTCATGGTGCCTAACAGTTAGCCTGTGAGGTCCCAGGCCTGCTCCTGGAGGCAGGTAGGATACAGCACTGCCTAGCAGTTAGTCACTGGAAGTCAGAAGGAGTCTGGGGTGCCACAGTCTCTTTGGTGGGCATCCCACAGTAAGTTCCACCTCTTTTTTTTCTTGGTTTTTCGAGACAGGATCTCATGTAACCCCACGGTCTCAAACTCAGTATGTAGTAGGGGTTGGCCTTGAACGTCAATCCTCCAGGCTCCATCTCCCAACTGCTAGGACTACAGGTGTGGACCACCATGTCTATCACTTTCCAATACCAGCACCCTGTGGACTAAGCCTCCAACACACAGAGCCTCCGGGATAAGCCACCACAAGTAGCTTGTCAAGAAACTTCTCTGTGCCTCAGTTTCCACAGAGGTGAAACAAACAATGCTGTCCTGGTTTGCTTTCTGTCGCTGTCATAAATACCATGACCAAAAGCTACTTAAGTAGGAAAGGGCTGGGTTGGCTTACACTTCCAGGTAACAAAGTCCACCACCGAGAGCAGTCAGAGCAGGAACCGAAGCAGACCATGGAGGACCACTGTTTCCTGGCTTCCTCTCTGGCTGGTGCTCATCCTGATTTCTTAGTGCAGGTAGGTTTTATCTAGGCCACTTGCTAGAGGCACCTGCCTGGGATGGTGTCCTGGGCCCTCTCACATCAATTACCAGTCCTGATAATCTCTCTCAGACATGGCCACAGGTCAATCTGATATGCACAGTCTCTCCACTGAGGTTCCTCCTTCTCAGGTGATTCAGGTTGTGTCAAGTTGACAATAAAAACTAACCAGGACAAACCCTTACTTCACTGAGTTTCTGAAAGAACTTGGGAACGTTACATTGCAGACTCCACCAGTAAATGCAGACCTGGGCCTGAAGAGTCTGCATGAACAGGCTCCGGCTTGCCTGAACCTGGGCCACCCCTGCTCCTCTAAGATCTCCCTGAGGCCTCTTCGAACACACCAGGGCCTGTTCACTGTTCCTGAGGCCTCCATGTTGTTCACTGGGCAGCCAGGGGCCAGGTCCTTTAGACCCTCAGGGACCTTAAACCCAGGTGCAGCAGGATCTTGATGTCCACCACAGAAAAGACGCAGAACCAGTCAAGAATGACGCAAAGTTATCGAGGATACTGACTGGAAAGACAGGCTTGAATGGAGTCCAGTGCAGGTGGGAGAGGACTGCCCTGCCCCCACCTCAGCAGTCACCATGGAAACGATTCAGGGGCTTCCAAGTTTAGATGTTAGAGGAAGCCCAGGCTGGCCTGGAGACTTATCACAGAGCGGTGTCCCCAGATAGATGTAAGCTGCCATTTTGGAAGGGCACACTGGAAGAAATAAAATACAACTAAGAAATTAAGAAGTTCTTGCTCTACCTTTGGTCACAGGAGCCAAAGTCACTTAGAGTCAAAGTCAGTAGCCAGAGTTTTCGTTTGTTTTTTATTTTTTCTCAATAATTCGTTTTTGTTTATGTATACTGGTGTTTTGCTTGCACATATGTCTGTGTGGGAATGTCTTCTCTCTTGTAACTGGAGTTACAGGAGTGCTGAGCTGCCATGTGAGTGCTGAGCCTGGAACCTCTGCAAGCACAGGCAGTGCTCCTAACCACTGAGCCACCTCTCCAGACCACAAAGAGCCATAGTTCTCCCAACCCCATATGTGGGGCTTCTCAGAAGGGAGAGGACAGTGCTGTAGACCTGGGGGTCGGCCAGTGAAGGCCAGAAATCAGAACCAAGTGTGTGTGGTGGAGGAGGGTCCTTTCTCTCCTCATGGTCCTTGGTCCTCCTTTCCTCCCTCCTCCCTCCCACTCTCCCTACTCCCTCTTTGTTTCAGACACAGCCTCCCTATGCAGATGAGGATGATGGAAAGCCTTAGTGCTCCCTTCTTCTCTGCCCCTTGCTGACGGGCCACAGGTACCTCGCTTGGCTCTTGGCCTATTTTGTTTAAGTTCAGTTTCTAAAATTACATTTCCATGTTGTGTGTAGGGAGTGTATCAGGGAGCACAGGTGTGTGGAGGGAAGAAGACCACTGTGGAGCTCAGCAGACAACTTCTGAGAGTCCTCCCCTTCTCCCACGTGGACCCCAGAGAGCAAACCCAGGTCACCCACCATACTTGGTTGACAAGCACCTTAGCACTCCTGCCCTCTGCCCTTCTGTTCCCCTCTTTGAAGGTTCTTTGCCAGCAAAGGCCCCAAACGCTCTTTATATCCCCCTGCCTTAGCTTAGAGTCACTTCAGAGGCCCTGCCTCATCTGGGCTGGCTGGCTCCCCCCACCTCTCTCTGCCCCCCCCCCACACTTTTGTGTTATTTCTTTCCCAGCAGCTGGACTCTCTTGGATTTTCTTCCCTTCCTTTTCTTCAGTGCATCCTTCCCACAGTGCCTGACCTGGAGCTCGATGCCCTGTCTCTTGCAGGCTGGCTCCCTGGGGACCAGTCCAAGGGCCTGCTGGTTAGAGCTGGCCTGTCTCCCTCCTCCTACTCTGGGAGAGTACCTCGAGTACACAGCCTAGTTTGACTAGGTGGTCCCAGGCCCAAATTCTGTCCTTGGGAGAGGCAGCAACTTGCAACCAAGTCACAGCCCTGCAAAGCTATTTCCCCCTTTTATCCCTTCAGACTTCTCACTTCCTGAAAAAAAAAAAAAAAAAAGAAAAACAACAAAGAAAGCCACCTCTAAACTGGGTCCCTGTTGCTGGGCAGAGCTGGGCTCCTCCAGACAGAGGGGCAAAAATAGCTGTCCCCAAGAGAACCAGTCTTCAAGAGAAAGGCTCAAGTGATCTCAAACCTAGTCCAGAACATTCTACCCTCCTCAGAGGCCTGGAAGGGAGGTGGGTCACTCGCCAAATGAAGGGCTAAGCGGATAAAGGAAGACATGAATAGCTATGTGTCTTCGTATCTATTGCAGTAGAGTAGGCTTGACTCAAATAGACGTGAAGAATAGTTTTAAGTTTATGTAAATGCCTGGTGGTTATCTGCAGAGGTCCAGGCACAATGGGCCTGTCACAAACTCTATGTTGTCAGGGTTACAAAGACCAGACAAAAATACCCACAGTGTTGCAGGGCTCTGGGACAATATCCCAAAATATGCTTCAGAATCTTATGTCCCAGGGCAAGACATACACACAGAACTTCTCTTGCTCAAGAGCAGTCACGAAGACTACAATCTAGTGTCCCTAAGACAGAAGAAAGTTGACTTTAATCTCTCCAGCTTGTCTAGGAGGTTGGAAGGAATTCTCCACCTTTGTTTGATGGGTGTTGATAGAAATTTCTAGAGGGAACCTGCCATGTGATCCCTGAGAAGCTGGGTACCCTGACGACCTTGATGTGCCTTGTGGTTCTCCAGGGCTATGTGGCTTCACCACCTAAACAGCACGACACCCTGGGCCTTTGAGTCTTCAACTGTATAAAAAATTCTGATGTAGCCCGGCATAGTGCACAGCTCAAATGCCAGCACTGAGGGACAGAGGCAGGAGGTAGTGGGTTCAAAGCTAGACAGAGCAACACTCTAAGACCCAAAATAAAGGGGAAACATTAAAGAGAGAGAGAGAGAGAGAGAGAGAGAGAGAGAGAGAGAGAGAGAGAGAGAGAGAGAGGAGACAAGGTTTTCCAACAGCAAAGCTGTGCGCAAGAAGCGCTGAGCAACTCTACTCCCAGGGGCCCAGGGACTGAGCCAGCCCGATGTCCACGAGTGGATGTGTACACACACAGAATGTGACCCACAGACAATGGAGCATTAGTCTTCCGTGAAAAGGGATGGAGCACTGGGTCATGTGACCATGGATGAACTCCAGTGATCGGCAGAGAGGAAGCCACTAAGCCCTCAAATCAGTAGATAGGAGATCCACAGACAGGTAGAAGCAACTGTTTGCAGGAAGCTGAGGATGGGGAGGGGCTACTGAATGGGGGCGGGGCCTCATTGGGGTGCCGTAGCCGTGCTGATAGATCAGACCGAGTTGGACCATCTCCTGATGCAGGAGAAACTAGTTACACAGGTGCAATGAAGGATTTACTAATTAACTTGCTTAGAAGATACTAAGTTACACAGAGTTAGAGAAGGAGCGCTGCCTCCAAGATGACTGGAGATCAGCAGTGCACTAACCAGGCTCCCTAGAAACGGTAGGAAGAATGTTGTACCATAATTGAAGTTTAGGGTTTCTGGGAAAGCTCTGCTAATGTTTGTTCACTAAGATGGACCTTCAATTAGGCTTCATTTCCATAACAAAAGGAGACAGCCCTGACTAACAACCAGCCTAGGCTACTCCCACAGCAAAGAACACGCCCCCAAGGGGCGGCGCACCGGAACTGCAGGCTTGCAGAGGTCACTAAGTCCTGGTCTGCCTTTAAGTCAGGAGACGCACCGGCCTGCCAGGTGGGCAAGAGGGACCTGGGTAACAAACATTCAAAAACAACACCGGTTAAGAAATACTATTAAGAAATAATTCTGATAATATCTTTACCGTGTAAATCTCCCATCTGCCCAAGTGACCAGACTTGCAGTCTCTTGTCTCTGTCTAAATTGTTCAGAGTGTAACCTGGGACTGGAATGGAGAGGTTTAAGGATGACAGCAGATGTGAAAAGCATGTGTCTAAGGCATCTAAGTTAGTAAAACCTGTTCCAGCCAGCTCCTCTTTGGGCACAGCCAGTTATCATTTGGGATGCGAGTTATCATTAAGGTGCTTTCCCCTTAATCTCCTGAGTGTGCAGAGCGAGCGGGTTCCCACTGAGAATGAGGGGGAGCATGCAGATTGGGTTCTCACTGGGGATGACGGGGAGCATGCAGAGTGAGTTCTCACTGGGGAGGCGGAAGGACATGCTTGCTTTGCATCATTCCACTCTGATGAGCAACAGCTGAACCTGTGTGAATCAAACCTCCACGAAGGAAGGAGAAGAGGAGGGAGGATAGAGAGAGGCAAAGTGGGGAGGGAGGGAATGTTAGAGACGAATTATCTCCACCTCAAACAGAGGAGCATGTGAGCACAGTAGCTAGACAAGACAGGGAGCACCAAGATCCAAACTGGGCGAGCAAGCACACAGGACAGGAAGTTCACTTCAGTCTTATTCTAACACAGGTGGTGATTCCATGTCCTTTTCCTGTCCCACCCTTCCAGCACCCCACTGTCTGGGATTGGACCTCAAAGTCATGATTGCCTAGTTTTCAAGGAGTCCAAGCAAAGGAAATGAAGGACAGTCGAGGTCACTTAAATTCTGATAATGAAGCAGGACATGGTGGCCTACACCTTTAATCCTAACACCTGGAAGGCATAGGTCTTCTGTGAGTTCAAGGCCAGCCTTGTCTACATAGTGAGTTCCAGGACAGCCAAGGACTACACACTGAGACCGTGTCTCAAACAAATAAACACACACAAAACAAACAAAATACTAAATTTTGATAATACAGCAGGACCTTTGTATAAACAAGTTTTAGCCAGTTGGAGGGAAATGAAAACATTTGCATAAACGTTTCAGTTCGGGAGAGATTAAAATATTTTGATTTCTCATCACAAACAAAAGTTTTACAGTGCTTGAGAGAAAAAAATATTAAATGTTCCTTACAGGAGAGAAGGAGGAAAGGAGAGAAAGAAGGAAGGAAGGAAAGGAGGGAGGGAGGGAGGGAGGGAGGGAGGGAGGGAAGTCTGGAAACGAGAGGGGGAAGGCCAGCTACCTGTCTGTGGACACCTAGTGAATGGCGCTTCCAAGTAGGCTGCTAGGACCCTGTGAGAGACACTGGGACAGGAGGTGTGGCCATAACTACAGTGAAGGAAGGCTGGGTTGCTGCTACAGGTGGAGGACTGGGAGCCTTCCTCCTCTCTAGCCAGTTGGGTTGTACTCCTGTCACAATCTCCACCTTATAGACTTGGAGATGACGCCTCAAGAAAGAGTCAATTTTCATAAATTTGCATGAATCCAGCTCTGAGAAACAGAGGGTTGAACCAGGTGCGTTTATTCCCAAAGCCCTGCTAAGGGTGAAAGGCTCAGAGATCGAGGGCCTGCTAAGCATGGGTGACACCTGGAGCTCTACTCCAGGGCTGCACACACACACACACACACACACACACACTAAAAGAGGCATCAGTAAGATGTGCAAACACACCTGTCATCCAGGTACTCAGGGAGCAGAGGCAGGAAGACCGTGAGTCTAAGCTCAGCCTGTGCTACTTGGTGAGTCCCAGGGACACCTGAGCTGCAAACAAACTATTTTGGGGGTGGGTGGGAGATAAGATTAAGCCAGGGGAAGGAAGAATTCCTCCCCATCAGGAAAGACCAAGGGACCTCAAGAGCACATGGTGGAGACAGAGTCTGGGGGAGGCAATCAAAGAGGGCTTCTGAGAAGAAGTGACACTGAAGGAAGAGAAGAGATATATGTACCTTATAAGGAAGGTTATGGTCCCCAAGATGGATGGACAGGCTGAAGCAGAACAGTGACCATCAGGTGGTGGGCCTGGGAGGAACGGGGATCAAAACAGGAACCAGTGGAGGGGGACTTCCATGCAAATACTATCATCAGAGTGTGCCAGGAGCCCCGTAGCACAAGAAAGCACAGCCATAAACAACAACACTTAAGGTTTCTTAGCACTGGCCCCAGATTGGCCCCAGAGAGCTACACTCCCAATGTCTGGATGCTCACATCCAAGCTCAGCACCCTGCACACTGGGCAAGGTGGCCCACGATGACCAAAGATCTGCTACAGAAGGATGGCACGGACTTCAAGAATGGACCACAGGACCCTACAGCTTCCAGCCTGCTCTCTTGGAGTCATCTGCTCTGGGGAGGATATGAGCCATGTTGTTGGGAAGCCCAAACCCGTGACTACAGCCTACATTGCTCGTCTACAGAGCGCCGTGCTGTGGGGTACTTCTCCAGAGGTCCTACTTCACACTGCTAGATTAGGAAATCAGAAAACAGCACCTGCCTTGGGCAGACAGTATGCACCTGTTTTCCAGGGCGCCAAGGTCAAATCATAAGTTGAAGGCCAGCCTGACCAGCACAGCAAGACAATGTCTAAAAATTTTAAAAAACAAACAAAACCAGAGATAGTGGCACACACCTGTACTTTCAGCACCAGGAGGTAGAGGCAGGGCTCCAAGGCCAGCTGGGATTGCATAGGGTCAGTCTCAGAAAAAAAAAAAAAAACAAAGCAACAACTTTAAAAAAGTAAAAGGAGCTGGGGAATGAGCTCTGAGATCTACCCCAGTATTTCAAAACAAACAAAAACTTGCAGATCTCCAAGGGGAGGGGGAGATGGCTCAGTTCTAGGGGCCCAGGAGATGCTTAGAGTGGCCCTTCAACTCTCAGCAAAGACCCAAAGTGAGACTGGGAACAGTGTGAGCAAGCGTGCTGGAACAAGAGGAAGATCAATGCCAACCAGAAAGACACTTGGCTTTCCCAGTGCTGCATGGGATCCGGGGATGGCTGGGAAAGGACAGGAGACAAGGCCCAGCCCCTCACTGGGGGACTCTAGGCCCCTGGCTGCTACTGAAGGGCTGAAACAAGCTGACACCAGCAATGCTGGGGCTGAGAGAGGAGAGAAAGAAAAACACTGCCACAGAACTTCGCCTGATATTTTTCCTTCGTCCAGAGCTTTGTCCCAGGATTGGGTCTCTTCTGTAAGTTGAGGAGCCCAATGCCCTCTCTCTGAGCTTTGCCTTGGAAGATCCAATCTCACTGAAACTCAGACTGCAGATAACATTGAGTTCTGGTTTAGGGCAGAAACAAAATAAATACAAACTACAAGGAAGCCTGCCTGAGGGGTTGGCAGCTCTACTGTATCTACTGGGCGGTGTCATTACACATCTCTTTAAAATCTCAGGAAGCTGTATAACTGACTGTATATTTAACACAACTAGAAAGAAAATTTTCCTGTACTCAGTAGGCTGCCATTGACTGTTGCCTCGTTGTGATCAGGGCTGTGCTGGGCATTTATTAATATCTCACTGTTCTTCAGTTAATTTGAGGCTCAGAGAGGGTAAGTCACTTGGCAAAATTCACACAGCAATAAAGACCAGAGACAGAATGGCTTCCAAGTGGGTCTAAAGGGAATATCTAGGGGCCAGCCTCGGGGGCAGGCAGGTTATCACAATCTCTTAACAGAATAAGGTACCATGGCGATCTAGAGGCTATCCTGGGTACGAGATTCGTCGTGTGGAAAGTGGGGACTGCCTCCCCAGCTCAACAGGCAGGGCAAGGGGAGGGAGCCTCAACGCCGGGCATGTCCGCTGCCCACCGCTTTCCCCGCAGCGGTGCCCCGCGGAGGACCAGGACGGCCACCCTGCCGCCTGACACGCCTGATCCCGCCGCGACCTACCTGGGTGTACGGCCCGCTGCCGGCTGGACCCGTGGCCCGGGTCGCCCGCGCTGCCCTCGCTCATCACGACTCGACGAGGACCCTCCGGCCGCCTGGACCCGCGGCCCCGCCTCGTCGGGTTCCGGATGACGTCACAGAGGCAGGCGGGGCCGTTCCCACGGGCGCGGGGTGGCGACCGGCTACCACCAGGAGCCTCTCCCTCTTTTTTCTCAGTCGCCTTCTCCCCTCCCTTTTCCTACTCGCCCACTGTTCACTCCCCTCCTTTTCCCCCTCCCATCCCCTTTCTTTTTCCCTCCCTCCCTCCCTCCCTCTCTTCTGGTACTCTTGAGAACCAGGCTGGCCTTGAGCGCCTAATCGCCTGCCTCCACCTCCCAAGTGCTTGGATTACAAGTCCCACTATTGTAAAACGGAAAGTGTGGAACGTTGTCACTTGGGTTCGTGCGTGCGTGTGTGTGTGTGTGTGTGTGTGTGTGTACACGCATAGCTAAGGCAGTCAATGTGTACCTTACACTATATGTCAATGTATGTGTAGAGGGTGCAGTCAACCCAATCCACGTGCTTGGTTACCGGAGGGAGGGCGGGTCGGGGAGGATATGCTACATACGGTCTTCCTAAAAATGTTCTCCGCTCACCAACACCCCGTACATATTCATGTACAGCTAAAACATGAAATTAAAGTAATGAGTGGGGCCAGTAAGATGAATCAGCAGGTAAAGGTGTTTGCCACCAAGCCTGGCGGCCTGAGTTCTAGCCTCGGAATCCACATGGTAGGAGAAGGTGGACTCCCACAGATGCCCCCTGCATGCGTACAGATGCAAGAAATACAAAGAAAGGAAATTTGGGAAATATTCTTTTAAGGAAGAAAGTGGGGCTTTAGACATTGTTCATTGGTTAAGAGCACTTCTTCTTCCAGAGGATTGAGGTTCAATCCCCAGCACCCACAACCACCCTGAACTCCAGCTCCAGGGCATCTGACACCCTCTTCTGACCTACCCAGGCGGCTGCGTGCACATAGCCTATGTTCATGCAAACACACATACACATAAAAAGTTAAAAAGAAGAGCTTGGGAGACTGACAGATCTGTAAATGTGAGCCAGCCTGATCTACATAGCAAGTTCCTGGCCAGCCAGGGCTATATAGTGATACTCTGTCCAGAAGGAGGAGAAGGAAGAGGAAAGAATTGGGACTTGACGGGGGAGTTGCTGTCCCACCTCCTCCAGAGGTTGAGGCGGGAAGATTGAGCCCTAGAACCCAAGGCCAGCCTGGACAACATAGGGACCGCAACAAAGAAGAAAGTGGAGCGGAGGAGGGGCGGGGAAGGGCAGGTGGCAACACGGCAGAGCAAGACTGCTATTTTGAGAATTACTAAAAGGCTCAGACGCCAGCTGGCACCGGGGACTTTCAGCCTTGACGGTGAAGGCAGCCAGGCGGGATCGCCACGTCTGTTTGAAGGTCATCCGCTTCCCAGTGTCCCTCCCTGTGCCCTTCACCCTCCGCATTTTCTTCCACTGTGCCCTCTTCCTCCCTTGTCAGTTAGATAGTGCCTGTTGACCTCTGGCTGTTTACACGGTTTCTGACTTTGTAGTTTCTCTGTCCTACTGAATGATTAATACAGGATATTAACATTGATTTTTTTTAAAAAAATTGTCAGCCATGGTGACTCGGGCTTGGATCTCCAGACAGAGCTCTAGAGACAGAGGCAGGACTATTCTGAGTTCAAGTCCAGCCTGGGCTGCATAGCAAAACCTGACGCAAAACAAATAAGAAAACTGAACGGGAGCATAAAGAATCTGGCCCAGTTGTTGCGTGAGGAGTGTCCCAGCATGCACCAGCCTATCCCTGTATGAGTTGCAGTCCATCTCCAGGCCCTGAGCCGTTTTCCCCCAGTCAGCAATGTTTCCTACAGTTTTCCTTCGTCTTCCAACCCACTTCCGCTTTGCCTTCTCATTATTTCCAGGTAATTTAAATTTATGAATATGGGTGTTTGTGTCTGTGCACCATGTGTGTGCCTGGTGCCTGTGGAGGCCAGAAGAGGGCATCACATCCCCTGGAAATGGAGTTGCAGACAGTTGCGAGCTTCCATGTGGATGCTGGGAACCAAAACCAGGGTCTCAGGAAGAGAGCCAGTGCTCTTAACTGTTCAGTCATTCTAGACCCTTGAAGTGTTGTTGTTGCTTTTGAGGTCTCCTTGGCCCAGGCTGGCCATGAACTCATTATACAGCCAAGGGTGACCTTGAATTCCCACCCCCCACCTCCCGAGTGCTGGGATTGCAAATATGTGCCACCATCACCAGCTTCACTGTCAGCTCTTCCAGAAAACTGTATTTGTAGAAAAGAAATAGAAATTACTGAGCTGGATGTGTTCGAGGCCAGCTTGCATAGTGAGACCCTGTGTCAAAAACAAAGAGGGGAGAGAGAAAAGAAAGAGAGAGGAATTGCATTGAATGTCATCACCACCACCATCATCAGTGCGTGCAATGTTCTGTGTTCGTGCAGGTGCATATGCACAGTATGTGGAGTCCAGAGGTCACCTTTGGGTCTTACACCTCAGGAGCTTTCTGCCTTGCTTTAGTTACTTTTCTAATGCTGTGATAAAATACCACAACCAAAACAACTTATAGAAGAGTTTATTTTGGCTTTACGGTTTCAAAGGATTAGCGTCCATGATAGCAGCGTGGAGGTGGCAGACAGTGGGCAGCTGGAGCAGCGGTTGAGAGTTCAGGTCTCCATCTATAGGCAGGAGGCAGAGAGGGCTTGTTCCAAATGGCATAAGTCTTTTGAAACCTTAAAGTCTGCTCTCAGTAACACACCTCCTCCAACAGGGCCACACCTCCTAATCCTTTCCAAACATTTCCCCCAACTGGGGACCAAATATTCCGACTTATGAGCCAGTGGGGGCCATTCTCATTCAAACCTCTACACTGTGATACAGTCAGGGTCACACTTGCAAGGGCCCAGCAGTTTCAAAGTTCAGGGGCTTGGTGGGGGGGCGGGCTACTTAATGCATATCATCATGGCCTGCTGTGTCTCCATCGCCCAGACTCTTCCTTCTCCAGTGTACCTCCAAGCTCTCAGAACTACTATTTATAGGGAGGCAAGATCCCCCTGCCTGGATAGCCACAGAAGCTTGGTTAGTGCTTCGTGATTTTAGGGTACCACCTGGCCTTCTAAGGACCTGTTTTTAATGACAGTGTCTTTCAATGACATGGGGTCAGTTAGACTTGCTGGCCAGGAGCCCCAGGGACCCTCCTGTCTCTGCTCCTAAGACTGCGATTACAAGAACATTGTACAGCCAAGGTCTTACCCTATTTCCCAGGCTGACTTCAAATGTACAATGCCCCTGCCTCAGTTCTAGAAGCCTCACCTCTCAAGTGCTAGGATGACAGGCAGATGCCACCATGCCCAGCTGGAAGCTGCCATTTTGAAACCTCTTTTCAGACACACGTACTTTAATTCTGTGTTTCCTTCGACTAGGCTGTCAATGGACAAATGGAAGACACCACGCATGCACATACATTTATTAAAATCCTATCATTGCCGTACTTAACAATAATAGATGACCCCAACAGGTATGTGTTTGTGTGATTGAAGTTAAAAACACCTCCCCCAGGGGGTCCTTGGTTTTCATCTTGTGTAACACATGGATTAGGGCCATGATGCCAGGTTGGGGTGGCACCTGCCCTGGGGGTAGTTTGAAAGCCTTGGTGAGCTAGGAATACTTTTGCTCTGAAGGGTGGAAGCTGGGGTTGCTCCCCAGCACCAAGCTAGAGGTCATTCTATCGCTCACAACCGCCATCCTGCCTCCCAGGAATTGGTAATAAGACCCTGAACCAATGGCTGGAGCAACGGTTCTGGTGTTAACAGAGCATCCTGCTCTTCAGATGACTCACGTTTGATTATCGCTGCCCTGGAAGACAGCATATGGTTGTCTGTAGCTTCAGCTCCATGGGATCCAACATCCCCTTCTGCTCTCCAAGAGCCCACACGTGTATATGGCACATAGACACGCAGAGTGGACAGAAATAAAAATTAGTGGGGCTGGAGAGAGGGCTCAGCAATTAAGAACACATACGCTCTTATAGAGTGCAATTGTTTGGTTCTCCGTACCTATGGCAGCCAGTTCACAGGAACTCCAGTTCCAAGGGATTGGACACCTCTGGCCACTGCAGGAACCTGTACTAGTACACATACCTACCCACCCTCATATATACAAATATACATAATACATTTTTAAGAATTGAGTCAAGAGCCTGCATTGCAGGAACAACTGTCTGGCATTTCTGCTTCCTTTTGACAAGAACTGAATTTTCCAGGAATACAACACCGCACACGTTTTAAGAACACTTAGGATTTAGTCTCCAGTGGTGTCTTGGTCTTCCCTGTCTGCACCAGTCCACACCTGCACCAGTCCACACCTGCACCAGTCCACAACGGCACCAGTCCACATCTGTAGATGTAGGATTGGTGACGTTTCCCCTGAAAGTCCTGAGGACACTTGCAGAAAGAACACTGTTCTCCAAGCACAGTGGCCATTACCACCTTCATCAGAGCAGCTGCCTGACGACTCAAAAGGGACCCTCAAGATCAGGTCTGTGGAACTTCCCTCGTAGAAAAGAGGACATGGAAAGTAAGAAGAGACCCTCACTGAGGCTCCAGCTGGAGGCAATTCTGTCCCTGCTGTCTGTGCTAGAGTATTCCCACGGTAGAAGGCTAATTGGGGGATGGGAGCATTTATACAGCTTAGCCATGCAGGGCTAGGACTTAGAAGTGATATGGGGGCCTAGCTAATGATCATAGGCCACTAGGGGTGGGTCTTTAGCAGTTATAACCCAGGACTGGTTCAGGATCCAAGGTCTCTGCATCCTGTCCATCACTGTGGTGGTTTAAATATACTTGACCCAGGGAGTGGCACTATTTGAAAGTGTGGCCTTGTGGGAGGAAGTGTGTCACTATGGATGTGAGCTTTAAGACCCTTATCCTAGCTGCCTGGAAGCCAGCCTTCCACTAGCAGCCTTCAGATGAAGAGGTAGAATTCTCAGCTCCTCCTGCACCATGCCTGCCTGGATGCTGCCATGTTCCCACCTTGATGATAATGGACTGAACCTCTGAACCTGTAAGCCATCCCTGTATAACTAAATGTTGTCCTTATAAGATTGCCTTGGTCGTGGTGTCTGTTCACAGACGTAAAACCCTACCTAAGACAGTCACCATGACTGAGCTACTCCTTCCCACCACTACCTATCAGTCTCCCATGCCTTCCCCACCGTGCTGGCTGAAATCTCCCTGAAACCAGGAGCTCAGGTAGCTCTTTCCTCCTTCGTTGTTATGCATTTTGACCACAGCAATAAGAATAACACACCCGGCCTCTTCTCTGCAGGCCCACCTTAATTTCCCACCCCCTTGACTCTTGACTCTCTTCTCTCTATGCCTCCTTCTCTTGTGGCATTTGCCATTCTCTAGCAACATAAACGACAGCTTGCCTTCCTGGTTATTGTGTCATTACCGTGGTTGTCATCCTACTCCAGTACAACAGACCACAAGTCTCATGGCAGGGGTGGTTTGTGGTCATGGCGGTTGACCAAGAAGTTCACTAGGCTTGTGGGAATTAATGGATGGAGGAGAGGAGTCTCTTTCTCTCGGAGATTGTTTAATGATATTACTCATTCATCCATTTTACTGGCGTGTTTGTTTTGTTTTGTTTTGTTTTTGAGAAGTGGGGAGGGAAGGGGTCAGAGTCTCAGGTATCCCATCAAATCCACTGTGTAGACTAGGGTGACCTTGAACTCCTAACCTCCTAACCTATCTGCCTCCAGTTCCTAAATGCTGGGATTACAGGCGTGCACTACCATGCAGTTTTATGAGTGTTGAGGGTCAGACCCTGGGCTTCATTCATGCTGGTAAGTTAGTCATGGAGCTATATTCCTGGCTCTTTTTGTTTTGAGACAGGAACTCATTATGCAGCCCATCCTTGCCTCAAGCTTGATACTCCCTGCCTCAGCCTTTCTAGTGGTAGGTTTACAGGTGTGCACCGTTATCCCCTACCACTCTCTGAATCTGGATAGGTGGGCTTTGCTGCCTTCTGGTTAGTCTGTTGACAGGAACTCATAGCACCTACCCTAATGAAACCTGGTGCCTCCTGTTCTGGGTGAGTGCTCCCTGCTGGGGTTCCTACGCCTCTGTCACTTTCACTGTCTGTACTTGAGCCTAACGGAGCACTCACGCTGAGTCTTTGTGTCTTCATTCTGGAATCTTCCATATAGACAGAACTTGGATAAGTAAATTGACATACTTTTCTTGTGGTAATTGGCCTTTTACTATGGGGGTGTCCACCATGACTCCTCAAGACAGAGAGGAGGAAAGTCCCTCCTCTCCTACACACTCTGGCCTCCTCACTTCCCAAGGTCCCCCACAAATGTACCTCTGGAAAACATTTACCTCCTAGGGAGCGACTTCCGTCTCTGTCCGTTACCATCAGCCCGGTCCTACTCTGAGTGCTGACTACACACTGTCTCTAGGGAGGACTTGGTTGAAATCTCCCAGGCAGGAGCTGAATCCTGATGAGAGCCAGCATTTCTCTGAGGCTGCTCACGGCCTAGAAGCCGCTGCCCAGAGCGCTGTGAATGAAGGAAGGGAAAGCTCCTTCTGGCTATCGGCTATCATTGCAAACAGCAGGACACCAGCACACCCAGCCGCCGCCCTCGTGGGTATTTATTACGAGTCTGTAGAACTTCAAAGCCTCCTTTTGGGAGGACTATCCTGTCCTGATGTGTCATCATTCCAACTTTCTCATGGTAAGCCATCATTTCCAGAGAGAGAGAGAGAGAGAGAGAGAGAGAGAGCTGATTACTAAGCCTCTCTGTGCTTCTGCTTTCTAATCTATCCCCCCCCCTTTCCCTTTTACATAAGGGCTTTTAGATAAGAGCTTGCTAGGTAACTCAGGCAGGCTTTAAACTTAAAATGCTCCTGCATCAGCCACCAGAGTTCAGGGATCATGGGTATGCATGACCAAACCTGACTCTCCTCCTGTATCAGTGAGTCTCATAATGGTATCTGTTCTTCTGGTTTTTTGTTTGTTTGTTTTTTTGTATTTTGTTTTTTTTTTTAAGCATTAGCTGGACCTGGATTGTGCAGACAGGAAGAGCTGTAGATTTGACTCCTAATGTGACCTGGGGTATCTGGGAGTGATAGCCAAGGAGCAAGCTAGGGTTGCTGATAGGAAATTACTACGAGAAAATATCAGGGCTGTATTAGTTCTTAAGTTGCTGTGAGCAGATTGGAGGAGGGAGGACTTAGTTTACCTCAAAGTTTCAGAGGTGTGGATCCAACTTCTATCATGGTGGCCGAGAAGCAGAGAGAGGGATGGTACAAAGAAAGAGGCGAGGGCACAGCATAGCGTTTCCACCCCCCTGCTTCCTCCCTGGGGTGCCTTCTAGTTGGGAATTCATCAAAATATAAGGTCAGAACCTGCAGTATCTAACTGTGGGCAGTCTGACACACACACACACTCACACACAGCAGGATGGGACTTCTTGAATTAATTCTGTGGTGATTCGATCTCCAATCAGGGCGGCTGTGGAGACTAGCCATCAAAGGGAGATAAGGAGGTTTCTGTCTAGGCGGAGCAGATGGGGCTGTCACTGAAGACAGATCTGGTGACAGATACCATCTAGGAAGGAGGCCCTACTCAGACAGTGAGGGGCACCAGGCATTAGGGCTCCTTCTTGCTAAATGACTGTGCAAAGCTCTCTGGCAACACTAGAGTTCACAGGAAAGTATACAGGCTGGCTTAGGAGTTGGTCAGGAGCCTTACAGTTAGGCCACACAAAGAATCTTAGTCGTCTCTGTTCAGCTCAGGGATCTGCCCAAGAGGCAGAGGCAGGGCACCTGAGCTTGATGTTACATATTGATCTGAGTCCAGAGGGCACCGGCTAAGCTTTCTAGGGTTCGTGTATCCCAGAACAAATAATTGGGGCAGGGTATAAGTGGGCCAGAAAGTTGAGAAAAAGTAGAGGTGCTAACGGACCGCACGTGGGAATGTAATGAGCCTGTATGACCTCTCCTCTTAGGAGAGCGCCTTGGGTGTGCGTGGTTTGTTCTTTGTAGCCCGGGTGGGGGCAGAGTTTCCAGGCATTCTGCCAGCTGGCTTCTTTCATATGCTAATTTCCCCTCCAGCTCTATTCAGCCACCAGTTGCTGTAACAGAAGACCCCCCATTGGGTGGTTTATAGAGAAAAAAATATGTATATGTAGTTCTCACAGTCTCCAGTTGGGAAGCAACATCTGTTCAGAGAATAGTAACAAATACAGCTTCTGGAACATTCCTGAGAAGTAAATTGCCTGGGTGTTTCAAAAAATATCAATAGCTGGGGTGGGGTGGGGGCAGGGCGGGGTGAGGTGGGAAACTCTGTAAAGCTCCTGCATTGTAAACAGGAGGTCCTGAGTTCCACCCCCAACCTTGGGGAGGGAGGGGAAGGAAGAAAAACATCAAGAGTCGGGATTGGCCGAAGCAAGGGAGGAGGCGGGGACAACTGGACTGAAGGTGAGTAACGTGGAAGTCGATGGTTCACAGCCGCCGTCTTCTGCTTTTGTCTGCTGGTGCTGGCTATCAGTGTGTGGAGGAAAGCGCTTGCATCGAGCAAGGACCATGGGATTTCCTAGCATCCAGAATGTGGCAGTATTAAAGAGTTGCCGTAGGGGACTGGGGGATGGCTCAGTGGGTGAAGTACTTGATGGAAAAGTTGGAGCATCTGAGATTGGATCCTCAGCACCGACGTAAAATTGGGCTCAGTCTATAACCTCAGCTCCTACCATGAGAAGAGGGCCAGGAGGAGCTTGGGAAGCCCCCAGGCTGCTAGGGAATGCAGCTGTGAACACCAGACTCTGCTTCACACTGGTGGAAGGAAGACAAACGTCTCTCTTTCGATGTCTCTCGCTGAACCTGGAACTCAGCGGGCCGCCAGTAACCCCCAAGTGGTTTCCTCTCTACTCCATGGCCCACAAACCTCACCCCAGAAATGGGGTTACAGTGTGGGTGTAACCACGCCTGGCTTAGTGCTGGGGATTTGAACTCGTGTCCCCGTGACTGCAGTAAGTGCTCTTACTCACTGAGTTCCACTGATTTAGAGACACTAGTCTTAATTAAAGGCATGCTGTACTTGCATGGAAATAAATGGGGCTGTCTGGTGCTTTCAGGTTCATCTTGGAGTCTGAGTGTGGGATTCTTATGATTCTCTGATGGACCCAGTCATGTCAGCCAGCCAGATGACATTCAAATCCACAGCATGGCACAGAGCCAATGTAGGTCATGTGGCCCTGAGATCAAGCAGACCCAGACCACAGCACAGGCTCTGTAGTTTACCGATGGGCAGGCAATGTTAAGCAAGTTCATTTGTTCCTGTCTGATTTGCATGTCTTTAAACTTAAGACACGTTATGACTATGTTTTCTAGGCTGAGTTGGGAGCCTAAAACTCAAGCAATACATCCTCCTGCCTCAGCCTCACCTGTAGCTTGAACTGTACAAAGCCCCTGTACAAAGTTCGGTTTCCGTAGTCACAAAGCCACCTCATGGAGTTGTCACATGAGGGAGTGCATGATGTCAAGAGCCAGGTGGGCACCTAGTCTGAGCTCCTTTGACCAGTGAGCTCCTTCCATAGACTTGGCTAGCTCCTTTCTTACTGTAGGTAACTCCTTGATGAAGCCTCCCTTTTCTGCCTCACACTAGAGGCAAGTGGCCGCAAGAGGGAGCCAGAGAGCAGGCAATGGAGCTGTTCAGGCCACTGGGGAACTTTGCAGAGTTTGTATTGATGGCAAGCGACTCTGCAGAGGTAAACACCATTCTCCCAGGAGAGGGCAGACTAAACCGTATCTTGGTTATAGTGAGTGTTTCAGAAGGTGGCCAGGGTTCTGTTGGGTCTCTGGGGAGTCTGATCTCTGACTGCTATGGAACTGTCACAGCTTCTCTTCCTGAAAAAACACCAAGTCAAATCCCTTAATGACCCAGAGTCACCACCTTTCAAATAGTACTTTACTTTATGGTCTTTTTCAGGCTAGTTGATGATATTTGGGCAGAGCCTTGGGTGCATATATTCCGGTTTTTTGTTTTTGTTTGTTTTAGAAAGTGTCTCAGTGTGTGGTCCCAACTGGCCTGGAACTCCTTTTGTAGAACAAGTTGTCCTCAAACTCACAAAAGTCCACCTGCCCTCACCTCAGTGCTGGGATTAAAGGCATGAGCCACCATGCCTTGCCATGACTCAATGAACACAAACATGATTACATTTTAAAACTTATTTCTCTCTCTCTCTCTCTCTCTCTCTCTCTCTCTCTCTCTCTCTCTGTGTGTGTGTGTGTGTGTGTGTGTGTGTGTGTAAGTCAGAGAACGAACTATTTGTGGTAGATAGGAAATTCCACCTTTATATCATGTGGGTAGAAATCAGGCAAGCATGGGTTCAAACACCTTTATCCAACTGAGCAATCTTGCAGTCCTATGCGTGTATGTTAAAGAACTATGTCTATAACCATACCTTTGTCTTCTTGGTCTCAGAACCAGGTATTAATATCCCCTGAGACAACCAGGCAACAGACTCTGTTTGCTGACACAGTGCTTCCTTAGGGAAGAACCCTGATATGCCTGAAGCACCATGTACTCCCTGCAGTAGTCAGAATGACAGGTGTGTGGTACCGAGGCGGACCTGAGTTGCACGCCAGCACCGACCCCTGTGCATTTCTTCACAGTAATGAAAAGCAAACGGCATGCAGCTTATCCTCCTCACCCTTCTGATGCTGTTCAGTGGAGAGGATCCACGACGCTATGTGCCTTCACCACCCCCTCAGCACCCCAAAGTTTCTGTCTGTGGTTGTTTCCTGTGTGAGTACAGCTCAGAGTAGTCAAGCTGTTGTACCAGACTTATCTTGCCTAGTGTCAGAATCTCTTGTTAAAGATAGGCTGCATGTGAAGCATGTTTGTAGTCCTGGCACACCAGGAGTGCAAGGCAGCCTGGCTACTTGAGTCTTGAAAACCTAAGCCTGATAACTTGAGGTCTATCTCAAGACCCTCATGAAGGAAAAAGAGAATGGACCCCTACATGTTGTTCTTGGATATTCATACGTGCTCCCATGTACCCCCAATAAATAAAATGTACACCTCTCTGTTTTGTTTTTATGAAATTCTCACTCTGAAGCTCTGATTGCTTTAAACTTTCAGCAATCCTCCTGCCTCAGTCTCAGTGCAGATTACAAGCCTGAGCCACCAGTCTGGCTGATGTTTTCCTTCCAGTTGGAAGGCAGGTTTTCACTAAGTCGGGGGAACTGTCTTGGAAATGGAGATCTGGAATGACAGGCTGGGCCACCACCCTGACCACTTGTCTTTGCTGTGGGTGGACTTGCTTCTGTTAAATCAGTGCTGGGAAGATCTGAGATATGCACATATTTGGAGATTTGGAGGTTCCTGGAGTGTGTGTGTGTGTGTGTGTGTGTGTGTGTGTGTATCCCAGAGGATGACACACCTCTATTGTTTCAGTATTGGAGGACTCTCCATAATGTTTTTCACTGGACTGCCTCATGTCCCTGGTGGTGTGTGGCAGGTGCTCGCTCACTGTGGTTTCTGATTCTGTGTGTCCTGGTGATCCAAATCTCCTTGTGACTCTTTGCATTTCTTTAGGATCCCGAAAGCCTTTTGGAGAAAGTTGCTCCAGCGCAATGCCTTCTGTGTTCCTTGGGGACTCAGTGGTGTGGCGTGTGGCATCTGCCGAGCGGAGGGGTGGGGCTTTCATGGGAGACAGTAGTGTGTGTACATTGGGACGAACAGTTGTCCAGAGCCACCATCCGAGGGGACCTGCTGGATGCTAAGGATACTGTGGCCGGTCCCTGGATACCAGGACAACACGCTGCCTGCGCTCGGTTACAAGTCCTCGTCTCCAGCGGGAGAGCACTGTGAGTGTGAGGGGCGCTGCTCCCGCCCGGGTGAGACGGTTGCTCTGCACAGAGGGTGACGACTGTGGAATGAAAGCAGGAGCTGGTGGATTAGGTGAAAGCGGGGCGGGGTGGGGGGGGGGAGCGGATCTGGGAGCTAAAGGCTCCGATAGCTTCTGCACCCCAACAGCCGCGCTGGCCTTCTGTGGTAACAAAAAACCTGGTAGGATTGTCCAAACTGCAGCTTGCATGAGAATATCTTCAAGATCAATTTCCTTTCTTAAGAAAGTTCCATAGCCTCTGGGTCCAAAACCCCAAAGGTACCTAAACCAACAGTGAAAAACTTCTCCCTCCCTGCCTGTCTTCCACAGCAATCACTTACCGCCAGGTCTAGGGCACATGCAGGCAAGAATCATCACACAGTGTCTAGGGCAAAGTCCCCAGGCTACATGGGATGGTTTCCAGAAGGGAGAAACTGGGTGGGGCTTGTGTGTCTCCTTTACGTGGGGTTCTCTTGTGTGAAATGGAGAGAGGCCTGGGACGCTACTGCTGAGCACCCTAGGATGCAAAATGCCCAAGCCGTAATACTGTAGAAATCAAGAAACCGTGCCTGACAACTGAGGAAGGACCTTTTGCCTTGTGGTACCTTCCCACCCTCTGTGCAACCCCTGCCTTCCTCAGATGCTGGCAGCTGGGGACTTATCTCTGTCCCAAACCAAGCCATCTTCTTGGGGACCGTCTTCTACTTCCTCTCATATTTTAAGGCCTTTCCTCAATTTGTGAGGAAGAAAAATCCCATCTCTCTTTTAGGAAAATCATCATTTTGCATTTAAAATTTAAATTTACTTACTTGTTCTTAAGAATTTATTCTTTTTGTGTGACAGAGTAGCACTTTATAGCCCTGGCTAACCTGCCCTTCCTATGTAGACCAGGCTGGACTCAGAGCTCTGCCTGCCTCTGCCTCTTGAATACTGGTATTAAAAGGGTGGTGCACCCCCAAGATTTTATTTTTATATTTTTTATGTATATGGGTACACTATCACTGTCTTAAGACACACCAGGAGAGGGCATTGGATCCATTAGAGATGATTGTAAGTCACCATGTGGTTTCTGGGAATTGAACTCAGGACCTCTAAAGAGCAGTCAGTGCTCTTAACCTCTGAGCCATCTCTCCATCCCTATTTTTATTTTTAATTATGAGCACATGTGTGGTTTGTACACATTAGTACAGGACCCCTGGAGGGTGTTGGATTCCCAGGAGCCTAGTTACAGGCAGTTACCTGAAGTGGTGTTGATAGGTTATTTCTCCGATACCTGTGACATGAGCCAACAAAAGTCAGGGTATATTAAAGTCAGGTTTATTGAGAAGTTGTGCCCCAAGGATGGAGGCCAGGGAAGTTGCAATGGGGAAAGGGGGGTAGGGGAGGAAGAGAGAAAAAGCAGAGAGAGAAGAGGAAAGAAGAGAGAAAGGGGAGGAAGGGAAGAAGGGAGGGGAGGAGGTACAGGGAGAGGGAGAAGGACCAAAATGTCTGAATTATATAGGGAAGAGACTTTGGGGGAAGGGCAGCCCAGTCCCTGGGCTGGTAAGTTCAGGGTTAGGGACAGGGTATGTCAGGTAGGGACTGAGGGATGCTGGGAGAACCTGGGGGCCAGGCCCGCTTAACCCAAGTCCCACTCTCTGCAATAAGTGGTCTTAACCACTGAGCCATCTCTCCAGCCCCATACATTTGTTTTTAATTACATTAGCTAATCGTGGTTTTACTTTTTGTTTTTGAGACGAGGACTCTTGTGTCATAGTGTGGACTTAAACTCATGTGAAACTGAGGATAACCTCAAACTCCAGGTTCTCTTGCCTCTACCTCCTGAGGGTTGGAGTCACAAAGGTCACAGGATGCCTACTGTCTGGTTCATCTGCCGTGGGATGGACCCCAGGGCTTCCTGCTTGCTAGCCAGCCTTGTGCCAGCTGCACACATTCCTAGCCCTACTTAGCATTTTGATGTGGGTGTCAACATTGCAAGCTAGGAAGTATAAGCCCCATCCCTCTCTCCCTCTCTTTCTTTCCCTCCTTCTCTCCCTCTTTCCTTCTCCCTCCTTTCCTTTCTCCCTCCCTTCTTCCTTCCCTCTCCTTCCTTCCCTCTCTTTCCCTCCCTCCTTCCTTCTCTCTCTCCCTCCCTCCCTCCCTTTTTCCTTCCTTGTTTATGAGACAGGGTCTTTCTTACTGTTTCTGGGCTGAATCCATTCTTGACATCCTCCTGCCTCACCCTCTCAAGAGCTAGGAGTTCAGACTTGTAACGCTACCCCCATCTCTTTCCTTCCTTTTGAATGTTTCCTCTTTAGAGACAGCACTGAGTGAAGGCTAAGTGGCCACTCAGCTGTGGTTTCTCTCTGAAAGGTCCAGTCTTGGGTAACTAGAAAGGACCAGAGCCACAAAAGTCCCATTTATCTCCAGTGTTGCCAACACTAAGGAGGTAGAGGGTTTTGCTCCCATTTCTCAGATGAGGAGGGTAAAACTGAGACTAGGAGAGGATGAAGAACAAGAGTTAGGATTTGAATTTTGAACTTCTTGCCTTGAAATGTCAGCCACATCCACACTGCCTGCAAGGCACAGGCCACCTGTGATCACAACTGTGAGCTAAGGCTACCTTCAGATGCCGCCTCAGGGGAGCTGGCTGCAGAACACACTGTCCCAGAGCTCTGGGAGCATCTGTGAGACCAGGGTCTACCAGTATGTTCCAAAGGACCCATGGTTCTCTTCCCACACCTCTGTGACACTCTCTGGAGGGGGGTAATGGGGGGAGCCCAACTTACTTCCTTATGGTGTCTTAGAAATAAAACACTGAGCTGAAAAGGACTTTGCTCTCTTTATTGTCTTGATGCCAAGAGGACATCGGAGGAGGAGCTCGGGCTCAGAAGGAAAGAAGAGTTGGAGCCTTGGTAAACCACTGCGCTCAGCCAGACACTGGAACACAACGCAGCTAGACCAGTGCTCAAGGTAAGACTTGGCTTTTCATCGGCAGGGAGGGGACAGGTGATAATGAGGGGGCATTTGTAAAACTTTCCCAAGCTTCCCCTTGCCCCTGCCACCAGCTGGGTAGCAGTCTGCCCAACAGAATAAAGGAGACAGCTAGGCAGGCATGCTGTGTGCCCAGGGACCTGGTACAGGGTCTGAAAGAGAAGAGACTTAACCAGTTATTTTTACAAAGGAAGTGCCTGCTTCCTTTTTCTTTACGTCTGCCTAAGCAACCTCCTTCCCGGAGGCAGTGCCCGCTGGGGTTTAGCATCTCTGCAGTTGAGCTTTCTTCCTGGAAAAACAGGTCTCCCTGGCTATAAATGCCCAAGACACACAATAGCTCACCCCACCTCTGGTCACAGAATACTGAGGGAAATTATTGGGGTGTTCCTGCAGGACAGAGGGAGGCTGAGTTAGGGACAAGAAAGGAAGTCACTGAAGTAAAGGGGGTGCTTGGGAATTGTCAGGGGAGAGACACCACACTGGGCTGCCCTGTGGCTTATTCCTGGGTATGGATGCAGAATATGCACACAGTGAACACATGTTAGCCAAAAGAGTGCTCATCTGGAAGTCCAGAGCACTCTGGTTAGGACCATCTGTGCTTCAGCTGCCTCCTACCTAGTTAGAGTTTAAGCGTCTCTGCTCCTGTGTTTTGCTAAATTACTGTTCCATTCTGGCCTTGGTTTTCCCATCTGTAGAATGGGTAAGATGATATAAGCTCACACGTCTGCAGGAAAATATCAGAGCTGTTAAGAATATATGATATATTGTCACCTTGATCTCTGCCACCTCCTTACCCTCTCTTGATCTTCTTTCTCTGTTATCATTGATGATGCTGTTTATGGCAGAAACCAAAGTTTACGGTCTTTGAGCAGAGGCCCTGGGTCACATACCACCCTGCTTCTGTTTGGCTGTGCAATCTTGAGCAAATTACACCACCTGTTTGACTTCAATATCATCATCATAAGATGGGCCAGCCAGACCTCCCCAGAAGGTTTGAAGGTTTGGTTGTTGAGATGAAAGAGCTTGGTCTAGTGTAGACACACAGACAAGCCTTCAGTACATGGTTCCATCTTTATTTGTCAGTGTAGGCATTACCCTCATCAAAGGAGATTCTCTCTGAATTGGATAGCTCAGAACACCCAAAGTCCCCCTGAGCCTCTTACCTGAATGCACATGTACTCATGGTGGGAGACAGGCTCTCAGGAAGAGTCCTCCACCAGAGTTACCTTAAGGTATAAACGCCATCCAAGTCCAGTGAATCACCTGTTGGATATTCATGCCGTGATTTCCCAGAATGAGGTGATGAGGCTATCTTATTGCCGAGGTCATTTGCAGTCAGAGGCCAAGCTAGTTGCGGGAATGCTAATCACCAGAAAGGGCTGTCTCTGCAAAAGAGCTGATCAGAAGGAGCATAGGAGTTCCATGTGAACGTCAGACCGAACAAATTCTAGTTCCTGTGGTCTTTTGAGTCTGAATAGCATTTAAAAATAAAAGAAAAACCAGTGTCATTTTTTGTAATTCACAAGAAGATTTGGAAGCCTCTAATGACTGTTATTAGCATCCACATTAAATGCAAAAAAAAGTTATTTTTCCATAAAGAAGATGAGATTTCCTCTTTGATAGAATATTGAGGTATAAACAGAGTAATCAAGGGAATGGCTTTTAATGAGGGGAGGGGACTGTCTCCCTGAGGTAGGTTTGCCTCAAGAACTGTCTTTCCGGTGATGAGTAAATCACAGGGTCGGGCGCGCCACCTCTGACGAGCTGAGCTGCTGAAGGTGAAGGCAGACCGTGCTTCCTTTGTCTCATATTCAATGTCTGGCTCACGGAGCCTGAAGTGAATCTGAGGCTTGAACACACACTCCTGGCTGCTGGTGACAGAGATGAGTCCCTGGGCTGAGTGGGGCGAGCGATAGCTCCGCCCACCTCCTGTTTTCTCTGCTTCTGTGAATGGGCTGCACCGTAAACCCCTGCTGCTCGGACTGTTCCAGAAGCCATGCCCCTCCCACCTCAATAGACTGAGAGTCACTGTAACCAGGAGCCCAGACATGACCTTTCTGGTGATTCTGTCAAGTCTTCTGTCACAGAGATGAGAAAAATAACTAAGAGAATCTGCATTGTTTCAGTTTGGATTTGGGGCGACATAGTTTTAGAGGTACTTCCTTGTCCAAAATGATTTCAGGGCTGGGAAGAGGGCTCAGTTGGTAAAGCACTTGCTTTGTAAGCAAGAGGGCTTGAGTTCAGCCTCTAAAAGGTGGACACTGGGCTGGAGAGATGGTCCGATGGTAAAGAGCTCCCATTGCTCTTGCAGAGGCCGGATGTTTGGTTCCCAGCACTCAAACAGCAGCACACAACTATCTGTAATTCCAGTTCCTAGAAACTAGTGTCCCCTTCTAACCTCTGAGGGCTCCTAAGTACACGTAGTACATGTACATACACTCAGGCGTGTGTACATGTGTGAGTGCGGGGACACACATACACACACATTAGATGTTTTCTTGTTCTCTCTTCGTTCTTTTATTTCTTTTTTATTGGATATTTTATTTACATTTCAGATGTTATCCCCTTTCCCCATTTCCCTCCCCACCCAGAAACCCCCTATCCCATACCCCCTCCTCCTGCTTCTATGAGGATGTGCCCCACCCACCCACTCCCACCTCCCCGCCTTCGAATTACCCCACACTGGGGCATCCAGCCTTCATGGGACCAAGGATCCCTTCTCCCATCTATGCCAGACAAGGCCATCCTCCACTACATATACAGCTGGAGCCGTGGGTCCCTCTCAATGTGCTTTCATAGATTTTTTTTTTAAAGCCATGCGTACCATCACGTGTGTAACAACAGTGAGCCAAGGCACAGCTGGTGGATACAGAGCTTGCTAGCCAGCAGCCTAGCATATGTAAGTGCCATGTCTATGAAAGACTCTGTCTCAATAAGGAGGTGGACAATGGCCTTCAAAGGCTTATACACACACACACACACACACAC
This sequence comes from Grammomys surdaster, assembly GCF_004785775.1. Classification (NCBI taxonomy): domain Eukaryota; kingdom Metazoa; phylum Chordata; class Mammalia; order Rodentia; family Muridae; genus Grammomys; species Grammomys surdaster. The sequence continues at coordinate 150,425 of NW_021604749.1, read as the reverse complement.
ACACACTATTTCAAATGGCACAAAAGAGTTGATAAAAATTCAACACTTCCTCCTGTGTCTTCTACACCAAACCTTGCACATCATTTGGTCACATGGTAGATGACCACTGTATTTGTATTAAGGGTTACATGGTAACCACATTTAACCTTATGGGATCTGTTGTCTCATTGGTTATTGTGTACACATGCACACATGCCTGAGTGCATGTCTCACTATGTGCTTTGGTGCTCGTAGCTATCCTGCATTCACGCTCTTCTGAGAGCTCAGGAGTCCAGCTCACCAAATGTCTCCTCTCATTTGGTCCCTTCCGATGTTATTATTTTAGCCCTTTTTCTTTTGTAGCTATGAATCAGGATATCTCTACGTTCACACACCAAGATGTTTGATCCGGAAACTCTGTTGGCTTGTGCTGTGTGTTTTGAGATGTTGAGTATTAGACCCACCTGTGTGCCAGAGATGCCAGCAGCATACTGTACTAGTGCGCTCTCTCTCTCTCTCTCTCTCTCTCTCTCTCTCTCTCTCTCTCTCTCTCTCTCCCTCCCTCCCTCCCTCGGGACAGGGTCTTTCTATGTAGCCCTGGCTATCTTGGAACTTCCTATATAGACCAGGCTGACTTGGAACTCATACATAGAGATCCACCTGCCTCTGCCTCCCAAGTGCTGGGATTAAAGGCGTGAGTCACCACGTCCGCCAGTTACTTTTCTCACTGTTGTGACAAACTGCCTGACAAAAGCAGTTTAGGAAGGGAGAGTTGATTTTGGCTCACACTCTGAGGGTTCATCACAGTGGGGAAATCTTGGCAGCAAAAGCCTTTGACAGCTGATTGCGTTACACCCACAGAGGGCAGAAATGATGATGGCTGCTGCTCAGCTCTGTTCCCTGTATTCAGTGTGGAACTCCAGTGCAGCCCACGGGATACTGCCGCCACAGTTAGGGGGGTCTGCCCACCTCTGCTAACCCAATCTAGAAACTGCTTCTCAGACCTGCCTAGAGGTTTGTCTCCCAAGTGATTCTAGGTCCCATCAGGTTGACAAATGAGTTTAACAATTACACACACTCTTGGATGCTCACACTCACATGCACATGTGTGCTCAAGTGCACACACACACACACACACATGAACACGCACACAAGTGCGCGTGCGCGCACACAGTGCACTCAAGTTCACACACACACAAACACACAAACATGTGCATGCGCTCTTGGACACAAACACATCCACACGTGTACTCAAGCACACATACTCACACACATGCACACACACACACACACACAACCATTCAGGTTGGTCAGGCTTTGGCACATGTCCCTCCAGCTGAGTGCTGCTAACAGTGGAACTTTCAGTTCCAACACCTCACCTCCACAAGGCCACCTCTACATTTTGATCAAAGTCCTCTTCCCGTTTCACTCTTAGGCTTCTAGATGCCGCCTTCATGTACTGTGCCAGTTAAACGGTTTATGTTTCTTCAATGTTGGGAAAACAGTTTTCTCCTGTGCTTCCTCCTGCTGAAGCTGTGGTTGGTGACACTCCAAAAGTAGACACAGGTGGATTCCTGTAAAGAAATGTTCCTTGTAGTCAGCAAAGGTGCTGACTGGGATTGCAAAAAAGGAAGCAGCAAGTGCCATGGGGCCCTGTGCCATAGGGGCCTGTCCCTGTGTCAATTCAGGGCACCTGCAGGAGAGAGTGGCTTACCCTGTGACAGGAGAGGAAAGAAGTGCTCCCTGGGAGGGCCAGAGTTTGTGCAACGGCTTCAGGATTTAGGCTCAGTGCCAGGCCCAGCTTCCTCCAGTGTTTTGGCAACAGACTAAACACCTTTGCTGATGTTTGAGTGCTCTTGAGGTCGGGGAGTGTGGACACAGGGGGGCAAGGCACAAAGAAACTTGGGTTCTGAGAAGTCCAAACTCCCATTATGTCTCAACAGAGACTCCTAGGCTTGGTGGTACAAGGCTTTTCAGGACTGGCCAATTCTATTTCAGTTGGCCCATAGTTGAATTAAATTCCAGTATTTTCTACCTAGAGTTAGTGCAACATCCCCAGGTTAAGGGTTCAGTCCCATAGGGTACCACAGTTCAGATGCAAGTGACTAATCCAGGCTTCTGCTAAAAGACAAAATTACAGTAAATATATATATATATATATATATATATATATATATATATATGCTTTTTCAAATCACATTTTTTTTGTTCTGTGACATATATGTGGAGGCCAGAGGACAAGAAGACAACTTTTGGGAGTTAGTTTTCTCCTTCTACCATGGGAGTCCCAGGGATTGAACTCAGGTCATCTTGCTTGGTGGCATGCTCCTTTAAGCACTGAACCATCTTACTGGGCCCCATCCCCTTTTAAGATATGCCTAGTGTGACAACAAATGCCTTTGATCCTAGCACTCAGGAGGCAGGTGGATCTCTGTGAGTTCAAGGCCAGCCTGGTCTACAAAGCAAGTTCAGGACAGCCAGGGCTATTTCACAGAGAAACCCTGCCTCAGACAACAAACATACAAAATAGGATCTTGTCATGTGGTCTAGCCTGGCCTTGAACTTGTGCTCCTCCTATATTGTCCTCTTGAGTACTAGTATCACAGGTTTACACCCCCACACCTGACTAACATACACAATGCACTAAGTTGCCAGTGTCTTCTTGATGTTTTTATCTTTTTTTGCTGCACTAGCTGTGTAGTGTAGGCCTCGCATGCAGCTGGCCAACGCTGGACCACTAAGCAACTTCCCCATCGTTGAATGATCTTCACTGACTTGTGTTTATGATTCTAGAAGGAGACAACAGCCCAGTTTTGATTAGCTGAGTGCATGATAACCAGAAAAAGGTTGGGAGAGCCAGAAAAGGAACAAAAACAATTGATTGGCCATTCTAAAGTTACTTTACCTAAGAAGGCTGCAGCAGAGGGGACTTTTGTCCTGTTGGCTGAAAGTGGCTTGCTGGGGAATTGGCTATCACTTCTCCTGATTTGTTAGAAGATCAAACAATGAAGTTTTGACTTAATGATATGAAACTTTAGTGTGAACGACTCCATGGAGGTTTGTTCTGTGGTGACTGGTACACGGCTTCATTTAAGTTTTATTTAACATTAGAAAACTTTTCTTGTGGTCAGCCCTCCCCCCTCTCTAAAAGTAACTTATATTCGCCTGATGTAATTGTCATCTTGGAGGCTTACTGCTGAATGAGCTCACCCTATCTAGTTCTGCCTGAACTCTGGCTGGCTGGTTCAACTCAGCTGTTCTGGCTCAGACTCCTCTCCAAGCTGACTGATCCAACGTGGCTTCTCTCAGCTTCTCACTGAGTTGCTGTCCTTGGCCTCAAACTAACTCTGGCAATTGGTTTTAATCTTCTGTCTCCTTCTTATTCTATGCATCAACCACCTCTGCTGCCCTGCACTGAACTGCGTGAATTCAGGAACGAACTCCACTACACTGCACTTCCTACACTGACTCTTAACTGACCTCCTTCCCCGCACTGCTCTTAAATAGCGTCTCTTTCCTGGACTGTTATTGAGAGAGTTGGGCTTATCCTATCTTGGACTCATTCTGTCAGATCTTTCTGTGATTTGTCACTTTCTCTGCCCCTCAATTAGATGTCACTTTCAAACATGGCTGCTCCTTTCTACAAACTAATTTTACCTTAAAGGTATATATGAAGGGCATGTCTGTATTCCAGCCAGATCACATCCTTGCCAGAGCAGCCAGGTTGCTGGATTAAAATTCTTCCTCCTCCTCTTCTCTCTCTGTGTCTCTCTCTGTCTCTGTCTCTCTGTCTCTGTCTGTCTCTGTCTCTCTATGTCTATCTCTGTGTCTATCTCTGTCTCTCTGTCTCTCTGTGTCTATCTCTCTCTGTCTCTGTCTCTGTGTCTATCTCTGTCTCTCTCTCTGCCTCTCCCACCACCTCTCTCTTACATACGTGTATGCTTGTGAGGGACAGGAGTGAACTCACGGTTATGTATATGGCTTTTTCCATGGGTGCTGAGGATTGAGACTCAGGTCCTCACGCTTGCCCGGAAGCAGTTTACTGACGGCACATCTCCTGAGAGCTTTGACACTGACCTTCAATGACCAGCCAGCTCCTGCTACTCCTTCAGTGGTTTAGTCATTTGCTGAAATTGCTTACACAACTCAGGGAAACACTCTTATTATAGGTTTATTGTCATGGTTATTAAAAGAAAAAAAACCCTTTCTGATCAACAACCAGATAAAGGGGACACAGGGCGAGGTGTTTAGGGCAGGCACTTACTTCTCTTCCTCTCCCTGTGGATGGATGGCACCAATGAAGCATGCCGTCTAAACAGTGCCTGATAGGTTGAACCCATACGTTCCTGGAACCCCTGAGTTAAGGGAGTGGTGTGAAGTCCTCATTGCATGAGCATGATCTGGTGATGCTACCATCTGCAGCCCGAGTCCTCATCTAGGACAACAGGGGTGAGGCTGAAAGCTCTAAGCTGCTGCCCTGTCACCCCAAGAGTCATCGCATTAGAGTAAAACAGGGTTTCCGAGCATGGGTTGCTCTATCAGGAACTTTATTCAGAGACCATATAGTACCATTATTATTATTATTAAAAATTAATTTTATAGTGCTAGGGTTCAAACCCAGGGCCATGAGCAAGCACACTAAGCTAATGCTCTACAAAGCAGCTACAGCCCCAGACCAGAAGTTTACGTTTAGATTGAAAGACTCTGGGGCTAGAGCGATGTCTCAAAGGTTAAGAGCACTGGCTGTTCTTCCAGAGGACCCAGGTTTAACTTCCAGCACCCACATGTCAGCTCACAACTGTCTGTTACTCCAGTTTCAGGGGATTTAACACCCTCATACAGACACATGTGCAGGCAAAACACCAATGCTCATAAAAATAAATAAATAAAAGGAATCCCTTAAAAATTTAAGAATTGTTTTTTTAAAAAAGGAAGAAAGGAAAAGAAAGATTTCCCATAATCTCTATTGCTTAGGAAATTGTAAGGCTCTTAGGAGCTCCCTGTATATGCCCTCTCTTCCACTTCTGCAAAGAGAGTAACTTTACAACCAATCACTTTTTGTTCTGACTCTGCTTCTCTCAGCCTTTTCCTGGCTATCAAGCCAATCTCCCCTCAGCTCATTAGAATAGGTATTCTGTTTTACAAAATTCGATGGTGCTTGATACTAGAATCACAAATAGGAATCAGTCAGTTCATTCAAAGCCTGGAGGAGGGGTTGAGTGGGCAAGTGATCGCCCAGCACGCTTGAGGTTCCCTACCTAGCACCACAACAAGAAGATGTGGGTGGAAGATACAGACCAGCAAACATGGCCACAAGGCACTGTCGATGCATGCCTATGACAGGCAGGATCCACTCCAGTTCACAGTGCTGGAGACCCCGAGGGAAACGGATGCGGCGGCCCAGTTCCCTTCATGGCTTCCAGTCAGACCCAAGTGTCACTCGTCCTCAGCTTTGATGGAATTGGCTGTTTTGCCATTTCTGTCTGTAAGTTCTTTGTGTCCTTTTGAGACTAGGTGTCTCTAGTTCAGACTAACCTTAAATTCTGCATCCTCCTGTTTCAGCTTCCAGAGTCCTGGGATTACAGGTACACACCGTCATGCCCCTCCTTTGGGATCTTTGTGTGCTTTTACTGTGTCTAGCGAGATGTCCTTCATGTGATTACACCCGCCTTTTAGTCTTCCAGCTTCCGACTCTCTCACTTGCAAGCTAAACTTATGAATCAAACATCTTATATTCACTGTGAGTTCATAAAATAGAAATACCTTTCAGGAAGGTCTTGGAATATCACTGGATTCTCTTGGCCTGCTAGCTCCCAATAATGGCACAGTGACTTTTTATTTATTTATGAATGCTTAGGCCTTATAGCCTAGACTTGTTCCCAACTAGCCCATATAACTTAATTACCCCATCTAAACTAATCCACATTTTCCATGTGGCCCATTACCTCTCATTCAGTCCATACATCTGACTTTCTCCCAGTCTGGTTGGCCGATGCCCCATCATCCTCCACTCCTGCTGCTACCTGATTCTTTCCCAGAGTTTCTGTCTCTGGCTGGAAGTCTTGCCTTTCCTCTCCTGCCTCAGCCATAGGCTTTCAGTTTTGTATTTTTTGTTTTGTTTTTTCAAGACAGAGTTTCTCTGTGTAGCCCAGGCTGTCCTAGAACTCACTCTGTAGACCAGGCTGGCCTCAAACTCAGAAATCTGCCTGTCTCTACCTCCCAAGTGCTTGGATTAAAGGCATGCGCCACCACTGCCCGGTCTTCAGATTTGTATTAAACCAATCAAAACTGATGGAGAAAAATGTTTAAAAATAATACCAGAATCTGCACAGTACTCGGCACCCTGCTGGCACAGAAATCAACACTTGAATAATACAAAGACAACCTTTACACCGTGCATAAGAAGACTATCCCAACAGAAAACTCAATAAATTCTTTTAAGAATGAAAAATATTTTTAAAAAGTAAGACATAACCTTTTTTGCTAGAGAGTATTTAATTCGCTAAATATTTATTTTTTGTGTCCATGTGCCCCAGCACACGTGTGGAGGTCAGAGGTTTACTTGGAGGAGTCAGATCTCCCTTTCTACCACAAGAGTTCTGGAGCTGGAACTCAGGTTGTCAGGCTTGGTAGTTACCAAAGGTAAGGTTCCTCACCGAGTCATCTCCACAGGCCCTAATAGTTTCATCTTCCCCTCCCAATCTGGACACCGTAGCACTGAACAACCATAGCGTGATTGTTTCCGGGAGTGGGGTGGGGAGTGTTGAACACTGGCAACATCTAGGTCTGACTCAGAGGCAGAAATGCTCTCTGAAAAACCCCACAGATCTTGCATTTGCAAATATTTAATTACCAGGAAGTGTTTTCATGAGAGTGAAGGTCTTGTTTGCAGTTGCTCTTTGAAGGCTAATTTACATTATGGACATTTCTAATTCTAAGCTGAAGGCGTCCAGAGTATTTGTGATGCTACTGAGGTCTGGCAGCCTAAGTACCCATCCTTTGTATACTGACCAAAGTACCCATACAGGCACAATCCCAGTGAAATACATGGAATGAGAATGGAAACCCCTCTTGTCATGCATGAGTCAGAGTGACAGATGGCCAGGCATCTCAGAAATATGGCCGTAGATACCCTCTGTGTTGGCAGTTATTTTTCCCTATGGCTGTATTGGGGAATGAAGCTGGGGATTCACACACACACACACACACACACACACACACACACACACACACACACACTGCACACGTCCTAGGCAAGTGTTTGCCTTCAAGTTCCAGAAAGGCACAGTGAGAGTCCATCAAAATGATATACCTGGTAAGGAGAGACTGTGATAGTAGTTGGATTGTCTACTTGACAGAATCTAGAGTCTCCTAGGAAACAAAGGTACCGGCACATTAGTGAAGAAGATTTAGGTTTGGTTAATTGAGGTGGGAAGATCCATGATAACTGTGGGCGGCACCCCTCCACGGGATCCTGGACTGCCTGAGAAGAAAGGGAGCTGAGCACTGGCCTTCGTCACTCTCTGCTTCTCCAATGTGCACTTGTGCGAACCGCACGACCAGCTGCCCCGTTTTCCTGATACCGTGGATTTCCCCACTGTGCTGTGTTGGGGAGCCTGTCCTGGAGCTGGGAGCCAAAACATAAATCCTTTCTTCCTCCCCTAAGTAGCTTTTGTCATGGAATTCTATTATAACAATAAGAAAATAACTAACATGGTGATTTGTTTATCCCCAACTCCTTTTCTCATCCCTCCTCCCTCTACCCTCTTACCTCCTCCTTTCTTTTCTATTTTCTCCCCCTTTTTTCATTTTCCTTCCTTCCTTCCTTCCTTCCTTCCTTCCTTCCTTCCTTCCTCCCTTCTTTCCTCCCTTCTTTCCTTCCTTCCTTCTCTCCTTCTTATGACCCCTTTTGTTCTGACGGGGTTTCGCTGTGTGGCCCAGGCTAGCCTTGAGCTCACTTATGATGCTCCCCCTGCCTCAGCCTCCTGAGAGTTGGGATTAGAAGTGAATCCAGCTCAGCTCTTCTCTTTGGATTCCTTTTCCTCTCTCCTTTTCATCATTTTTGGTCCTGTTCTTATCACACAGGCTATTTATTTATTCATTTATGTCACTTCACAGATTCATTTTAATAGAAATCCTGTGTGTGTGGGGGGGGCGACAGAGATGGAACTCAGGGCTTCGAACATGCTGGGCTCTACAACTGAGGTCTGCCCTCAGCCTGTAGCAGTAAACTGATGTCTATTGTCAATAGAGAACATGTATAATTTGTTTGCAAATATGGTTATATTTCCAGCCCGAGACAAATGGCTAACAGAGGTGCCTACTGACATATCAAAGTGGACTCTGGCCACCAGATTCTCCCAGCATTTCTCAGTGCCTTCCTGTTACAGGGTCCTCCTGGCTGACATATCCTGCCCTCTGCCCTAAACTTCTCCAGTCCAGAGGTTGGGCTGGACTTTCACTTCCCCCAGCTGCTCTTCCCTGTATAATCCAGCCGTTTGGGCTACTTGGTCCTTTTTAGTCATCTTGATCTCTTGGCTTCTTGCTCCTGGGCTCCTCACTTGGTCTCCCAGCCTCGTGGCCTCACCGGTCTCCCCTCCCTGTTACCTCACAAGGCCTGGCTCAGGGTCACGTTCACTCTAGACCCTTCCAGATGCCTCTGGCTGTGCTCTCCTCACCATACCTAGGAGCGGTCGGTCATGTTCTTCTTATTACTTCTCTTTCTTCCTGTTTTTTTCTTTTTCCCCATTCATCTGGTACCGAAACCTCAGGAGTGGCATAAACGATCTCCTGCCCAAGGGACTCGGCATCTCTAAACCAAGCTCCAGATCCAACTCTCCTAAGCTTTGTACAGATCATTTGTTTCTGCTGGCCTCTGCTACCCACCGTATTTGGCCTCATTCCAAATTCCAGAGTCTGCTTTGATATGTTAATAGGCAGCTCAGTTAGCCACTTGTCCCAGGTCTGAGACTGCACATGTGTACGAATGATGTTGCACGAAAATCTTTATTTTAGTTTAGTTCTTGGTGCTGTGGCTGGAACCTGCCTTAAACATGAGAGGTGAGTACTTTTCAGCCACAGCTCTCAGAAGTATAGGTATAGTTTCAGTTTCTCAGAGTTCTAGGAAGGGAAAGACTCCTGAACTGTGCAGCTCTGAATGAGCAATTGTTTAGGAAACCCCACCAACAAGCAGTCAGATACTTTTATAAATCAATAAACAAACGAACAAATAAGGAAAGAAGCACTCAGAAATAGTGAGGACTGTCCAAGTTCACACTTTGCTGTATTTGGATAGATCTGAGCAGTTTATGAATAGCTGAGCACTCACCTGCTGGGGTTTTCAGAGATGTGGCTACTGGTTATAAGAAAATGCTATCCGGTCAGGTTACAGCTCACTCTGTATGGAGACAGCTTAGGACCAGATTTAGTTGTGCATTTTCCATATTTCTATGCATGCATGTATTCAAGGAAAACAAAACCATATATATATTTTAAAAGGTTTATTTAGTTATTTATGAATGTGCATGTTTGTGTGTGGGAATGTGCCTGTTCTTGTACCCCAAGAGGCCAGAAGAGGAAGTCAGATCCCTGGAGCTGGAGTTGTAAAGCAGCCTGATGTAGGTGGTAAGAACAGAACTTAGGTACTCTTCTTAACCACCAAGCTGCCTCTCTAGCTCCCCATATTTTAAATTCTATTTAGACTGTGCTGAGAGAAAGAAGCCAGTCTCCAAGAGCTGCGGACTATGGGCTCCATATATGCAACCTTTTGGAAAAGGCAGAGCTCTGTGAACAGAGAGGAGATCACTGGTGGTCTGAGGGTAGAAGGAGATTGCTTCGGAGAGCAGTAACAGTTTTGGGGTCATGGAACTGCTCTACACTAATGATAAAAATACTGTGCTAGCCAGCTTCCTGTTACTACCACAAATACCTGAGCTGATCAGCTCACCCAGAGGCAAGGTTTATTTGGCTCATGGTTTTGGAAATTCCAGTCTGTTCATCCAGCATATTGGTTTGGGCTTGTGGCCCCTATCAAGGTGAGGAGGCCAAAGAGAGGAAGAAAGGGCTGGAGGCCTAGTGTCTCCTTTAAGGACATCTCCCCTCAGTGACTCAAGACCTCCTATTGGGCTCCACCTCTCACAGGCTGCCACAGCCTCGCCAGTTGGGAAGCAAGCCCTGAGTACACAGGCCCTTGGGGAGACATGACCCCAAACAGCAAGTGCACATTAAAAACAAAAGTCACTGTATGCTAAAGTAAAAAGAAAATTCAGGTGGTGCCCATGATCCAATTTACTGTTTAAGCAGAAAAAATAAAATGAAACAAAACAAATAAACAAAAAGACACCCCCCCTCTCCACAAACAGTTCTCAGTTTAAAAGGGACATGGGAGTTAATTCTAGAGTTAATTCAAATTTGAATGGTCACATACTGGGAACACAGATTTAGGATGTCCCAAATTCCATGTTCCAATTTGGAAACAGTTTCACCATGTTTTAAAGTTCTACAGAACACAGAAAGTCACGGTCAAGGCAAGTTTAAAATACGTCGGTGTGTACATCAGAGAGGTGGTCAAGCAGGGTGGGGGAGCTTTTCCATAGCTCTGAGATGCTAGCTGATGACAGTCTTGGTTTTTAAGTTGGTGGAAACTAGTGGTCTAATAAATGCATAGATTCCAAAAGGTTTTTATCTGTTCGCAACAGGATGTTAGTTCTGACACAGAAGTGGGCAAGAAATGGCTGTTCTAGGGGTTTTAGAACAAGCCCAAGATAAGGTAGTTAGCCTCCAGAACTGAAGGACCCCAGTCACTTCAGTTCTAATTAATCAGTCTGACAGACGCAGCTACTCTCCATGAACCCCACATTACCATGTTTGGGTGCAAGGGTTATGTGCGCTCAGGAGACACACTTGAGTTTGGATTCTGAGTCGAATGTTTGGAACCAAATTCTCCCAGCGCGCAGTGTTTGCTGCTCTGATGACTGAAGTGCATTGGCTGCTCATCCATTTGTTTCACAATATCTTCAATGTACTGTTGGGTTTCTTGGAATATAACATTTTCATAAGTCGGGAGTGTCTGCGGTGTGACTCTGGCCACACACTGCGGCTTCAGGAAGTCTCTGAGCGTGCTGTTTCAATCGGCCTTTGTTGGTCAGGGCGTTATGACAGACATAGTTGAGAGACTGCTGAAGACATCTTGATAGAGATGTACATGTTAATTAGAAAGACTTCTGTAGAAATGTGTTTCTTTTGTGTGTGTGCAACAGCCAGAGGTTGATGTCAGGAACCCTCTGCACCCTTTTTTTTTTTTAAATTCTCTGTGTGTATTTGTGTGTGCACGAATGTGGTGTTGCACAAGTGTGTGCATACATTACTCAGGCACCATCCACCTCACTGTTTGAGATAGTGTCTCTCTCTAGCCTGGAGCTTGCCAAACAGGACCGGCTGGCTAGTGAGACCTGGGAATCCTGGGTCTCTGCCACTGCAGCAGCTATACCACCGCACGTGGCTTTTTTTTTTTTAATTAAATTATTTGTTTACTTTACATCCGGATCAGGATCACGGCCTCTCCTTCCCTCTCCTCCTGGTCCCTCCCTCTCAATATGTTTTGATCACATTTTTCCCGGGGCCACCAGCTCCTCTCAGATTCTTTCCCCCTTACAGAGAAGATGCCTGCAGTTGGGAGTGGACAAGAAATCCAACTTCTTTATACCAACACACATATAGTGCATATCTTTAACCTCAGCACTTGGAAAGTAGAGGCAGGTGATCTCTGTGAGTCTGAGGCCATCCTGGTCTACAGAGAAAGTCTACAGACAGGAGTAGATTCTTCATGTTTTCACCATAAAGAGACTCTTGGCATTTAAGATGATGATACGCTGTTATCCTAAGTTAGTCATTATCCCACGTACATACAACCCCAGACAACACACTGAACCCCATGGCTATGTAAAATATGATGTCAGTCAATAAAGTAAATTAGTTTACCGAAGCCTACTCTATAAAACCTGTGACGTCAGCAGTCCCCAATGACATCTGCAGACCACATTGCATTGGGGATGGTTCCTTTAACTGGGGACACAGTGAGAAAAGTAAGCGCTAAGGGACAAGCTTCTGTGCAGCTGGACATGTTCAGTTAATGGATTCTCCTTTCTGTTTAGGAAGGACAGATAAAAATATTTTTATTTTGTGTGTGTGGGTGTTTTGCCTGCATGTATGTCTGTACACCATGTGCGTGTCATGAATCAGATCTCTTGGAACTGGAGTTACAGATGGTTGAGTGGCCACTCGTGTGCTGGTAATCAAACCCAGGCCCTCTGCAAAAGCATCAGAAGCGCTGAGCCACTGAGCCACTTCTCTAGTATCCACTTTAGGAAGGATTTTTATTGGCACAGACTTCAGTGATAGATTTGGTAAGACATTTTTAAAAAATATATCGTGTATGTTAACCATATTCACCACCACATCCTCCCGTTTCTCTCTGTTCTTTCATCTAAGCCCTTTTATTCCCCAGTCTTGCTTCTACTTCCATGCAGAGAGAGAAAGAGAGAGAGAAAGAGACACACACACAGAGAGAGAGACAAAGACAGAGAGACAAAGACAGAGAGAGAGAAAGACATTTTGTGTATCTCCATAAAACCCAAAATCTACAAATGAAAATGTGATTATCTAGCTCGTTCTATCTATCTATCTATCTATCTATCTATCTATCTATCTATCTATCTATCTTGGAACTTGCTATGTAGACCAGGCTGGCCTCAACCTCACAGATACCCTCTTGCCTCTGCCTCCTAAGTACTTGGATTAAAGGCATGCATTACTATGCCTGAGTCTATTTTCTTTTTAATTAGTTAACTAACTATTTAATTAATTAGGTCTTTTGAGAAAGAGTCTCTCTACATAGCCCTGGCTGTCCTGGAACTCACTATGTAAACCAGGCTATCCTAGAACTGTCAGAGATCCAGCTGCCTCTGCCTCCTGAGTGCTGGGATTGAAGACATACATAGCCATACCTGAATATTTTCTTTCCTAAAAAACACTTCTTAATGTACATAGGTGTTTTGCCTGCATGCGTGTATGTGCACCGAATACATGCCTGGTGCCAACAGCAGCCAGAAAAGAATATCAGATCCCTTGGAACTGGAGTTATAGGTGGCTGTGAGGTACCATGTAGGTCCTGGGACCTGAACCTGCGTCTTCTGGAAGAGCAGCAGTACTCTTAACCACTGAGCCATCTCTCCAGCCCAGTGATATTTCTTTGAGACTGACTTCTTTTGATTAATAGGATGATCTCCAGTTGCACACATTTCTCTGTGGTTAGCATAATTTCATTCTTCATCAGGGCTACATAGAACCACCATACAGATTCTCACATCAGTGGCCTGGAGGGGACCCTGGTGGCCTTTCAACTTAAGGCTCCTGAGGTTGTCAGTCTCTAAGTGCTTTTTATGTGACCTTGGCTGCTGGCTTCGCTCTGATATCTGAGCCTTCTAGAAGGATTCTCATAACACTTGTTCGGAAACTGATCCTGAACAGCGTGGCTGCCCTGCCAAGCCAGCTTGCTTTCTGCTCACCCACAATGAGTGTCATGTAACCTACACTGATTTCCTTGTATTCTAGGCACTGATTTCCTTGTATTCTGGGCTAATAAGAAGCTTAAAGCAAAATCTAGCTCTAGGCTGGGCAAGGTGTTGCATACCTATAATCCTAGCACTCAGGAGGTGGAGGCAGGAGCATCAGGAGTTCAAGGCTAGGCTTGGCTACATGCTATCTAGAGGTCATCCTGGATTATGTAAGACCCTATCTTCAGAACACCAAACAGTTCTCTGTTATTGCCACTATGACAACCTAGGAATTGCGTAGGACTGCTCCTTCTCCTGCCTGTTACAAGGCATTGTCTGTTTCTTTAATCATATCCTGGTCTAGTCCATAGCTCCTACCTAACGCTTCTAGAAGTTGCCCGGGGATCCATTACACCCACACACACACACAGTGCTCACTAGGAGCTTCTGAAGGCTGCCTGGAGATGGGTGCTAGGAGGTGACTGTTGATGTTAGGTGGGTGCACAGACAGACTCACAGAGCCTAAGGGACCTTGTCCCACCACACACCCAGCGTATGGAAGCCAGAGGCCTTTCGACCTGACACCAAGCGCTGGGCTTCCTAACTCCTTCCATTTTAGTATCACTTTAGTATTTGGTCTCTCTCGTCTTCCTTCCTTCCTTCCTTCCTTCCTTTCTTTCTTTCTTTCTTTCTTTCTTTCTTTCTTTCTTTCTTTCTTTCTTTCTTTCTTTCTCCTTTTGAGACAGGGTCTCACTGAATAGCCGAGGCTGACCTCAAACTCACAATGTAGCCTAGGCTAGCCTGAAGCTTGTGATTTTCCTGCTTCTGCAACCATACTAAGCGTCATGGTCCCCACACCTCCAGCCTTCCTTTTCGTTTTCAGTCTAGGAATTACATATTGGTAAACATGTATACAGGTCTTCAGTGTACAACTTGATGAGTGTTTACACACACATATCTATACTTCTAGTAGACATCTCCCTCCCAAAAATAAGATCCGCCTGCCTCTGCCTCCTGAGTGCTGGGATTAAAGACATACATAGCCATACCTGCATATTTTCTTTCTTAGAAAATACATTTTAATGTACATAAGTGTTTTGCCTGCATGCATGTATGTGCACCAAATGCGTATACCCAACACTCATAGAAAGTCTTAGCCATTGATCATATCTTTCTTTTTCCACATCCACTATTCTGACTAAAATCATCATGTGTTACTAGCCTGATCTTGAACTGGGATGAGTTTACACAGTATGTGCTTTTTTGTGTTAACTTGGTTACCTGTCAGTCATCCACGCTACTTCATGTAGCGAAGGTTCAGTCAGTGCTTGTTATCACTGTATAGTGTTTCATGCTATGAGTATACCATAATTCATTTTCTTGTTCTGCTCTTGAATGACACCTGAGTTGTTTCCAACCTTGGAGTGCCGTGATACATTTCTGTGAAGGTCACATGACTTGTCATCTTTTGGCAGATATACTTATTTCTCTTGGGCTGGTCTACATATATCTAGTTTTATTTCCTGAATATTCAAGGCCTTATTTGGCTTTGCTGGATGTAAGACCTTGTTTTTACATAGACCCTGGAATTCCATAGCAAGACCTGGTAATTTCTACAAGGAAACAAATGAGCTCCAAACCATGTTAGGAAAAATAATTTGCAGTAAAACACAGCAATGAGCCTTTTTTAAAAAAGAATTATTTATTATTTTATGTCTGTGAGTACATTGTTGCTCTCTTAAGACACACCAGAAGAGGCATCAGATCCCATTACAGATGATTGCAAAGGTCATATTGTCATGAAGAGTCTTCTGTTTCATCAGCAATTAGCAACCAAACTCTAAATTATGTCAAAACAGGATTACAAGGACAAAGGCATGTACTGGTCATCTGCCTACAGGCATGTAGTGGTGGTCTGCCTTCAGGCATGGCTGGATCCAGAGGCTACATACCTCACCAGCACTCTTCTTTCTGTGTATCTCCTGGCCCTGCTCTGTCCCTATGGGCCATGTTTAGGCAAACCTATTAGCAACTAGTGGAAGCTTCAGGCTTAAGCTTCCTGGATACAATTTCAGCCAAACAAACAGAACTCATAGGATTGATTCTTGTCAACTCTGCTGGGTGATATGCCCTCACCTGGTCACTGTGCCCTGGAAGAAGAGAATCTCAACCAAGTCCAGCCCACAGGGACTCTCAACAGGGAGGGATCCTATCTAAGGAGACATGTTTCCACAACGAAGAGAAGTGGATGCCAGGAAGGAAGAGAAGGGGGGTAAGCTGACTCCCATGGTACTGAGCTACCTGGAATTGAGTTGGCCCACAAACTTTCTGAAGGCATAGCTGAGTGCAGAAAGTTAATATTTTCTTAAGCATTGGTTATTCAAAGCCTAACCCATGTCATTTACACAGAGATAAAGTAGTCTAAGTTGGTCAGGCTTTAAAAATCTTCTACTTCCTTCTTCTAAAGTGTCTCCGTTTACCTACTCATTCAGGCCTGAAACTGCAAAGATGTGTTTGTGCTTTACTTTTCTTACTTCCCGCTATGGGCTGGGCAACAAACCCTATTGACTCTTCCTGTTATCTTTCTCCTTTGCGTATTATTGTCTTCCTTACCCACACTGATACCACTCCTGTAGCTCCAGGCTGAGCTTTTAACCTCCTTGGAAGAAGAGTACCTTCTCCTCAGCAAGTCTAGTCTAGATCCCTCAGAACTAACAAAGCATAGGAGCCCAGTCAAGAGCTGGACCCTATGGGCAAGGGGATGGTGGGTGCTGATTGGTCATGCTGGATCACGTAATTGGTATGGTTTGGTTGGTCGGTGCAGTCTGGTTCTGTACCATCTGAACTTAGTGGGAATGGGAGGATTTCTTGGTGGAGTGGAGTGGGGGGTGTGTGCGAATCAAGGCATTGATGCCAGAGGAGAGAAACAGCAGAACACATCTCCAGGACATCTAAAGAAAACCTTATCACTTGACTGGAGATTGTGCCCCATTTGAAGAGTTCCTGGAACTGATAAAGTCACATTTTGAAACAGGAAGGGATCCTAGCTGGTGTCCTTACCTGAGTCTTCTGTCTCATCTTCATACACTAGTCTTTCTTTGTTCACTCATGTTGATTTGATAGAAACAGAGCAATCAAAGTGTTCAAGGTTGGATGTGGTGGCCACACCTGCAATTCCAGCATTTGGGAAGCTGAAGCAGGAGGATTGTGAGTTCCAGATCAGTGTGGGCTCCACAGTGAGACCTTGTTCTGGTTCCTCAGGCTAGGGCGCAGCTCAACTGGCAGAGCGTTAGTCTAGTGTGCAAGAAGCCCAGCATGGGCTACGTGAGACTCTGCCTCAAAAAATTATTTTTTGTTCATTCTGATCGTTGGTTCATGTCTCCTGCCCCCAACCCCCAAATCATGCAGATATACACTGTAAGATAAAACTGCCGCCGTAGGTATCAGCTCTTTGAGAAATGACAGAGGTTTATTCTCCCCCACAGTAGTCTGTGCTGCTAGGATGGCTTTGCTTAAGGGAGCTGCTTACCACTCAACTCTCCATGTGTTGTGCTATGTCCCTACAGAGAGCACTGTCATTCCCATGACGCAAGACTGCCGTGCACCAACTCCATTCCAGCTCACAGAGGTAGAAAGTTGAGATATAGAGGAATGACTTTGGTCCTTCAACAACATGACCTGGAAGCTGTAGGTCATGCTCCTGCTGGGCTGCCATTGAGCATCCGCATAGCTTCATCTTAGGTGTGGGGAGACTGCAAAACTCAGTCACTGCTCTCGGAACCTGAGCACCTAGTTATCAGATAGTGGGAGAAAGCAGGCGATTTATGCCAGGAAGGAAGAAAAATGGCTTACTTTTCCTTTCCATTTTGATTTTTCAGGTTAATAAAAAGGCTCCGAGTTGCTACGGATACGAGGATGCTTTAACACAACCAGGTGAAGACTCTGCAGCATCATGTCTTCCTTCCACAGGAATAGCCGCTACATGGAGGATGCTGACTACCCTGGTTATTCAGGGTCTCAGAGCCACATGCAGAACTATTTGAAAACTCAAGATTATCTGGAATTCCCAGGGTCTCTGGACAATCCAGGCTTCCACCACCCCAGAAGCAATCCGTATTCTTCAGGGTCTAGAACAAACCCAGACTACCACCACTCCCTAGCAGAACCAGATTATCCTGGATCTCCGAGGAACACAGACTATCAGGATACTAGGAGCCACCCATTCTCTGCACATTCCAGAACCAGGCCAGACTATGAGTCTTCACTTGAGCCAGACTATAATGACTTCCAGAGGGAATCCTACCGTGGCACAGGTTTATCCATGGAGCCTGACTACCCTGGCTCTCAGCACCCTCCTGGTTTTGCAGGAGTCAGAAGCAATGTGAACTACACAGGTCCTAGAACCAATCTAGGTTTTTTGGGATCTCTGGAAGAGCCAGACTACCCTGGAGCTCAGGGCAACCCTTATCATTCTGGCCCCAGATCCCGTTCCAACCTGCCAGACTCCAGAAGAGATGCAGGTTATACTGGGTCCAGAGTCAATTCATACCCAGATGATCTGGGGGAACCTGATTACCCAGGTGCTGAGAATCAACCAAACTCTCCCGACTTTTATGGAAAGCCAGACTATCCTGGTGCTGAAGAGGGTGCTGGTTACAGCTCTTCCAAGTCCCTGGGAGTTATCAGGAGGTAAGTCCAAATCTATTCCCCCACTGGGGGTCCTCAGAATGCCAGTGGACGTTGGTTCAGTGGATTCAATTAGGGACATGTAATCATTACCTTTGTGTCACTGTGTCTAAAATGCCCAATGCAAACAATTTACAGGATGAGGCATTAGTTTCAGATCACCAAGTTCAAGCCCATGGTGTCTTGGTCCCACGCTCTTGGGCAGAACATCATGGCCAGAGCAATATGTGACAGAGGAGAGTTCATGTCCTGGAGGGCAGATAGCAAAGAGAGGGAGACAAGGTAGATGATGGGTGGTGCAGAGACAAGATTCCATTCCAAGGACCCACCCCCAGTGACCCTCTTCCTCCACTGGGATCTCATCTTCCAAAACTTCCAGAAACTCCCCCAAATAGTGCCACTAGCTGAGGACTGAGCATTCAACTCACCTGTCTGTATGGGATAAAGAACTTTAACATCTCCCAGTTTTGGTCTCTGTTATCAGGTACTGCTTTAGACCTTCACAGCGTTGGCTGGGTGCCCTAGCTGGATCTGAGCACTTGGAAGGCTGAGGCAGGTGGACTGTGATGTTAGGGCCTGACTGAGTTGCATAGTGAGATCTTTTCCCAAAAGGAGGACGGAAAAAAGGGAGAGAGGGAGGGAGAGGGAAGGGGGAGGGGGGAGGAGGGAAAGAAGGAAGATAGAAAGAAAGGAGGGGCAAGGGGAGGAAAGGAAAGAAGAAAGAAATAACAGATCCCAATGGCTTGCATTTGTGTCAAGGAACAAGGACACAGGACTTGGTATGCAGCTACAGATAAATGCCTTCAGGATCTAAACAGTGGCCCACAGGAGTAGGCCACAGGTGTTACCACCTCTGACTATCTGAGCCACCATTCTGAGAGCCACCCTTGATCTCAGCAGTCCCTTTCTAGGTCCTCCTATCCTGTGACGGAGGCTCTGCTTGCTCACTTAC
The DNA here is from genome assembly GCF_004785775.1 of Grammomys surdaster. Classification (NCBI taxonomy): domain Eukaryota; kingdom Metazoa; phylum Chordata; class Mammalia; order Rodentia; family Muridae; genus Grammomys; species Grammomys surdaster. Next base: position 131,255 of record NW_021604749.1, on the reverse strand, counting down.
AGACTGGGAGAAAGAAGTACAGTATCAGAGCAAAGTGCCAGCCCCAGACCAGCTGGCCGTGCTCCTGTCCCTCTCTACCTCTGACCTGTGCGCCAAGTTAGTTAACTGACTGCTCGTTAACATGACTCTGTTACCTGGAGGCCTTTAAAAATGATATAGCTAGGGCTAGAGAGATGGTTCAGCAGTTAAGAGCACTCGTCACTCTTCCGAAGGATACAAGTTTGGTTCCCATCATCCACATGGTCGTTGACAATCACCTGAAATCTAGTTCCAGGGGACCTGACCTGGCACATGTGATATATCTATCTCTATCTCTATCTCTATCTCTATCTAATCTGTCACACACATAAACAAAGTAAAATAACAAAATACTATTATATACACACACATATACTAGCTGGGTGTGTGGGCACATAACTTAATCCCAGTGCTCAGGAGACAGAGGGAAGCAAATCTCTGTGAGTCTGAAGACTGGTATAAATAATGAGTAACAGGCTAGCCAGGGCTGTATCGTCATACCATGTCTCAATAATAACAATGATTATAATAATATAACTTGGGAAGCAGAAGAATTTAGATAAGTTCAAGTCAGCCTGGGCTACATGCTAGGACCCTATCTCAAAAAAAAAATCAGTAAATAACAATAACAACAATAAAATAGCAGTATCAGCAGCAATCACAATAATAATACAAAAATAAAACAGACCTTGGCCCAAGCTTCTGATTCTATGTCTAAGATGAGGTCTATGTATTGATACATATAAAATTGAGCATTGTTGCTCCAGGTTGAATGTTTTTTCATATGGTGCGTGCGCGTGTGCGTGTGCGTGTGCGTGTGTGTGTGTGTGTGTGTACACCTGTGCTTGTGAGCTGGAGGAGGACTTTGGGTGTCTTCCTCTGGTCTCCCACTGAACAGGAAGCTCACTGTTTTGGCTAGGTTAAGGGTCAATAAACTCCGAGGATTCACTTATTTCTGCCCTCCGGCTGGGGTCATAACTCCTAGCTTTTCTGTGAAGCTTGAGATTCAGACTTAGCTCCTCATGTTTGCACACACACACATTCTTGTCCTCTGAGCATCTCCTCAGCCCACGGTTGCTTGGTTTTTACAGCATTTGTCCCTGCTCGCATGCTCTCTGGCCCTCCACCCGCATTTCTGATGCCTCCTGTCTGCAGTGTACCCTCAGACTGCCCTGATCAGTCCTTTACACTTCTTCTGAGATTCGCTCTCTCCGTGTAGCCTTCTCGGAACTCCCAGCCAGAATCCCCCCATCCTTCCTCTGAACCCTCAGCCTGTCTTTTGACACTCCCCAATTCCCACTTGTATTGCTCACAGCTGTATTTAAAAGTGGTTTGTGCAGGGGAGGAAGCTCCTTCGGGGTCAGTGCCATGTCTTTTTCTCCGTATCCTTAGTGCCTGCCTCACACACAGGGCTGGCCTTCAGTCAGCCTCACAAGACAGATGAATGGATGGATTTTGCATGGATACACGGGTGAATGGATGGATTGATGGTGCATACATGAGTGGTGGATGAACAACGGATGCACAAATAGACAGATGAATGAATTGTCACCCTGATATTGCTGGATAGAGTGGGATTGTGCTAGTGACACTTTCTGTCACTGTAATAAACAAACAGACAAAAAGCAAAAACTGACATAAACTAAATGAGAAAAGATGTATCTTGACTTATGGTTTCAGAAGTTTCAGCCCATCAAGTAGAACACTTCATATCATAGTGACCAAGAGATAGAGAGACAGGGAGAGAAAAAGAGAAGGGAGGAGGGGAGAGACAAAGGGAGGAGAACGAACAGAGGGAGAGCAAATGAGAGGGAGGGAAGGTAGGAAGGAGGGAGGAATGGAGTGGGGAAGAGAGGGAGAGAGAGAGAGAGAGAGAGAGAGAGAGAGAGAGAGAGAGAGGCTATACATTCTGGTGATTTTTTCTGGTTCCATTCCCTGCCCTAACACACACACACACACACACACTTACTTCTGCCCTCATCCGGGAGGGTCTTCCCTTAGATAATCCTCTCTGGAAATGATCCTTACAGACACTCCCAGATGTGTGCTTTACAAATTCCCTAGGCCTTCTCAATCCAGCCAAGGTGATAATAAGATGGACCATCGCAGGTAGCGTCCTTTGGGAATTAAAGATGCTCAGCCAAACATATTCAGTGTGATCCTATTGCCTTGCAGGAGCAATGGCCCCTTTGGCATGCTAGGCAGAGGGAATGAAGATTACCCTGAAGGCATTGAGATGGCATCCATGGAGATGGCAGGTGATCCTAGAAACGGTTATGGTAAGTATGTGTTTAGGTGGCATTAGTGTCCCAGGAAGGAAGCAAAAGGCAGTGAATCCAGCGAAACAATACAGTGAAGCAGCACCGGCTTCTCCTCCCTCAGATGTCCTTCTTACATACATAGAACTTCCCTTAGTAGGAAGCCAAGAGTCATCACCAAGGATCAAAATAGTATGAGGGAAGAGGACGGGAGGGGGGAAGAGGGAAGGATAGGGAAGTGGATGAGGACCAGCTAAGAACAGCACAGGATGTCAGTTCTATGAGGCACAAGCAGAAGCTTCATAAGCTGCAGGGGGTGCTGGCAATGGTTTTGAAGGTAGCAGAGAGGACGGGACAGGATGTAACTCTCTGGTTAGTGTGTACTAGGAGTCAGCTGCATTCTAGGCTTATTGGACCATTCCACGTCTTAACAGATTGTTCCACCAGCAATCCTGTGTAAAAGTCAGATTGCCATCCCTGCTTTAGAGGTTATGACAGGAAAGCTCAGAGATGTTTAGTCACATGCCTGGGGAACAGCTGGTAAATAACAGGGGTGAGAATCACTCCCAAGCAAGAAGCTCTAGAGTGTACCGGACTCTGTGTTGTTTATCTTTTGTCCTTAACATGGATTTCGTAAACTTATATCGGAATGTGACACTGTCACACAGATACAGTGAGTGGACTCTGTCCCTAGGAAAATCAGGCCATACTTAGTCCATGCATCACAAAACACTACAGCTTCAAGGAACCTTTGTGCTCACCTATACGAGTGGTTTGAGTGTGACTTGTAACTCATTAACTAACAAATAAAATCAATTACAGAGTGAGATAAAAATTTAAATATATAATTAAAATGGTATAAAAAGCAAAAAGGAGGAGGGGGGATGGGATGGGGGTTCTAGGGAGGGGAAATGGGGAAAGGGGATGACATCTGAAATGTAAATAAATAAAATATCCAACTAAAAAGATTTAAATATATAAACTTAAGTTTATGTAGCTAAAATAGAGTTTTATAAAACGTGTTTATCAGTTACATGAGCATTATTTTGTGCTGAATCACAAATTCTAAGTTTAAAAAAAGTTTTGAGTTTTTATTTATTTTTATTTAATGTATATGGGTGTTTTGCCTATGTGCATGGCTGTGCACAACGCATGTGCAGTGCCCTCAGAGGCTAAAGGGAGCAGGTGGCTGTGAGTTGTCACCAACTGGAAACCAAACCCACGTCCTCTACAGGAGCAGCCAGTGCTCTTAACCACTGAGCCATCTCTCCAGCCCCTAAGTAGTTTTAATCAGATGGTTTTTGTATTTAAATCCTATTTTGTACACAAGTTCTTAATCTTGGATCTCGTAGGACCTCAAAGGCAAAATCTTGGTGTGGGTGACCCTGTCCACTGTGAGCAGTCAGCCATCATGTATTCCTCAGTGTCTAGTGTGGAAGGACTGATTGGCCATGTTCTCTTCCTCATTGCAGTGAACCCTGCTTACATGAGAGGAAGTAGTCCTGTCTGTCCTGATAGAAACCTGTTGCTGTGTGCACGTGATTGGCACATATCACCCCAAGGTAAGTCTTAAAGGATCGTCACTAAAAAGTCAGCCCTGGGGAAAGACTGGGCTCAAGGCAACCCAGGTACTGGAAATGACACTTCATCAAGACCCTTGGTCTTCTAATGGATGTAGTGGTGCTTCATTTATCATAAGAGTTTTCTCCCTGCCTCCCTTCATCCATCTATCCCCCCCCCCCGCCCCTTCTTTCCCACTTCTGCTGTGGGGACTGAACCTGGGGTCTTGTGAATGGACAGCACACACTTTATCTTTTAATCTCACCACTCAGAGTTTGCTTGTAGACAATACAGGTTTCCCCATCTAGGAATCATAATATCTTCATTAGGAACCATCTGGTTGAGGGTTGGGGGCTGGTTGGTCCAGTGGGTGGAGTGCCTGCTATGCAGCCATGAGGACCTGAGCTTGAATCCCAAGAACACACACACACACACACACTTCTCTCTCTCTCTCTCTCTCTCTCTCTCTCTCTCTCTCTCTCTCTCTCT
>NW_021604749.1:64710-126920 GCF_004785775.1 Grammomys surdaster | reverse complement strand
TCTCTCTCTCTCTCTCTCTCTCTCTCTCTCTCTCTCTCTCTCTCTCTTACACACACACACACACACACACACACACACACAAATGTTATGTATAATGTCAGGTACGCGTAACTCCGTGCTTGGGGCAGAGACAGATGGATCCTGGGAGCTTACCGGGTAGCCAGTCTAGTGAATATGGAGACCTTCAGGTTCATTTGAGAGACCATGTCTCAAAGTTGGAAAGCAACAGAGGCAAGGCATCCTGGCATCAACCTCTGGCCTCTACGTGTGTCCACTCACATAGGTGAGTGCCCCATGTGCACACAGGTGCATACAAGCACACATACACACATATTTTTAAAAATCGTCTCACTATAATGGAAACCCAATTGATTAGCAAGGAACGAATTGGCTTAAGGGGGAAGGGAGTAGGGAAACTTAAGAACTGAAGATCATAATAGCTTCCACTTTCTCAAATGGTGCCCAGTACATAGGTAGGTTAGAGGTTTTTGTTGGACAGTTTGTTGAGTATATAAACCATCGCCTTAGAGTCTGAAGCCAGGGCTGGGTGCCACTGGATTCATTACTCATCCACCTCGAACCTCTGCTTGGCTCAACTTCTCTTTAAACTTGGCCTTCATAGACTTGAGGGTCAGGCTATCAGATCCGCAAAAGCCCCTCAGCATAGCTGTCCTTTTGAAGGCTTCCCTTTCTCCCTGGCTCTCCAGTGCTACAAGGAACACGTACATGCCCACGCTTGAAACAATCGTTTTATCATAGGTGACAAGATAGGGCCACCTGTCTCAAGGCTAATGCTTGTGTTTCTGGGGACAAAGTCCAAAAATAATCTGTGAAATAATAAAGCAGCTTCCATAAGGTTGGCATGTGTAAGTCACTGGAAGTGTGTAGACCAGTGGAAAACAGAAGCTTCTTTTTATTTGTGTATGTTTGTGTATGTCGCATGAATGTGTGTATGAGGGTTTGAGTGTGTGCACTTAAGGAAGTTAGGAGTTGACATCTTCCTATTGCTTCAACTTACATATTGAGACAAAGCCCTCCCACCACCTTAAAATTACATTTTGGCCAGGTGTGGCTGCACATGCCGTTAATCCCAGTATTTTGCAGGCAGAGGCAGGCTCATATCTACTTGTTCAAAGATAGCCTAGTCTATATAGCAAGTTCCAGGCTAGCCAGGACAACATGAGTCCTTTTCAAAAAAGTAAATAATGTTTTTATTGTTTATTTATTTGTGTGTGTGTATGTGTGTGTGTGTGTCACAGTGCACTATGGAGGTCAGAGGACAAACTTGGGGGAGTTGGTTCTCTCCTTCTACTATGTTGGTGCCCAGGACTGAACTCAGGCCATCAGGCTGAGTCAAAAGCCACTTTAACAGCAGAAGCATCTCTGTAGCCTCATACAAGAGAGCTTTTGGGATTCCTAGATCCCATCTCTGCCTCCCAAACCCTACAATTACAGGAGGCAAACACACTCAGTGCTTGCACAGATACTGGAATTTTAACTCAATTCCTCAAGGTTATCTGCAAGCATACATTGAACCCTCTCTGCTGAAAGATTGAAGGCTTTGTAATATTAGGGAAACTCTAAATATCTAAACATCTAAATATCATGTGTGGTAAGAACGACCTTAATTGGAGGCAGAGACCAATAAATCCATGAAAACCGTCAGAGAGACACTAGGAGAGGCCATCACAAAGGCAAGCCTGTGAATGCAGAGGACCAAAGAGATGGGTTCTTACATCATAGTGCAAATCGAGGGACCCTGCAACCTAAAGCTATTTCTCTGTCCACTCAGTATCGTATGAGCAGCTTTCAGACTCACCCTTCCAGAACCTTCCCAGGCTAAAGTGTAACTTTTACAGGAGGTAAATACTACAGCCTGGCAGTGGAGCACAGAAAGGCTTTAACCACTGAGGGGAAGCAGTACGGTGAGCATCATTACACTGCTCTGTCCAGCCAGCACGAGACTGGAAGACGAGGCCCCCAGAGGCAGAGGGGGCGAAGAAATAGAAGACACAGTTTTTTGTTTTGTTTTGCTTTGCTTTGTTTTGTTTTGTTTTCGAGACAGGGTTTCTCTGTGTAGCCCTGGCTGTCCTGGAACTCACTCTGTAGAGCAGGCTGGCCTCAAACTCAGAAATCCACCTGCCTCTACCTCCCAAGTGCTGGGATTAAAGGTGTGTGCCAGAAGACACAGCTTTAATCTCCCTGTTTTCTGATTTTCAAATCACATATCAATTAATTGATAATGTGTCACTCTTATAGATTCTGCTGATGCCCCAAGAACTCCCTGCCACAGAGCAGGCACTAGTAAGTAAACACTTGTATTGTAGTAAAAAATTATTGGTTTCTACCTGACCTTTGAGCACTTAGTTCCCAAATAAAAGATACAAAACCTTTATATTTATAATAAGCCGTAAAGCACTAGAGCTGGGCAGATAGCAACCCTCTAAGCTATTTTGTCTACTTCTCTGTCAATAACTCCGTGACAGAACTTGCCACATCCAGCCTAGGCCACTCCAACTGGCCCCCCTCACGGCCAAGTTCTCATGATTCACTCACCCCATGGCCTCTCCTCTCTTCACCTCTCTGCTCTCCTCATGGTCTCTGTTTCAGACCCAAAGCCCAGTAACCGAAGCCCTGCCTACCTCTCTTCTGCCCAGCTACAGGCTGTTGGCATCTTTATTCAACTTATAGTTATAAATTAAAGAGTAAGATTACATAGCATCATCACTTAGTGTATCTGAGGCAGTCAGATCTTGGGGCCAGTGTATTTAGCATTACAATACATAGCAAAGGACCAAAGCACAAAATACTTGCTAATTTATGAATGAGTGATGAGTTAATACACATTAGCACCTTATTCTAGAAGGAGACAAAAGTGAAATACTCAAGCTCTCCTCTGAGGGTTCAGACTTTTAGTGCAACTGATCTCTGACATCTTAGCCTTAGGCAACCCCTCCCCCCCATTGAGCCTCAGGGTTTTTTTTAGCTATGAAGTGGGGTAATTGTGAAAGCCTGAATAGCATACTCCAAAGCAGTAGCTCTCAACTTATGGGTCACAACCCCTTTGGGGATCAAATGACTTTCACAGGGGTCATCTAAGACCATCAGAAAACACAGATACTTACATTACAACTTATAACAACAGCAAAATTACAGTTATAAAGTAGCAACAGAAATAATTTTGGGATGGGGGTCACCACAACACGAGGAACTGTATTAAAGAATCACAGCATCAGGAAGGTTGAGAACCACTACTCTAAAGTATCAGTAAAGCTAGGCGACACTAACCACCATGGGAAGGAGGTAAGAAGTTCTTGTCCAATCCTGACTTGTAATAGGAGTCAGTGGACCGAGTATGTCATATCATCTCTCTGCCCTTAGTTTAGCCCACTGGAAAAATGAGCAAGTTGGTCTAGGTCACTTGAAAATTGGGCCCGTACAATAATTCTGTTCAAGTCTCTGGTCCTGGGGCAGAGCAATATCTTAGTGATAATTTATTTTTCTCAAGGAACAGAAAGAGTTGAGAGAGCAATTCAATAAAGAAACTGTTTCCATGATCCTCTCAAGGACTAAGTTTGCTTCCCTCCATCTGTCATCCTTAGCAGATGAATGTCTGCTTAATTGTTTTCAAAACAGGAAGGCACAAAAGCCGAAGGAGAGTGAAGAAAAAAAGCCAGCCAAACCAACTGTTTTTAAAACTCATTTTCTAAAAGCTGCATTCTCCTTGACTAAAACTGGGTCACATGACTACTCTTAGCTGTGGAGGAAACTGGAAGAATCTTAACTGAGCACTGCGTCTCTCCAGGAGCTTCTGCTGGCATGAAGATAGATATTAGAAGGCAGACCTGAGGTGATCAGGAGAAAATGCTATGAACGCATGTGGGTTTACATAGAAGACATTTAGTCATTAACATGCACAGGCTCTTGTGTGGTGGTCAAGGAAAACTTGCAGGAAGGATCAGTTCAGTCTTTCTACCATGTGGGGATTAAACACAGGTCACTGGGCTTGGCAACAAGTACCTTTAGTCACTGAGCCACCTCATTGTCCCCAAAATATACATATCAAATGATGAATGTAAAATTGACAATAAAACCTTGTCCTACGGTTACAGGTCATGTAGAAGACTCCCCACCTTCTGCTTCTAGAACCCCATTGTCTTTGAGGAAGAGTTCTGTTTCAAATTTCTCACTTAGCTACCAAGGCAGAATTCTCTGTAGGGAATCGTGTCTCCTCCTGAGGAGCTCCCTCAGGAACAGAGGCAGGAGACATGTTGTAATCTGTGTGGCGCTCTTTGTGAATGGGGCATCCTTTCTCTGATGTCACCACTCTTCCCTGGTGGGCCCAACCATGGCAGTCTGAATGCTTATGAGACCTTTGGTGACCAACTCTGTGAAGAACAAGAGTCTTAGTAAGCAAGAGATGCTGTCAGACGACCAAGAGAATGATATCATCATTGAGGTGGAAAACGTTCCCTCTGGGGTTCAAAGGCACTTAGCCTCAAGTCAGATCACTCTGAGAAAGTCAACAGCAAACCCGACCTTCACCACACTTTCCTCTTCAACTGCGGACACCGTAGACTGTCAGATTTTCATCCATGGGAATGACAGAAGGCACAACCGATTGTTGAGGTTTTCATCTCTGAATGAATCAATCTCTCAGATCTATCATGGCCCAGAGTGCCTGGGCATGGATGAAACCTGTACTTTTCATGAAACTGTTCAAGGTACAGAATGCTCAGAAAAAGTGAAGTAGCTTTTTCAGGAAAGTTGTCTGTAGGTTGTTGTTGTTTAAGTGTGTGTGTGTGTGTGTGTGTGTGTGTGTGTGTGTAAGTCATGCTTGGACAACAAGGGCTTTTATTAACAGGCTCATCTCCTGCTGGCCCCTCCACTGCATTCTTTCGAGACAGGGTTTTTCACTGAATCTTTAGCACCAGGAGTCAGCTAGACTGGCTGGCTGTTCAACCCCTGGGTTCCTTGTATGTCTGCCTCCCCATGACTGGGATGATAAGAGTCTGCTGCTGTGTCCAGCTTCTTACATGGATACTAGAGATCCAAAGGCAGATACTCACACTCCTGTGGCAAGCACTTTTCCCACTAAGCCATCTCCCCAACCTTTACAATAATAAAAAAAAAAAGATATCAAGTTATTTTCAAGGGTAACAGTCAGGAAGCTAAAGGATGTTGGGAATGAAGAGAAGAGTCAGTTTGAGACTTACCTGCTAAGAGCTCATTTTCCACACGACCATATTTCATGTGCCTGGAGTTTACTCATCAAGTTTAGTTTTGTCAGGCATTGAATTTAGTTGTATTTTATCTCATCCTCTGCACCTTTGAGACAGGCTTAATGAGGAAACTGAGGCTCAGGAAATGTCATTGCCACCATGGTTTTCTGAGATGAGACAGGATGCCTCACAGCTAAGTTCACCCTTAGCCTAAGTCTTAGCTGCGACCCTCCAGTCTCTGAGCTCCTGAGGCCAACTGAAATGCTATTTCTGCTTTACCCCCATGATACTCCAGATATGGGCCTGGACCTGTGGCTCAGATGGTAGGGTATTTGTCTAGCATTTTAAAAAAAACAAACCTGTGGGCTCCATCCCCAGCACCACATGCACAGGACATGGTGGCATATGTCTGTGGTCCTGGCATTCATGAGTTAGAAGGAGGAGGGTAGGGAGGTCAAGGTCATCTTCAACTGTATACAGAGGTTGAGACTAGTCTGAGTTACAGGAGATCTTATCTAAGAAATTCTATTAATAGACATTTTTTCATTCTAGGTATAAAATCTAGCATGTGTCAGTAAATTCTAGGAGAAGGGGAAAATGTACCTAACCCTTTACTGGCTTATACTGCGCTTCTCTCTGCAGTCACTCTGTAATGGTCCTCCCCTCCCCTCCCCTCCCCTCGCCCCCCCCCCCCCCCCCGCCCCCCCCCTCCCCTTTCCTCTCCTCTCCTCTCTTCTCTCTTCTCCTCTCTTGTCCTTAAATTACCTCCCCACCCTTCTCCCTTGCTTATCCTAGACGAGGAATCAAAAGCTCTTCCTTTTCAGCAAAGTGACTTATTTCCCTTTGAGGGCGCCCCCTTCCACCTCGGTGAACGTGGAGCTTCCTCTGAGGCTTTCCAGTTCTGTGTTGAATCTGAGCCTGGGGAGCAGCCCACCCCTGCTCCTCAGCAGAGCATCCTGCAGGTCGGTCCCACTCATGTTAGCAGATGGTCACAGCAGCTCAGATATTACACCTAGACCCACACTATCCAGAGGAAGAAACACAATCTTTTTCTCCCCTCCCCCTTTTGTGTAGAAAGAAGAAACCTCTTTCCAAGAAACTTCTGGCCAATAGCATGTCACGTGTCTTTGTCTAAGTTCTCAGCACAGAGGATAAGACCACTGGATTGGCTTAGACTCACCGGGACCTGTCCCGTGTGCCTGGAGATGGTGTTTGCAGAAGATGCTCAGGCCTTGTTAGGGAAGTGGAGGCAGGGAATGGGAGTAATCTGGACTCTTTTGGGGTTCATAGTTAATAGGAGGGAATGAGTGAGAGGCTGAAAACCTGACTATGAGTCAGAGGAGAAGGGAGAATTAAGAAAGCTGTGACAGTTGTTAGGGACCTAGGAAAGGGCACTCAAATTGCCTGGAATTCAGAGAGACACAGGCAGGCAAGATCTGTTGCTTTGTTCAGTGATAGTTTTGTTTTGCTTTTGCTGTTGTTTGTTTGTTTGACTTGGAAAATACAAAAGTATTGGATTTGAATAGTCTAAATGTTAGCTTTGATTTTGAGCACACACACACACACACACACACACACACACACACATCTTCTAGTCACTTCCATTTGTGGTTTTGCTTTTTGAGACAGAGCCCCTCTAGCTGATCTGGAACTCACTCTGTAGACCAGGATGGTCTTGAACTTACAGTGATCCATCCACCTGCCTCTGCTTCCCGAGTCCTGGAATGAAAGGTCTGTGTCACCTTAGTAGACCCCATTGTGATCTTTGCATTCCCTGAGTCTATATTATCTCTTGTGTCAGTCTATATGGTGCCGAGTGTTCATTGTTCAGCATTAGGAAACCGAGAGAACAGAACCACCAGTTTCAAGCCAACCTGAGCTATAGAACAAGAATCTGTCTCAAAATAAAACATGCTCTAGTACAATACCATGATCGATTGATTGATTGATTGATTGATTGATTGAAGATTGATTAACATACATATGGTGGGGGTGGATGAGACAGGACCTCACAAGGTAACCCAGTATACTAGTTACTCTTCTATTGCTGTGGTAAACACTGTGACCTGGGCAACTATCAGAAGGCATTTATTTGACCTCATGGTTCCAGCGGGTTAAGAGTCAGCTGTAATGGAGAAGCATGGCAGCAAGCAGTGGGCATGGAAGCTAGAACAGGAAGCTGAGTGCTCACATCTGGAACTGAGAGCAGGAAGTAGAGAGAGCTACCCAAACAGCGCCACAAACAGAAAAACAAACATTCAAACGCCTAAAACTATGGGGAACACGTCACTCAGACCACCATACCCAGATTGGTCTTGAACTCATTATGTAGCTCAGGCTAGCTTTGAGCTTGCTCTCTTCCTACCTCTGCTTTCCAGTTGTGGGGTTATAGGCAAGCACTGCCAAGTTGCACTCCAGTGTCATCTCTTACAATGTTAAGACTGTATTAAAGAAAAGAAATAGAACTCTGATCCTTTTCTCCTGCAGGACAGAAACTAATTGCATCCCTGGTTCCCATGACATCTAGAGACAGAATCAAAACCATCAGGAACCAGCCGAGGACCATGCAGGAGAAGAGGGAGCTTAGGTATGGCCATTGTTCTTACATGGGAGCCTCAGTCTACTGCTTCTGTCCTATCTCAAAAGGATAAGGAACAGATAATGCAGGAGACAGTTCTTCTGTAAGGAAAACCTTTACAGGGTGGGACCTCCCCACACTCTCCTCTACCCCTCCCCACAGGCATTTACTATGTAGCTTTAGCTGTCATCAAATTCAGGCTCCCCCTGCATCAGCCTTCTGAGTGCTGAAATAAAGGCGTGCATCACAGCCAATTTTTGATTCTTATTGATACAGGCTCTTATGTGGCCCAGGCTGTCCTTGAACTTGCTATATAACCAAAGATTGTCTTGAACTCCTGATCCTCCTGCCTCCACTTCCTGAGTGCTAAGGGCTGGAGCTTGACCTGTCTCCCAGGAGGGCATAGGTACTCTTGTGTATGACTGATTCCAAAAAGGATTCTCTGAAGAAAAGCAAGTTTCCAGTGAGGTCTAGTTACCACTGCCCAGGCCAGGTACTCACTTGAATTAGTTTCTTCAAAGATAAGGCATGTTCTGTGGTCCTCTCTTCCAAATTCCATATGCCAGTCTAACTAGAAAGATGCCTTAGTCAAATCCTCCAAAATCTCTGACTCAAGCATCTTCAGGTCATCAAATGGCAAGGAAGGTCTGAGAACCTGACATGAAGTAGAGGAGTCTGAAGAGGCAGGAGAGCAGATGCAACGTGTGCAGCCTAGGAAGTCTGGGAGGAGAAACTGGGAATTTCTGAAGTAAGCATCAGGAGCCTAGGAACCAGGACACATGCATGCTAGCTTTGTTTGGACAAATCTACTATGTTAGTTACTTTTCTTCTGGTGTGATAAAACACCAGGACCAAGGCTACTCATAGAAGAGTTTATTTGGGATCATGGTTCTAGAGCATTAGAGTCCATCACAGCAGAGGGCAGTCATGGTGATAGCTCACGTCTTGAACCACAAGCAGAGAGAGCAAACCAGGAATGGCCTGAGTCTTTGAGACCTCAGAGCCCACCCAGAGCAATGTTCAGTGAGCCACACTTCCCAAAAAGTGGCACTAACAGGGAACCCAATGTTCCAATGCCCCCTAAACTCTGGGGAACATCACATTCAAGCCACCACTCCTACTGTGGAAAGTGAACAGAGGAACTGGTGAGAGGCTAGTGGGAACATTCTATACAGACTTGCTTTAAAACAAACAAGAAAAAACAAATAGGAAAATCTGGGGAGACAGCTCAGTTGGAAAATGATGTCATGCAAGCATAAGAACGGAACATGTATCATCAGAACCCATGTAAAAGCTGACACCCTTGTGACCACCCTTGTACTACCAGGGCTGGGGCCATTGAGATCCAGGACTAAGTGATTCCACTTTGGCCCCCAAGGGGCTGGAACTACAAGCAGGGGCCTCTGAGTCCAGGAGTGGCCAGTTTTTGTGGGAAATGAATTTCACTGATGTCCTTTATTTTCTCCTATTGTTTTCCACAGAAAAATAGTTGACAAAGAGAAGAACAGACAGTCCCATGGCACCCTCGAGGCCAACTGCTGTGCCCAGTGTCTGAGCTCCCTTTCGCTGGTAAGTCAGCTTTTAAAGACATTTTTCCCCCATGCCTTTGATCTCAGTACTGGTGAGGCAGAGGCAGTTAGGGCTCTGTGAGCCGGAGCCTGGAGCTGCTCTTCATAATGGGTGCCACGGTATCCAGGGCTACATAGTGAGACTTGGTGCCCAACAACCGAGTTTTTACCTTAGCATATAATTTGCATGGTACTACTGTAACCCATGCTACCTCAAAACCTGCGTACAGCCTTCATGGATCAAAATTAGCATTTTCCTCTCCTTGTCCTTCTGTGATATGAACAATCGTCTGTTTCCTGCAGACAAGGAACCAACTAGCTTGGTGAACCATTCAGGTTAACTACAGCTACCTACAAGGCATGGGCAACTTGCAGGCTGTAACACCACTAAAGACGTTTCTCTCCCCAGCAACCCTTACCTGCCTTGTGTGTGAGCCCCTCCCCCAGCAGCTGTTAACTGTCTACGTATCTCATGGGGGAGCCAGGGCTTTGAGTCCTTGCTCTTGTCCAGCATGGAAGCTAAACGGGTCCGATCTTGCACAGATCTCCTGAGTACCCATAGCTGCTGAGAGTTCCAGTGCAGAGGCCACGTCACAGCCAGAGGCTGGCATCCCCCACTCTCCTTCCTCTCTGCTTCCTACTTACCTGCCTTCCTTGTCTCCTTTATGCCTTCATTCCATCCCCCTTTCTTTCTCACTCGTAGTGCTGAATCAAGGTTGAGCACATGCTAAACGTTCACTCTACTCTTTTAGCCCTTGAGGTGCTCTCTTCTAGATCCTTATATAAAATATAGATTTTTGTGAGCTATGGTCATCCCACTTGAAATACCAGCACTCGTTCCTTCTACCCAGTCCCTCTCAATCCTTCCTCCCCTCATTCCTCCCCTGCCTCTAGTAATCACTATTCCACGGTCTTCCACATATGAGAGGGAGCATGCAGTATGTGTCTTTGTCTGTTGGGATTGTTTCGTTTTTTGCATATTGCATCATTTCATTTCAGCAAATGATACGGTTTTATTCTTTGTAGTACACACACAGAGGGGGGGGGTGGGGAGTGAGTATCTTTACCCATCCATGCACTGAGGACAGCTAGGTTAATTCTCTATCTTAGCTCTTGCATATGGTACTACAGGAACTTCACTGGTATGCTGATCTCATTCTCTTTCACTATATACTATGCTAGATTACTTTCTATTGTTACTATTATAAGAAAGCACCATAACCAAAAGCAATCTGGGGAGGAAGAATTTATTTGTCTTATGCTTCTGAGGTTACAGTCCATGGTGAAGGGACTTCAGGGTAGGAACTCAAAGCAGGAACCTGGAGCTGAAGGCATGGAGGAGTGCTGCTTACTAGTTTGCTTCTCATGGCTTGCTCTGCCTGCCTTTTTATACAGCTCAGGACCACCAGCCCAGGAGTAACACAGCACACAGTGAGCTGTCCTCTCCACTGCAATTATTCAGGAAAATGTCCCCACAGACTGGGCTACGGTCAGTCTGATGGAGGTAGTTCCTCAATTGAGGTCTCCAGTTCCTAGATACATCTAGGTTTGTGTTAGGTTGACACACAAACTGACCAGTACACATATGTGGAAGTGGGAGGCTGCATCATTTGGTAGTTTAATATTTACTTTTTTCTGGGGCTTATCCATGTGGATAAATGGGATAAGCTGAGCAAGATTGTGACAGCAGTGAGGTCAAGGGTCAGAGGTGAAAGGGGGATGGACGGAAGGGAAGTCAACATTCAAACTCTAAAGGCCAACATGGGATGGGAGTAAAAAGGTGGGAACAGGAAGGTAGGATGTTAGTGACCAGTCTGGCCATTTAGAACAACCTGGGTAGGTGACAGTGGGGATACACAAGAGGGTCATTGTGAATATGAATGAAGCCATCTCAGTAAGTGACCCTTGAAGCTACCTGGCTGGGAACAGAGCTCTCGGAGCAGGGCTGTTTGGCTACTACAACACCCACTCAGGAGCCACTTGTCTAGTGAGGATCAGGCCTCCTGCTCTTTGTCTCTCTACCCTAGGCTTACCGCAGAACCAAGAGCAGCCTTTCAGAGCTCCTCAATTACATCAGCTTGTGGCAGAAGAGATTCAAGGTCATCGGAGGCAAGTTTGGAACCAGCGTCCTGTCCTATTTCAGCTTCCTGAGGTGGCTTTTGAAGTTCAACATCTTCTCATTCGTCATGAACTTCAGCTTCATCATCATCCCACAATTCACCGTGGGTGAGAAGAACACCCTCCAGTTCACTGGCTTGGAGTTTTTCACTGGGGCGGTAAGTTCTCTGTTCTCCACTCAAGTTGACCACAATGGAAGGTCTTGCCTCAGGCCTACTCAGACCTCTCATTCTGCCTGATGGAGAAATGGCTGGTTCTTCCTCAAGTGCTGAGTGCATGACATTGTAGGGTGAGTCAGTAAAACACCCAGAGGTCTGGAACTAGTGTTACAGGTTGTTTTAGCCATACCCCACTTCCTTGTAAATCTACCCCTGAAGCAGGCACTCCATTCTTATAAAAGCCGAGAGTTCCTTACAAGATATGTTTTCTTTCCATTAGCATTCTACAGTGGACACATTAGTTTAGAAATTTGTTTCTTCTCTTTTCTTTATTTCTACAAACACAGTCCTCTTCTGAAAAATTCCTACTACAGAGTAAAATGAAGGAAAGTCCATTTTCCCTTTCTTCTTTTCTCTATTCTCCAAGCTGGGATATATCCCTTAAAGTATTTTTAATATTTTTTTTGTGTGTGTATTCACATGTGTATGATACCTGCAGAGGTCAGAAGAGAGCATCAGACCCCCAGGAGTTATAGGTGGTTGTGAGTTGCCCAATGTGGGTGCTGAGAACCAGACTCAGGCTGTCTGGGAAGGCAGCGAATGTTCTTAACTGACAAGCCAGCCGTCTCTTCATTCCTGGAAATTTATTCTTAATTTTGTTAGACATGACAATGGCAATGTGATCATAGGAGTGGATTCTTTGTTTTCAGAGTTGCATGTTGGATGATTTCAGAGTAACATGACTTGATGTCTGAAAATGTTTGCCTTTGATTCTTTTTCAATCAGTGAGCATGCACACACATGTACACATGCATACACATATATACTTGCACACACACACACACATGCACACAGTCACATACACATATACACATACACACAACTATATACACACATACACACACATAAACATGTACACACAATACACATATATACACACATGCACACACATACACTTGCACACATGCATACACACACACACATACAGACACATACACACATACATATACACATTCACATACACAACCCATGCATAGACATGCACACACACATACACATGTACATACACATACAGGCATATACACACATACATATACACATCCACACACAACATACACACACATGCACACACATGCACACGTGCATACTCATGCACACTCACAGTCCTAGTTCATAGAGATGCAAAGGCAGGTTCCTTGGGGTGTAGTTGTAGCAGCCCTGCTCTACAGACTCTCAAGGACGGACACTTCTTCAATGTCAGCTCACAGGGTAGAGGTCAGAATCTTCAACAGGCAGCTGTGTTGATACACTCTGACTGATGCTAAGAAGAATATGGATTTATAAAACTCCCCAAGATACATGGTGAAGCAAAACAAAAAAAAAATTAAAAAAAAAACTTTTTTGTGTTTTATTTTCATCGTGCAGGGAAAGCAAAGCTCAGGCTTGGCACATTCCAATCAAGCACTGTGCAGACAGCAACACAACCAGCCCTCGCCTTTATTTTTAATGAATCAGTCTCCTGTGCTTATGCTTCTTTATTTACCTAGAATCTATCATTGATCTACTTGTTGATCAATTGCTGGGTTGATGCTTATACAGGAAGAGAAAATAGTCTACAAAGACAGGTCATCCCCCCCCCTTTTTTTTTTTTTACAAAAAGTGGCGGCAGCTAATATGCAGGCACTAATGATGTCCTGGCTCCTGGAATTGTCTGGCCACTCCCTTGTGTTTGCTCTGTCAGGCCAACACACTGATAGATGGCAGAGGTTCAGGATGTCTGACCTCCTGGCTTTCAGGATGCTTGGCTTGATCCCCAAGTTCGGATGCTCACAGTGGGGTTCCTCAACTGCAAAATCACCTGGGTTTGAAATTCTTTCCAACTCCAGGAGCTTGTTTTTAAAATATCCAGATCTCTTCCCTTGGAAACTACAACCAACCTTTCAGTCCCACAGTTCTAAACCCTTTGATTCACTCAGCCACAGGTACAAAATGTCTCTAGGATGGGGCCAGGGGTTTACTTAGTGTTCAAGAACCCTTTCTGTACAAACGTGAAGATCTGGGTTAGGATCTCCAGCATCCACATAAACAAAGCCAGACATGGCTGTGTGCACCTGTACTATGAGCACTGGTGGCCAGAGGCAGGGGGGTTATTGGACAGCCAGCCAGCATAGCCTCCTAACTAGCAAGCTCCCGGTTCAATGGGAGTCCCTATCTTAAGGGAATAAGGTGGAAAGTCATGGGGCAGAACACTTGTTTCTTCTTGGGACACCAGCACACTCATGCACTTACACCATGCACATGCACACATAGCACACACAGGCACGCATGCATGCACACATTCACAAACAATAAATTTTAAGAATCATGTCTATAAGCAGTCCTGGTCTTTGTCATTATTCCCGAATTGCACACTGTAACACCTATGTACAGAACATTTATGCTGTATTTGGTGTGTCATCTCAAGGTGATTTAGAACCTGGGAGGATGGGCACAGGTTCGGTGTGGACACTAGGCCACTGTATGCAAAGGACTTGACCATCTGCAGTTGGTGGATTCTTCAGCAGCCCCAGAGCTGATCTCCTTGGATGCCAAGAGGTGACCATGAATATGCGAATAGCTGCAGAGACCTGCAGAAACAGCCACTCACCTCTCTCAAGCCAAGTCACTTAACTTGGATCTCTTTACTATTCCCATCAGGGTTATTTTAGGGACACAGTGATGTACTATGGGTTCTATACCAACTCTACAATCCGGCATAGGATGGGAGGAGCATCCTACAACATGCAGCTGGCCTACATCTTCACAATCGGAGCCTGCCTGGTCATCTGCTTCTTCAGTCTACTCTTCAGGTAGAGATTCTGACCTGATCCTAAAGCTTATTTTATTTGTGTGGGTGCACATGTATGCATTTGTATGTACACATGTGTACACATTAGTAGGAGTCAGAAAATGTGTCCACATTTGAGGACAGAAGACAACTTTGGGTGTCTTCTGTCCCTCAAGTACTTTCAACCTTTCTACCTTACTTGTTTTGTTTCGTGTTTAATAGGGTCTCTTTTGGGCTTGGAACCTGCCTTGGACAGCTTATCTGGCTGTCTCTTGAGCTCCAGGGAGCCATGTGTCCTTGCGCCCCCAGTGCTGAGATTATAAGTGTCCACTACCATATACAGATTACTTTTTACATGGGTTCTGGGAATTGAATTCATCCTTGTTCTTGAGTGACAAATACTTTACCAACCTAGCTATCTCCCCACCCCCTAAGGCTCTTCTTAGATTTAGGCAAACTTCAAGAAACTCCAGCAGTAATCCAAAAAGCTAGGCATAATGGTGTACAGTGGTCATCCTAACCCTTGAGATGGTGAGGAAGGAGGATTTTGAGTTCAAGGCCAGCGTGGGATACATGGTGAGTCCTTGTCTCCAAATGAAAGCTGGCCCAGAGCACAGCTTCTCTGCAATGGTGACTACTGCTATCTGTGTACTCCCTGTTTTACAGTGCAGAATATAAGAGGGATAGAAGAAGACAGGTGCTTGTGTGCTTTTAAGGAATTAAGTGATCAGTCTAACAACAGACAAGATAGCTGAGCAATTGCACAGGCTAGACAAGGTGGAGAGACAGTCAGTCTGCAGAGAGGAGGCCCAGATGCGAAGTGAGCTCAGGAGTGTGTCAGCCTCTGTAGTCATCTGCAGAGGACCCTGGCATTAAGGCAATAGAAATCTGTCTTCTCACAGGGTTGGAGGCCAGTAGTTCCGGATGAAAGGGCTAGCAAGGTTGGTTTCTTCTAAGGAAGCCTCTCCTTGGTTTATCGAAGGCCATCACTATAGCTTGGATCTAGGATGTGACAGGTGCAGTCTAATGGGAGATCTTCAAGTCATTGAGGGCCTGCCCTCAGAGGGAATTTTGGGGCTCTGACCCCTGCTGCTCTCAATTTTCCACTTCCTGGCCATGAGCTGAGCAGATTTGTTCAGCACTCTCCTGCCTGACATGATGCATTATTATGGGTCCAGAGCAGCATGAGCAACTAGACTTTGACAGAAGTTTCTAAATCTGAACCAAAGCAAACCTTCTCTCTGTGTAAGCTGACTGTTGTAGGTATATGTGTTACAGTGGTGGAAAGCTAACTAGGACATCCATCTTTCGTTGTCTTCACCATGTCTTTCACTGTACCTATCCGGTTCTAAACACCCTTCTCATCTCCACCCTCTTTCTTCCTCCTATCTCTTCTCTCCCTTCTCTTCCTCCTCCTCCTCTTCCTCCTCCTCGTCTTCCTCTTCATCCTCTCCTTCCTTCTTTTTTCATTTTCTTTTGTAGTTCTGGAGAGGAGTTGCATCCCAGGCCTCGTGTAACCTCGCTGGCAGCATCATTGTTTAAAAAAAAAAATTGGACTTTATTGAAACTTATCAAACTGGAACACATTCTCTCAGCTGTCACCAAGTGGCAATGCATCATGGGAGGGCAGTATTGGCTTCACTTCACATTGACAACATGACCAGCTGTATGCCAATGGACTTCCGGTCTGAGATACCCTATTATCTCACAACAGAGGCTAACTGAATGCCTCCTGCTGTGGCTCTGTGGTTTTCTGACTAATGTCTCCCCAGGATTCCCATTTCCTGACTCCTAGAACCCATGGGCATGTTATTCTGTATGTTCATCTGCATCACTGACAAAACTGTTGCCGTACACAACTCAAGGGTTCATGTCCATGGTCCCTTGGAGTCACAGTTCCTAGGCCAAGGTGAGGCAGAACAGTTGGTGGAGATGCAAGCTGCTTGCCTCTCTGTAACCAGGGAGCAGAGAGAGCTCTGCACTGCTCAGCTTCCACCCCCATTCTCTGTCTCATCTGGGTTCCTACTACGTTCCCACCTTCATGGTGGCCTTTTCCCCTTTAGTCATCTCTGGAAACATCCTCTTAGATACCAAAGAGTGATTTAGTAATAGAGGCATCTCTTAGTTTAATCAAGATGGCAAAGATTAACCATCACACAACACAAATGGGCACTGGCCAGGGTGGTTGACATCTGCTATTCTGCAAGAAAAACTTTGCAAGTCTGAGGCCAGCCTGACCTACATAGTGAGTTCCGAGCTAGCTTGGGCTACATAGGGATGCCTTGTCTCAAAAACAAATCAACACATGACCTCTACAAATGTTGATTAAGGATCTTAAACGTGGGTAGGGGTGTCTTGGATTATCCAAGTGGGTCCAATAGAAACACAGGAACCCTGAAGAAGGAGATGAAAAGTCAGAAGGAAGGGAGCAGCTGAAGGGAGGGAAGGAGTATGCTTGTTATCTGCTGGCCTTGAAAGGGGGGGTGCTGCAAGCAAAAGATGGAGGAAAGCTACTTGAAGCTGGAGAAGGTGAGGGAATGGGCTCAGTTCTAGATCCTTCAGAAGAAGGCCAACCTGTGACATCTTGCCATCATCCCTACAATATCCATATCCTCTGTGTGTGTGTGTGTGTGTGTGTGTGTGTGTGTGTGTGCGCGCGCGTGCAGGTACACACATGAGCATGTAGAAACTAGAGAACAACTCTGGGTCTCTTCTTGGATGTTGTCCATCTCCTTTAAGACAGGATTTCCTACTAGCCTGTACCTAGACTGGCTGGCCAGTTAGGTTCAGGGATAGACTTGTCACTGTGTCCTCAGATCTGGGATTGTGAGCACATGCTTCCATACTCTGCATTCTTTCTTTGGCTCTGGGGATCCAAACTCAGGTCTTCATGTTTGCACAGCAAGAATTTTACTGTTTGAATCATGTCTCCAGACCCTTCTATACTTCTGATCCCAGAAATGTTAGATTATGCCCCTATGGTGTATTAAGCAATAGCTTGATAATCTTTTGTTGTAGCAACATGGATGGCACTCTCATAATATCTCTGTGAGGTTATATTGTTGTTATCCCCATCATACAGATGTGGAAACTGAAGCTCAGAACACTTAATGGGGGCAAAGAGTCCTCTATTGACAGACTTCAGGCTTTCAGGCTATGCCTGTTTGATGCTGTCACCTGTATAGCATTGTGCTGGTGATTTCCCTTTCTTTGAGGGAAGAGTTTGGACTGCCCATATTGCCTTTTGTTATCAGTGAGTGACATATCTCATCCCTGCATACCTCAACACCTTCATAATAATGCTTAGACGTCTTGGTTTCTGCCTTCCCCAGCATGGCCAAGTACTTCCGGAACAACTTCATCAACCCCCACATATACTCCAGAGGGATTGCCAAGCTCATCTTTTGCTGGGACTTCACTGTCACCCATGAAAAAGCTGTAAAGCTAAAACAGAAGAATCTGAGCACGGAGATCAGAGTAAGTCCCAGACTCCAGCGTCCTCCCCACAAAGTCCTCCTCCACCAGCCTTCCACACCCCTGCATGTCTACAGCTTTTTTCTTCTTCCCCTCCCTCTCCCTGCTTTTCCTTCCCTTTCTCATTTCCCTTCCTCTTTCCTTTTGAGATAGGGTTTCAGCCAGGCTGAGGTGTGTACACCTTTAATCTCAGCACCTCAGGAGGCAGGGGCAGGTGAGTCTCTGTGAGTTCCAGGCCTTCAGGGGTGGGGGGTAGGGGAGTGGGAATAGAGGGAGCATTCATGTGTATCACAGGCTGACCTGGAATTTAAGATCCTCCTTCCCCTCCCTGGTGCTGAGATTATAGACCTTTGCCTCCACTCATGGTCTTGTCTATAAAATATTTTATTATGGATAATACCTAATGCCATCATGTCAGGCTCTATGATGGGTTCAGCCTTCACTGAGGCCAGTTTAACAATTTCTCTGAAAACACATCCAGTTCTTGAGCTTCCTCTTAAAACATTTCTACTCTAGAGCGGTGAGTTTCCACCTGGTGCAGCAGTGTCCCTCAGGGGGAGGTTGGGCTGTCTCTGGAGGTCTTTTTCAGTTGCTACAATTAGGGTCAAGGTTCGATGGTGTCTAGTGGGAGGAGGTTGGGATGCCGTGAAGCATTCCATGAATAAGGAAAGCACAGTCTTCATGCCAAATGCAGTGGCTGAGCTGCCCTGGCCTACAGAGACAAGTTCATTTCTCAAAAAGAGTGAAGCAGCCAGGTGTAGTGGCCTGTGCCTTTAATCCCAGCATCGGAGAGGCAGATGCTGGAATCCCAGGCCAGCCTGATCTACAAAATAGGGAGTTCCAGGTCAACCAGGGCTACAGAGTGAAACCCTGTTTCAAAATACAAAGCAAAACAGCAATAACAGTAAAGTCCACCAAAACAAAATAAAATAGAGAAATAATTATAAATTATCAATAAATGAGCATTGATGACAGGTTTAACTTCTTCCCCCAAGCAGTTCTCAGAATTGTTCATTTAAGAAAAGGCTTCTGTTGAGTGTTTTGTTATGGTGTACACCTGCCATCCTGGGGAGGCAGAGGCTGGGGGATTGTGTGTTTAAGGGCAGGCTTGGCTACACAGTAAGACCTTGTTTCCCCCAAACACAAAGATAAAAGAGAAGGAAGGCAGGAAGAGAATGACTGAAGGAGGAAGGGAGGGAGGGGAAAGAGAGAGAGGGAAGGATGGATGGAGGGAAGGAGAGGGAGAGAGAGAGGGAGGGAAAGAGGGAGGGAGGGAGGGAGGGAGGGAGGAAAAGAGGGAAGGAGGGAAGAAGAGAAGGAGGGAGGGAGGGAGGAAGGGAGGGAGGGGAGGAGGGAGGGAGAAGATGAAGAGAGACAATGAGGAGGGAAGGAGAGGAGGAAAGAGAAAGAAGGGACAGAGGAGGCAGCACAGAAGAAAGCACACCACGACTGTGGGTCTCTTATCTCTCTCTGTTCCTCCAAGATGGAAATGAATTTTGAAGTCCTTGTGCTTCTCTGCCATCCTGAGGTTCCCCCTTGTTCTCCCATGATCCACCTTGCAGACTTGCAGCACAGACTTGCCCTGCCACTCCTGTGTGGTCTGGGCTGGCCCTGTATTCCTGAGGATCTCTGCTGACAAGCAGGGAAGGACCAATGGGTCCCATTGACTGTCTGGCACTTGCAGGAGAACCTGTCTGAGATCCGCCAGGAGAACGACAGGCTCACACTCAACCAGCAGCTGACCCGATTTTCTGTTCACGTAGCTGCTTGGCTCGTCTCCACTGGAGTGACTGTAGCCTGCTGTGTAGCTGTATACTACTTGGCTGAGTATAACTCTGAGGTAACCCTAAGGGCCAGAGCAGAGAGAACTGGGGAGGACTGGGAGACTGTTGGGCAGATGTAGAGCAGAGGCCTCGAACTGGGCCCTGTGACCAGCAGCAGCTGCACCCATAGAGCCTTGCTTCGAACTGAGGAACCATCCTCTTCTCACGGCCAGATCTGCACTGAGGAGTCCCCATGGTGTAATGCACATCACAGGGCAAAGTGCACCAGGCTCCTGTGGAGGTGGGACTTTGGCAGAGAGCTGGGATCATGTTCTCAATTCTGTTTTTTGTTTTGTTTGGGGGGCCAGACATGGTGGCACATGCCTTTAATTCTAACATTTGGGAGGCAGAAGCAAGCAGAACTCTATGAGCTCGAAGTCAGCCTAATCTACATGGTGAATTCCAGGATAGCCAAGCCTACATGTTGAGATCCTGTCTCAACTCCTCCAACCCAACACACATATAATAATAATGATAATATAACAACAATAAGAAAAGAGTGGCAGGAGAAATCCCACAGTGTTTAGTTTCCTTGCCTCATGGCTAAAATAGATTTTGTTTCCACAGCAAGAGAACTCAATTTCGTAGCTCAAGGTTTCCTGGTAAGGAGAGCCAAGTTTGAGCAGAGCTGTTCTAGTTTTGCTCAGTTGGTGTGAAACATTTTAAATAAAAGCAACTTGGAGAGGAAAGGACTTACTTGACTTACACGTCCAGGTCACAATCTGTTACTGGGGATGGAGACAGGAACCATGGGTAAACAGTCTGGCTCCCTCACAGGAGACAGGAACCATGGGTAAACAGTCTGGCTCCCTCACAGGCTCGTGCTCAGCTAGCTTTCTGATACAGCCCAGAAACACCTGTCTAAGAATGGTGCTGCCTACACTGAGCTTGGCCCTTCTGGATCAATTAACAGTCAGGACAATATCCCACACACGCGGCCGTAGGCCAATCTGATCTAGACGATTCCCCAATTGGTGTTCCCCTTGGCTCTAGGTTGTATAGGATTGACAAGAAAAACTAACTGGCACACTGCTCTGATCTTGTGCTTCCTTGCTGAGTGACCCTGGGAAAATGTATTTACCTCTCTGAGACTCAGTATGCCTCAGAAAAACCTGTGTGTGGGGTTCTCTACTTCAGACCCTCTGAGTGTGGAGAGGGTCCACAGCTCTGTGGACCTCTCAAGCTTATCCTCCCATTCTGCAGTTCCTGAAGACGCACAAGAACCCTGGGGCGGTGTTGTTACTGCCCTTTGTTGTGTCCTGCATCAACCTGGCTGTGCCTCGCTTCTACTCCATGTTTCGCCTGGTGGAGAAGTATGAAATACCGAGACAGGAAGTCTACGTCCTCTTGATCCGGTAGGTGTGCTAAGCCTGGTTTTAGCTCATTTCCCGGAGCTAGAAGGGGTTCCATTCAAATGTCAAAGTTCTGTTTCTGAAGGAAGGCATTCCAGGAACGATGTGTCATATGCTGGGTTAACAGCTGCTTTGTTGGGTTTTTATTGCTGCGATGAAACATCATGGCCAAGACCAAGTTGGGAGGAAAGGGTTTATTGGGCTTTCACTTCCGCATTGCTGTTCATCACTGAAGGAAATCAGGACAGGAACTCACACAGGGCTGGCCCGGGGATTAACTTAATCCTCAAGTATAGCCACTGTAATATGGGTTCTGCCTAAGCAGCCCTAGTACCCATTGCTTCATGCAGGAGAAGGCATATCTATCAAAACAAAAGGGAGGATGTTCTGGGTGACTCACCAGCTCAAAGCCAGCACTCCTTGGTGATGCCCATTCGGATGTAAAGACGTGTGTTTGATGAACAAAGACCAAAGCTACCTACCCAGTTTCTGTTGGTCCTTGTGGCTCTTCCTAGCTGATCCTCTGGCTGACTCCTGGCTCTGACCATGGATCTGCACAAAGTGTCTTCACTGATGACCTCCAGAGTCATTCCTCTCTGTGGCATCTGGCCCAAGGCCCATGTGCCAGCCTCCTTTTCTATCTGTTTCCTTATTGTGCCCTACACTGGCCTTCCAAGTGTTCTCAGATAGGTCTAGCTCCATAGCTACCTCTGCTCTGGTTGGTCTCTCTGCCTAAAATTCTCCTCCCACATAACAGCCCTGGGGCTCACTTCCTGACTTCATTTTTACTTCTACTCAAGTGTTGCCTCTTCATGGAGTTCTTCCCTACCACCCTCATTCCTTACATTGTCATTTTCTTCCACTTTGTAGTAATTTATCTATTATCTCTCCCAGCAGTATATGTGCCTCTCTGTCTCTCTGTCTCTCTCTCCCTGTCTCTGTCTCTCTGTCTGTCTCTCTCTCTTACACACCCACACTATATGGGGAAATTGTTTTATTATTTACAGTACCTGGGGCATACCAGATGCTCAAGAGTAATAAGTGAATGACTGACTCAATAAATAAATGAGTCAATAATTTTCCATTTATATTATGAAAATTCTAGCCATAAATAATTTTTGTAGCACCATTATTCCTCCCAATTCACCCACAGGACAGGGGTCCACTTTCTTAGGTGTGATGGCTAATATTGATTATCAACTGGACAGGATCTATAATCATTAGACAGATCTATAGCAGACAGATCTTTGGGCATGTCTGTGAGGGAATTTCTAGATTGGGTTTTTGGAAGTGGGAAGATCCATCCCAGCTGTGCACACCCCTAATCCTTAGGGCTAGGTTTCCAGACTGAATGAAAAGCAAAGAATAAGCTAAACACAGGGTTCACCTGTCTCTGCTTCCTGACTGTGTATGCAATGTGACCAGCTGCTCATGCTCCTGCTACCATGTCTTCCCTTCTGTAATGGAGTTCACCCTCAAACTGTGAGCCAAACAAAACAAAACCCTCTTTAATTCACTTCTTACCAGGTATTTGGCCGCAGCAATGAGAAAAGTAGCTAATGCATTAGGCATGCACGAAGGGGCAAATATTAGAGGTTTCACTTGAAGTTTGGATAAGATAGGTTCCTGTGATAGAGTTATAAAGTTTAAGGGAGATGATTCACTAAGGGCTTCAGTAGAGCATCTTGGGTAAGTATTCTATAGATAAATATTAAGCACATTTCTTAATACTATAATGGGCTTTAATGGAAGAGAACCTGGATCATTTGCAGGGTCAACAGAAGAGTGTATTAGTTAGAACAGATTAAGTTTTGCTGCAGTAACAATCTTCCCCAAGTCTCAGTGGCCTGAGGCACAAAAGTTTACTTCTTGCCAGTGTTACACGTACATTGTAGACTGGAGAAAGGGTTATGTGCATGTTAATCAGCAAGGGACCAGGTTGAGGCATCAATGCACATCTAAGATAGTGCCAACTGCCGGTGCAGAGAAGGACAGTACGTTCTGGAAGCTGTCAGGGTAACATGCAGTGCTCGAGGCTAGAACTGACACATGGCACATCTGATCATAGTTCATCTTCTAAAACTTATGGGCATATTCAGCCTCGGAGGTAGGTAGGCAGAAATGTAGAAATGTGTATCCTACCAAATGGCTCCAGGGAACAGGAGACTGCCAAAGAGTGTGACCAACGAGGGTGACCAGAGCTGTCTTCTCTTCTGTTACTTAGAAACATCTTTCTGAAGATCTCTATTGTTGGAATTCTTTGTTACTATTGGCTCAACATCGTGGCCCTGTCTGGCGAAGAGGTGAGATTTATGTGTTGATCTATTCTGCCTTGAGTTTTGTTTCTTGGCCTTCAATCACCAAAAAGACTGAGTTTCCTGATAGCCATCACACTTCATTTTGGGAAGAGGAGAAAAGAGAAGCTGGTCTGGGAGGCAGCATAAAGCAGGAGGGCTTTGTGGAAGAGCTGAAACGCCAATCAAATACACTCAGTGTCTTTAGCTTCAGTATCTGTAAGACAGGTACTACTCACTTTCAGGGTTAGTGCGAGTACTGTGACCAACCGTTGGTGGTCATACAATAGACTGAAATTTCTATGCTAATCTTTCCAAGTAGCCTGAGGTTGGGCACAAGATCCTTCTTGAGGTGTGGTGAGTTTTGTTCATACTCCAGACACCATGGGCTCTGCTGATATGCAGACATGTAGCTTATCTGCACGGTCACATCCTAACCTTGACTGTCCCTCTCACACACTCAGCATGGCTTTTCTCCTCCTCCAGCCTCCGACCATGGGTTTGAGACCTCGCGCCTCACAGTGCTGCCCCATGTGGCCTCAAGAGAAAGCTAATCCTGTTGGTTCCTTGGAATGCCTCTCCTTCTACCACTTGTTTCCTGTGACAAACAAAACAAAAACCTCTTATCATACAGAGTGTCTAGGTTGTGACAAAGAGTAAGAGATCTCTTATTTCTCTGACTCCACTTCCAGTGCTGGAGCACTCTGGGTCCCTGAGGGCCCACACTGGCCAAAAAACATTGCTATGTCTGGACTTAAATTATTCGCATAACATAGTATTTTCACTTAATCCTAATCATCAAAGATGTTCAAAACCAGCTTTTCAAGTTAGGATGTTAGAGGATATCATGTTGTACTTCTGTCTACCCATTTACTCTTCCAACCATCTATTCATTAATTTACATATCATCCCTCCATTTATTAACCCAGTGGTCCACTTACTCAACTATCATGTATCCACCCGATAATCATCCATCCATTCCTCCATCCATCTATCCACCTAGACACGTATCTTTCCATGCATTCACTTATCCAGTCATGTTCCCATCCATCCATTCACCCATCCATCTACTGAGTCTTATTTCCCGCTTCGTCTACCATCTATCCATTCTTCTTCTCATCTGTCTGCCCATCCATCCATGAATCCTTAGGCTATATCTGGAAAGCTTCCATCTTCTTCAGCTGGTTATGGAAGGTGCGGGTGTGTCCTCTCATAGTTCTGACTTCCTGTAGAGATTGCTGTCCACCAGCTCACACCAACTTGTGCAAACCTCTAGTCACTCTTAAAAATAACATTTTCATTACTTGCAAGTTACATATTTTTGTACAACGTAGAAGTCAATACGCAGCAATGGGAGGGACATTCTTATCCCTCTGTGCTTCTTACTCTCCTGAAGAAAATGCTTAGCCCTGGTGAGGACATGGGGTCTAGAAGGGGCAGGGCAGACATGGAACATCTTAGAAGTAGAGCTTATGAGGTGAGAAGACTTTAGCACATGTGAACAGTAAGCCTTACGGGGTATGGAGGGAAGTACAGAAACACACACACACACACGCACACGGCTGTTTTTGCAGATTAAATCTCCTTTTCTGGGTACAGAGAGTGTGGTCAAATTGAGCCTACATGAGCCCTGATCCTCATTCATGCCTGCCTTCCAGTGCTGGGAGACCCTCATTGGCCAGGATATCTACCGGCTCCTTCTCATGGACTTTGTGTTCTCCTTGGCTGATTCCTTACTGGGAGAGTTTCTGAGGAGGTAAATGTTAATCAGTTGTGAGTGACACTGTAACCAGAGCCTGATTCCTGACTGAGCAGAAAGTGTGGGGATGTGGGGGATGAGGGAGGGTGCCACCTTGCCTGCTGTGTGTGTCCAATCTGCCCACTGTCCTGCAGGGCATTGTTCTCTTCTAACTTTACTACATTTTGCCTCAACCTAACAGCTCACTGGGTTTAGGTTGACCCTGTCCAACCTTCTGTTTGGACAAAAATTCCAGAAATAAAACAGAAATGAGGCCACTTGGAATCTATCTATCCCTTTGTCTTTGGTCTGTGATGTGGGAATGGAAATCAGGGCTTCTGAAAGCAGGGCAGTTACTGCACCACTGCCGGAGCTCCCACCACACGTGTGTTATTGTTGAAGATTGTTTTATTTATTGTTTGTGTATATGCACCCAAAGAAGATGTCAAATTCCCCAGAACTGCAGTTAACTGGCAGTTGTGAGCCAGTCAGTCAGTCAGTCCTGAGGACTCAACTTGGATCTTCTGCAATAGCGGTCAGTACTCTCAATAGCTGAGCCATCTCTGCAGCCCACGATAAAACCCTTATCTGCTGATGATGATTTTTTTTTTTTGTTTTTTTGTTTTTGTTTTTCGAGACAGGGTTTCTCTGTGTAGTTCTGGCTGTCCTGGAACTCACTCTGGAGACCAGGCTAGCCTCGAACTCAGAAATCCGCCTGCCTCTGCCTCCCAAGTGCTGGGATTAAAGGCGTGCGCCACCACCGCCCGGCTGCTGCTGATGATTTTAATAGTCCAGTGTGTATTCCTCCATATTTGTTGGTGGGGTTGTTGTTGTTGTTGTTTGAAACAGAGACTTGCTACACAGCACAGGCCAGCCTTGGACTCCTAGCAAACCTCCTGCCTCAGCCTCAAGTGCTGGAATTATAGATGTGTACCACCACACCCAGCTAGACTGATTTCCCTCCCAGATTTCTCTACATACACATTGCCACACATGCGCATACTATATCATCCTCTGTAATCTCCAAAAAAAAATGCAATTCTTGTGGTTTTGCTGCGCAGAGCATAAGGATCCTTGTTTAAGGTTAGTAGGGTCCTTACAGACAATACTTCTATGTAGCAGACCATGTTGCATATACCTAGCTCATTGTTTTAAGATAATTAAGTCACTGGTGTTTATTTTAGGTCAATGTACAGGATTGAGGCACTGTGACCATTGGCCAGATGTGGTTCTTTTTTTAGTTTTTGCAATGCTGGGGTGGAGAGAGACACAAAGTGCTAAGTGATCACCCCACCACGAGTCCTACTCGAGTCCTGTGTGGCTCTGCTTCGTTTTTTATTCATTCACTCTGTCATAATTTGCTATGCACACCTCTCTTCTTTCTAGGTGTTGCTTTTGCTGAGGCTGTCACTCAAGGTCTGGGACTTGCGCGTTCTCTCCCACTTAGCAACGCCCCAGTCCTGGACACTCCTGTGTGGCCTCCAGTTTCTCTAGAGTGAGATGCCATGATATAATGCCAGGTTTTCTCTGTGGAGAAGCTTGTTTGTTGTTTAACAGACTTTGGGGGAGATGGAAGCTCACATCTGGTATAATGAAATCTGGCTGAAGAGATGGCTCAGTGAGTGAAATGTTTATCATACAAGCATGAGGACCTGAGTTCAAATCCCCAGAACCCACATAAAGCCAGTCGTGGTAGCACATACATAATCCCAGTGCTCCCAATGGGAGACAGGAGCGCCCCAACCCCTAAACTACTCATCCTTGTTTGAGCCATTCAAACAAGGTAGAATGTGAGGGCTAATACCCAATATGGTCCTGTGATTTCTATATGCACACTGTGCCATGTGTGCACGCACGAAAGTGTGCAGATACACACATACGCATATCAGACACATGAACAAAGATTTAAAACAACCATAGTAAGAGAAGAAATAAGAACATGTCATTAAAGAACAATCTGAACCAGGCAGTGGTGGCACACACCTTTAATCCCAGCACTCCAGCGGCCGTCCCAGGCAGGCAGATCTCTCTGAGTTTGAGGGCTGCCTGATCTACAAACATAGTTACAGGAAAGCCAGGGCTACACAGAAAAACCTTGTCTCAAAAACCCAAACCCAATAAATAAATAAATAAATAAATAAATAAATAAATAAATAAATAAATAAATGTAAGCCCTGGTGGGTCAGCAGTGTGCCAGGGCTGGGCAGGCCCCACTCCCAAGAGCAGTTGGACAACACAAACTGGACTTGACAGTAAGAGAGAAGAATTCAGAGTCAGGTGGGTAGGAAGGTGGTGCGTTGTGTGATAGTCTCAAAGATTTAACAAAAATATTATTGAAGAAAACAGGAAACAAAAAAGGATCAAGTTTCCCCAAAGTATACAGTGAACCTGCTTTCTTCTTCGCAGAACACAGACCATCACTGGCTCCAGAGCAGCACCCATACCGCGGTTTGGGTGGCTCAGTGGCAGAGTGCATGCTTAGCATATGCAAGGCCCCATCCTCAGCACACACAAAAAAAAATTTAAAGATGCATTTGCTCAGTTTATCTGCTTCATGGGGGAAAACAAAAACTAATAAGCAAAGAATGGATGAACTAGAAAGTCGGTGGGCCAACTGGGCTACAGAGGGCAGTTTGCATTGACCGTAGTAGTCCCCTACCTGACCGCCTTGTGTTAGGCCTGCACCTCCCCATTTAACTCCACTACTGAAGAACTTGCTGCAGACCGGGGCCTTGAGCATTTGCTCTGCAGCTTCATTCTTAGCTATTGAGGGTCCCTGTTGCTGTTTGTCACAGTGGGTGGAGGTCTCTGAATTGTCATTTGAGTACTAAGCCCAGCTCATTCTCACAGGCTCATTGGCATGAAATTCATCACCAGTCTCAGCCTACAGGAGTTTGACATCGCCAGGAATGTTCTAGAACTAATCTATGCACAAACTCTGACCTGGTAAGTTTCTTAGTGCAGTGTGGAGTGCCCCAGACACTTTCCACCTGGGGGTGGACTTGGGAGTCTTGGTTTTAGGTCCCTGATCTGTTGTTTCAAAATCTGCATAGGTGACAGCAAACACAGCTAGTCTGAAAGCTGGGAACATAACATGTGTTCTAGATTATTCTTTGCCTTCAGGAAACCCTGAAGATATCAAATGAGAGTCAGTTTAGGGCAGGGAAGCAACCTGGAGACCTACAAACTGTAGGCAGCTACAGTCCTGTGTCTCTGTGTGTGTGTGTTTGTATACATGAGTGTGAGTTTGTTCATATGTGTGTAGACACATGTATGTGTGTATACATGTGGAGACCAGAGAAAAATCTTGAAACTGACCACTCTTTTTTTTTAAAGATTTATTTATTTTATGTATGTAAGTACACAGTTGCTCTCTTCAGACACACTAGAAGAGGACATCAGATTCCGTTACAGATGGTTATGAGCCACCATATGGTTGCTGGGAATTGAACTCAGGACCTTTAGAAGAACAGTCAGTACGCTTAACAGCTGAGCTGTCTCTCCAGCCCCAACTGTCCACTCTTTTAAAAACTTTTTTTTTTAGGTAGGGTCTTTGACTGGAACTCACCCAGTAGGCTGAGCAAGTGAGGACATCCTTGGGAGCCCTCATCCCTGCCTGTCCAGGTCTACCATTGTATCACATGCTACCATACTTGGCTTTTTAAATATAGGTTCTAGGGCTTGGACTCATTCTTTCTTCCTTACCTACCAGATGGGCACGTTACCAATTAGGCTGTGACCCCAGCTCCCTGAAATTCTTACACTGAAGCAGAATCACCAGTGTGAAAGTATTAGGGGAAGGCTTGGACTTAAAGTGAAGCCACCATTAATGGGCCCTTATAACAGAGGGCCAAGAGAGGCTTCTGAACCCTTCTATCATGTGAGGAGAGTGGAAAGGCTCAATCCATGAACCAGGAAGTGAACTTCGCTGAACACTGAATCTTGCCAGCCCCTCAATCTTGGACTTTGGGCCTCTCAAATTTTGAGCAATAAACCTATGTTGTTCTAAAGTTAACCAGATAAAGGTGTTTTGTCATAGTGTTCCAAATTAGTAAATCAATTACCAATACTTTTTTTTAGATTATGTATATAGGTGGTTTTCCTGGATGTATGTATTTCATGTGTGCACATTGCTTGCAGAGGGCATCAGATGCCCTGGAACAGGAATTACAGGTGGTTATCAGCAGCCATATAGGTGCTGGAAATTGAACCTGGGTCCTCTGAGAGAGCAGTCAATATTCTTAATCATTAAGCCATCTCTCCAGCCGTGTGTGTGTGTGTGTGTGTGTGTGTGTGTCCCTCCCTCTTCTGCAACATAGCCTGAGCCTTAGGTATGGGAGTGTTTTGTAGAGGTATCTATTGGAACAGGGCTCCACAACTCTGCAGTTTGATTGGCTGTGATTTTTTGTAGGAATCTTCATGTGTGACAAAGAGAAGTTTCTTTGAAGAAGGGCAAATACTACATGTATCTGTGGCTATACTGATAAATGTTTGTCTGTTAAGGACACATAGATTGTTGTTAAGGATCATCATAGCTAGCTTTCTTATACAGTCCAAGGATGTATAAGACCACCTGCCTAAAGATGGTACCATCTACAGTGGGCTGGTCCCTCCTGTGTCAATTACCAATCAAGACAAACCCACACAGATATACCCATAGGCTAAACTTTACTTAAGGCTTGCCTCTCAGATGACTCCAGGCTATGTCAAGTTGACAATTAAAGCTACTCATGATGTACTCTTCAAAAACAGTACCCCATAAGTATTACCATAGAGCCAGGCAGTGGTGGCGCATGCCTTTAATCCCAGCACTTGGAAGGCAGAGGCAGGTGAATTTCTGAGTTCGAGGCCAGCCTGGTCTACAGAGTGAGTTCTAGGACAGCCAGGGCTATACAGAGAAACCCTGTCTTAAAAAACCAAAAAAAAAAAAAGTGTTATCATAGTAAAACCAGAAGCACCTAAAGGTTGCCCAACATGCAGTTGGCATCACTGTCAAAAAACAAGGGTAGGGTTCTTTATATGTTGAAGCACTCTAAGAGAAGAAAGAATTTACTGACATGGATAAAAAAAATGTAAAAAAGGAAAGAAAGAACTCAAAGAGAAAGGTACCTAAGTTCATATGAGGTGCCACCCTGCTCTGTCAGAAGAAGGAGAGGAAGGGAAGAGAAGTCTGTACTGATAGAACTTATGATTCCTGGAATAACAGATTTAAAAATAATAATAATTTAAAAATATCTACTGAAAAAAATAGTAATAGTGGCAAATTACCCAACCTGGATAAAAATGGGGTCTCCAACTGCCAACCAAGTGAAGACATCCCAAAAAGAAATGTAAGTGGTAAGCCAGGAGTGTTACATTTAAAAATAGCCAGATGAGAGATCTTGCCTTGAATGAAGAGAGATGTCTGAGGACAATGACTGAAGTTGGCCTGTGGTCTCTACATCTGGGCTGTATGTCCACCCATGCCTGCTTCCCCAACAAATGCACAAACAAACAAGCTTGCACATGTGCAAACACACACATTGGCCATTATGATTGATGATGATTGATTGATTGATTGATTGGGACAGTGTCTCATTTTGTAGCCTGGCTGACCTGGAACTCACTCTGTAGACCAGGCTGTCCTTGAACTCAGAGATCCACCTGTCTCTGCCTCCTGAGTGCTGGGATTAAAAGTGTGTGCCTGGACTCAATCATTCTATTTTCTGGAAATTTTTGAGCTGCCTATTGTTAAACACAGTTGAAAAAATGATATTTTTTCTTTCTCCATACAAATTACAGATTTAGTCTTTTTAGATTTTAGGTATCCTCCCCATCCCACTCCCCATTTTTTTCCTTTCAATACCAGGGCCTTGTGCTTACTAGGCAAGGGCTCTACTTTTGAGTTATATCACCAACTGTAAAAATTGTCTTTAATGATTAATTTTTGTTTAAAAACAAACAAACAAACAAACAAACAAACAAACAAACCCAATGTGATAACCAAGGAGAGTGTGCTGGGGTTGATGGCCAAGGTAAGGAAAATATGCTTCCCAGCCTCAGCCTCCTTTCTCACAACACTGCCACCTACCGGCTTGTTAGCACATCTACACATCACCTGATTAATATTTTCTTTTAAATTCTTTGCTTCTTTTTACTCAAATCCATAAAATACTTAGTCAGATATGCAAAATACATAAAAGTTGTGTTAATTCTTTGAGAATTTCACATATTGTATCTTGATAATATTCACCTTCCTCCTCCGTCCCCTCTCAGACTCAACCCCCGTTCCATACCTACCCAGTTTTGCATCGTTATTTTTTCTAAGAAAAAACAAAACTGTCCGGTCCTATTAAGAGTGTCTATATACACTTGAATGTGTGGCCAACCACTGGAGCATGATAGACCTAGTAGGGGCCACACCCTTAAAGGAAAGTTGACTCTCCATCTCCTGGTAGCTATCCATTTTCACTAGCTCCTCAGCCAAGAGTGGGACTTCATGCCCACTTCCCTTCTCCAGGCTGAGATTTTGTCTGACTTGAGCTTATGTGGGTCTTGTGTGTGTTGTCACAACCACTGTGAGTTCATGCGTGCAACTGCCTGCTCTGGTGTGTCCAAAAAACACTATTTCATTGTGGTCATCCATTGTTCCTGGCTCTTAGTGTTTTTCTACACATCTTACCACAATTACCCATGAGCCTTAGAAGAAGGGGATGGGATACAGATGCCCCATTTAGGGTTAAGCACTCTGAAGTCTCTTATTCTCTGTACCATGACCAGTTGTAGGTCTCTGATAACACCATAACTGCAAAAGGAAGCAGAGATTTGAGAGATGCCCTGCTTATGGGTATAACAGCAAACCATTAAGACTCAGCTTAACACTGTGCCCATTTATCAGAGTGATAGTAGTTGGAGCTATGATCTGTCTAGTCACATGCTCTTAGCTCCAAATACAAGTTCCAGGGATGAGTTTCACCTTGTGGGCAGAACTTAAGTCCAAGCAGTGAGTGGTTGGTTACTTCTGTAACAGTTGTACCACTATTGTATCAATGGGCATATACATATATGCCAGGCCAGTCGTTGTTGCAGCTTCCAGGGCCCACAACTAGATGAGACTGGTGATTACTATTCTTCTTCAGGAGCCTGCATAGCACCTTCTAGCACTAGGAAAGTTAGCAGTAGCCATAAAGCTTCCAGATGAACACCAGCTCCATCTCTCCATGTTCTATGGTGTCTTCAGCAATAGGATCTTACCATCCACCCATGGAAAGTGACCAAGGGCATGGACAATATTGACAATATTGGGGGTGTCTGTGGGACCCCACTGGTCAAGGCTACTCCAATAGAGGTAACCCATCCCTTGCATGGGGGTTTTTTTATTTGCTGTTCTGTGGTGTCTAGTAGAGCCATTGTCACCTCGTTACAAGGTAACTTCACTTCAACTCTTTTTATACATGTGTATGCTTATAGCTTAGATGCTTCTGCAGTAGTCATCTTTCATAAGACTTTTTCAGGAGGTCTTTATTTTAGGTATTACTCTCCGTACTCCTGCCTCTCTCTTGCCCTCTCATATTTTACCACATGCAACCTTTCTTGTTTCATTAGTCTCCTTTCCTCTTTACATCGCTGCTGCTTTTTACCTCCCTCTCCTTGAATGTCCCCCTCCATGTTAGCTTTGAATCTCTGGATATGTGTTTCATTCAAATACCCATGCAAGTCAAATATATTTTAAGCCATCTTTACTATCATAAATGGAAAACTAATGCCAGATTATATAAATCATAAGTTACTGGAAAAATTGAAGCAACCGTGTCCCAAATAGTTCTTAGACCCTGGCTAGATGTTCTTGTCTTCTGAGACTGTCAGTTTAAAGACTGCTCCTTATAGGTGTGTAGGTGGCAGAGGTGTTACAGTAGGTATGAACGCTTTTGCTGTGTAGGCATAAAAACCTGAGTTCAGATCTCAGCACCCACATGTAAGCCATTATGGCCACTATGTGCCACTACAACTCAGCATTGTGTTGCAGGGAGATGGGAAGACTGTTAGGGATATTGCTAGCCACCAGCCTAGACCCGTGTTTGGAGGGAGACCCCCTTCCCCATCTCAAAAGGGTAAGATGAAGAGTGACGGGCGATGCCCTTCACTGATTCTGCACACATATGTGTGTATTCATTGTGCACACATATGCTATACACACATAGATAAAAATTAAATACATTTTAGAGTGTGGAGGTTGGCAGATGTTGGTCATTAAAGACATCCTGGCACCAAGCTTCCTCAGGAGTACTGCAAGAGAGTTGGAAAGCAAAGACTTCTTGACTTGTAACTCAGTGGACTTTTTTGTCTAGTCCCTGCGGGTCTTCTCATGCACCATGGAAAGGATGAGGGCCACACGTGGGAAGGATGACCTCACACACTAGATTAGGGCACACTGAAGGGCCTCTGATGGTTTAGTGGCTCTGTGGTGGGGTGGAGTCTCTTTCTTTCTGCAAAGCCTTCTCAGATCTGAAGAGGGAGCAGCCATGGTGGGATGTCTCTGGTCTGCTGTTATTCAAACGATCCCCCTCTGCATTAGTTTCCTATGACACTACACATCTAAAGGAACACTTACCATGATGAAATACCACAGTCACAGTGTTGGCAAGTGGTTCCTTCCCAAGCCCATGGGGTCAGGATTTGCCCCGTGCCTCTCTTTCTAGTTTACAGCTGGCCTCACCTTCCCTGTATCTTCACACAGTTCTCTACGTTTGTGCCCTACTTGCTTCTCTTAAAGACAACACTCATACTGAATTAGAGCCTACTGTAGTGACCACGAGCTTACCCCATTCCAACATAATTCCTGTTTGAACAACTCTGCTTCTCAATCCAGTCATGTTGGGAGGTATTGTGGTGCATACATGTGTGTGTTTATGTGCGTGTGTGTGTGTGTGTGTGTGTGTGTGTGTGTGTGTATGTGTGTGTTAGGTCTTCATATATGAATTTTAGGGAGATATGAGTCTCTCCCTTGCCTCTGCACCCTGTTCTTCTTGAGTTTCCCCGGGTCCCTGACACTCCGGTTTTCCTCACAGGCTTGGAATTTTCTTCTGTCCTCTGCTGCCTTTTATCCAAATGATCACTCTCTTCATTATGTTCTATGTCAAAAATGTGAGTTGGACCCAAGTTGCAACCAATTCTTTCCTTTGGGAACTTATGACCTGGTGGGGGTGCGAGGGAGATCCCAGCTGGGAAAGGGGCTGTGGGGAGGGGTCTGAAAGCCAAAAACTGGGAAGCTGTAAATAGATGGTGGGAGAGTTGGCTCTTGGTGGGGTCCCAGGGGCTGTTCTGTGGCCACAGGTGGAAGGGGTCTGTTTCTCTCCTCAGGTCAGTCTGATGATGAACTTCCAGCCTCCAAGCAAGGCCTGGCGGGCCTCACAGATGATAACCTTCTTCATTTTCTTGCTCTTCTTCCCGTCCTTCACGGGAGTGCTATGCACCCTGGCTATCACCATCTGGAGGTAGGGACTGTGGCCTTGGCTGAGGCTTTAGTGATGGAGTGGATAGATATCTGTTTTTAAAGGTGGGTTTTATTGCCCAGATATGAAGACAGTTACCGCTGAAATCATGGTTTGTTATTCACAGTTCCCAAGAAGGGAAGGTTCTTCATGCCATGCAGGGCCACATGAGGAAAAGGCAGACAGGGTAGTCAGGAGGGAGGTGGACTGACAGACTTTACTGCACTTTCTAGGGTAAGGAACAGATGAGGCAAAGTAGCAAGGCTAGGGATGGCCACTTTGGGTCTTTTTAGAAGGTTCTACAGCCTTGGGGGCTATTATAGGTCATTGAGATCCTGACCATGGGGTGACTGGAGCCTGGGAACATGCTCCAACCATGAAGGCCTATTAAAAGAAGTGGCTGTGCTGCTGGCTATGTTTTAGGTAATCGTCTGCATAAGAAGTCATACTTCCTAGGCTAGTCCTGGGAAAGGAAATCTCCTCAGGGTCAGTAAGACTCTCAGATGGTAAACATCAGAATAAAAACTGTGCTTAATACAGAGCTCAGCTCATGTTCCTGGGGTAGCCCGCAGATATAAGGACCAAGGGAGGGAGTAAATCCTTCCCTGGACTTATTCTGTACATCCCACACCATATTTAGGAGCCACTTCCTCATTTCTGCCAAGTGTTCATACTTCCCAAACTGGAAGCGGCCACTTCCTCCACAATGAGCAGGAAACTTGACTGATGTGAACCAGAGGTCCTAGCTGAGCTGGTTTCTCCAGTGGGCACCATCCCACGGCAGCTCCAAAGCTCCTGCTCCACCTCTAGGGCCCAACAAGTCCCTTTCCATATGGTCAGGGTCCTCTCTCTGAAGGGCTCTTTCCATTTGATTCTCAGCTCCAAGGTCAACTCACCTAAGCGTCCTAGACATCCCTGCCTGCTGCTGATCCCTTACCCCTTTTCTCTCTGAGGCCCACGTTTTCATCCATCATGGTTCACAGTTTATCTATATGAGCTTTTTGTATGTCTGTGCATCGTGTGTTTCCCTAGTGCCTGCAGAGAACAAAAGAGGGCCTCAGATTTTCTGGAACTGCTACAGATAGTTTTGAGGCACTAGGTGGGTGCTGGGAACTGAACCCTGATCCTCTGTAAGAGTAGCAAGTGTTCTGAACCTCTGAGTCACTTATCCCATCCCAATCCTCACTTCTTTTGTCATATCTATTCCCCACTTTCTCTCTTCCTTTGATTTTAAAGATGTATTTATTTGAGTCTTCAGACTCACCAGAAGAGGGCATTGGATTGCATTACAGATGGCTGTGAGCCACCCTGTGGTTGCTGGAAATTGAACTCAAGATCTCTGGAAGAGAAGTCAGTGCTCTTAATGGCTACCGCTGAGCCATCTCTACACACACACACACACACACACACACACACACACACACTCCAACCCCATCTTAATCTTCCAGTTTTTATGCATTTGTAACAGCTGACAGCACCTAAACACAGCATCACACATGGCTTCCATAGCTAACAAGCTTTCCTCTTGGTGGGTCATAAATCTCACTGCCAAGAAAAACTCTCTGATTGCTCCCAAGATACTGCTAGATCATTGCCTAGAGTCTGGATTGGCCACTGTGGCAGGTGATACCCCTGCTCTGAGAGTTGGTCCTCAGGCGGCATGTAACACCAGGCAAAGCCGAGTGAGAACGCTTTCCATGGAAGTAGAGTGTGGGGACAGCAGGCAAGATTTTCTGTGTCTAGAGCCCAAGCCCAGAAGGGACCCCTTGATTCTGAAATGCCTGCATCGGAGTCTCAGGCAGCAGGCGGTTCTCTGGTTTTGTCTTCAGACTGAAACCTTCGGCTGACTGCGGCCCGTTCCGAGGTCTACCTTCCTTCATCCAGTCCATCTACAGCTGGATCGACACCCTGAGCCGCAGGCCAGGCTACCTGTGGGTCGTCTGGATCTACCAGAACCTCATTGGAAGTGTCCACTTCTTCTTCATCCTCACCCTCATTGTGTTGTAAGTGGGGTTCCTCTGGAAGCGAGAGGGAGGAGAAGCGAAGGGTTCTTCTGAGCCCTTTGTTGACATCAGAGGACAGTGATCCTGGGAATGTTCATTTGGGACACAGAGCAAGACGTGCAGAGCAGTGAGACCAGGACCGCCTCCACTCTTCCCATGAACATGTTTCTGTAAAATGTCCTTTAATATTTTAGTTTTTTAAAAAAATATTTATTTATTTATTTATTTATTTTATTTATATGAATATACTGTCGCTGTCTTCAGACACACCAGAAGAGGGCATTGGATTACAGATGATTGGGAGCCTCCGTGTGGTTGCTGGGAATTGAACTCAGGACGTCTTGAAGAGCAACCTGTGCTCTTAACCGCTGAGCCATCTCTCCAGTCACATTCAGTATTTTCATATCTCCCTGGGCAGTGGTGGCACACGCCTTTAATCCCAGCACTTAGGAGACAGAGGCAGGAGGATTTCTGAGTTCGAGGCCAGCCTGGTCTACAGAGTGAGTTCCAGGACATCCAGGGCTACACAGAGAAACCCTGTCTCGAAAAAAAAACAAAAACAAAAACAAATTCATACCTAAGCTTTTTTTTTTTTGGATGCTCTACAAATACAGTACACTTACTTCCTCCCTTTTTGCTGGGGATATAGCTCAGTGGTAGGGCATGAACCTAGCATGTGCAAGACCCTGGATTTAATCCTCAATACTAGAAGAAAAAAAAAGGAATATCAAAATACAATTTTTAAAAAGAATGAAAATGTGTGAGAATTCTCAGAAATTTTCCTTTGGAGGCTACAAGATATAAAAATTGGCCCATTGTTGACATTTAGAGTTTTTTGCATTTTAATTTTAAAAACTATCCATTTCTGACTTCTGATTTCTTATGAAGAGTCATACACACTGGGTTCACTTTCCTTCATGGAAAAACTGGTTGACCAGCTTGCTACAGCTTAGCTCCCATGGCATTAGACAGGGCCGCTCCTTGTCGAGAGACACAGGACTCAAGGGCTCAGACCGTTCGCGCCAGCCATGGATTACAGAACAATGTCTGTGCTTTGCAGATAAGGACAATAAGTCAGTGATAGGTTAGATGCTGCTATAGGCTCTGTCTGCACAGCCTGATAGTGGAGGCAGAGGCTAGAAGCCAGGTCTCCTTGCTCTCCATGATGCTCCACCCTGTACACCACAGCCGCAGCTGTTAAACTGGCCTCCTGACCCGCTGCCTCTGCTGCTCTTCTCCTTCACTGGCCCTGCTGCTGTGTCTCTTCTGACACCAAATATGTGTGACAGGGAGAAGATTTTCTTATACAAAGCAATCATTCAACACCACAGGCACCAGCTGGCTAGCCTACCATTTCAGTCAGTTCTGATCCTGGACCTGGGTGGCGTCAACCTCACAATTTAAGGGCTCAGTCCTGCAAAGCCCAGTTTAGATGCCAGGTTCAAGACCCACGTGTCACCTGTAGTTCTGGCTTTGACTTTGAAGGTTCCTGTAATCTCCTCATACCCAGTAATTTGCTAAAATGACTAGCAGAGCTCAGGAATTCTCTATGATGCCCAGTTTATGATAAAGGTTGCAACTCAGGAAGAGATGCCCAGGTTAAGGTATGTGGGAGAGCTTCTGTGCTTTCCTAGGAAATATTCTTTATCAAATGTTTGGCTGTTGGTGTTTAATTATATTTCTAGCATGTCCCTCCTCTACAAGATCATGAGAGGCAAGGACTGTGCAGCCCACTTACTGCCTTATTTTGAGACAGAATGTTGTTATGTGGGGCAGGCTGGTCTTGAACTTACAATCCTCTTTCAGCCTGTGTCCAGCTCTTCAACCATGCTTTATCTTTGTGGTAACTAATCCCCCATCTTTAAGCCCTTGAGTCACCAAACATCTGATGTGAATTCAAAAGACATTCACCACTCTGAATGTCTTAAGAGTTTTTAAAGCTGTGCATAGGAACCATACACAAATATGAAATGCTTGAGTTTATTACGCTAGAAGC
This sequence comes from Grammomys surdaster, assembly GCF_004785775.1. Classification (NCBI taxonomy): domain Eukaryota; kingdom Metazoa; phylum Chordata; class Mammalia; order Rodentia; family Muridae; genus Grammomys; species Grammomys surdaster. The sequence continues at coordinate 88,299 of NW_021604749.1, read as the reverse complement.
TTGTTAGAAACACAGGATCTGGGGCTGGGATGGCTCAGGGGTAAAGTCCTCGCTGCGTGGGCATCAGGGCCTGAGTTCAGGACCCCAAAAGCGGGATATAACAATGCAAAACTAGGGGAGCAGAGACAGGGGGCTCCCCAAGGCTCAGTGGCCAGCTGGTCTGCCAGTTGGTGAGTACAAGCTCCAGGGAGAGTCTGAAGAACAAAATAAGGTGGAGGACAATACAGCAGGATGCTAGACCTTGAACTCTGGCTTCCATGAATGCATTCACGGGAATGTGAATGTGCACTCGGACAAACACACACACACACACACACACACATACACTGCAGAATCTCAAGTTCTACTAAACCCAAGTATGTGGAATATGTTTGCAAAAAAAAAAAAGAAAGAAAAAAATTAAGAAATGTACATCACTTCAAGTTTGAACAGCACATGTGCAAATCACATAGTCTAGCTACACGCTCAAACTTAATGTGTTTTTAAAATGTGGATGCCTGGTCCCTTCCTGGAAAATGTGTGCCTGCTTGATCTAAGGGACGGGCATGATGTGAGGCTTATTTCCACCTCCTAGGTGTGCAGCAGTGGTTCTCAACCTTCCTAATGCTAATACCACTACCCTTTAATACAGTTTCCCAAGTTGGGGTGATGCCCCAACCATACTATTATTTTTGTTGCTACTCCATAGCTGTAATTTTGCTACTGTTATAAATTATAGTGTAAATATATGTATTTTTATGGTCTTAGGTAAACCCTGTAAAGGGGTTTAACCCTCCCCCCCCCCAAAAAAAAAAGCTCATGACCCACAGGTTGAAAACCGCTGCTCTAAAGTACTTAGCCTGCTACCCCATTTTGACTTCTCAGGGACACACTTGGGTTAAAATCTGTTTGCAAGCAAATATTCCAGTCCTTCTATACCCCACTAAAATATGGAGTCTCAAAGCATTGTCGAGAGTGTCTGCCATTTCTTCTCTTCCAGAATCATCACCTATCTTTACTGGCAGATCACAGAGGGGAGGAAGGTCATGATCCGGCTACTCCATGAACAGATCATCAATGTAAGACTCTCCTGTACTCCTATCCCCCTTCCGTGTAATACCTCCTTCCCCCCTCTCATCCTCTGTCAAGAGTATAATAGAAATTCCCAAACATATTCCAAGATAGAATGAATAGTACAATGAATCTCCAAGTCGACACCACCCAGCATGTGTGTGCATGTATGTACTTGTGTGTGCAGGTATACAGGTGTGGGTATGTACATGTATGGAAGGCCAGAGGGCAACCTTGGGTGTCATTCCTCAGACTCTGTCCACGTTTAAAAAAAAAATAAGACAAGGTCTCTCATTGGCTTGGAACTTACCAAGAAGGGCAGGCAGGCTGGCCAGTTAGTCCCTGGGACCTGCCTGCCTTCACTTCCTCCCCACTGGAATTACAATCACACGCCATCATGCTTGTCTTTTTTTTATAGGTTGTAGTGGTGCAACTCACTTGTGAGCATGTCACTGATGGAGCTATGGCTTCAGCCACCACTGGCATTTATATACTCTCATTTCATCCCTGCAAATCTTTGATGTGTGTGTGTGTGTGTGTGTGTGTGTGTGTGTGTATGTGTATGTTCATGTGTTAACTACCTCTCTCATCACTGTGACATAATACTCAACAAGAAGCGGCTGGAGGAGCAAGTATTTATTTTGGCTCACAGCTTCTGTCTACCATGGTAGGGAAGGTAGGGCATACTTCATGATGGCAGGAGCATGTGGCAGAGACCCCTCACATGTTGGCAGATCAGGAGGCAGAGAAGTTGGGCTAGAAATAGAAGCAGGTGTCATCTCCAAGACCCGCCCCCAGAAGCCCACTTCTGCTGTTAGGCCGCACTCCTGAATGTTTAGCAACCACCGGAGAGATTATCATCCCTGGGGACAGCCCTTCCTTCTGGGGGAAGTCTGGTGGGTAAATGTCGAAGCAAAGAGGGCAATAGAAAGTGATCTTGAAGCAGAGGCCACAGGAATATTAGTGTGAGTGGCATTTACATGGCAAGGTTTTGGGGTGATTGCTACAAGCAGGATGTTAAAAATCAGTGGAGAAGCCGGGGTGACCTGCCTGTGTGAAGTTTGGGGACAGAGCCTGCATAGAGGAAACAGTTATGCTACCTGGCTCCCGACACAGGAGGAATAGTTCATAACTTCCTGCTGTAGGGCTCACAGGGAAGTGAATCCAGCCTCCTGGAAGAAGGAATATTCTCTCTGTTTCTCTTTGAACTGTTGAATCACAGATCTCGGCCAACACAGATAACTTCTTCTTCATTAGAAGAAGCATGGTGGCCATCTCCTTCCAGCTTGCAGGCCCCTTTTTATTCATGCCTCCTTCACCTCACACAAGCACATGTTTCCCATGCTTTACTCTAAATTTTTCCTTCCTGGCAGGAGGGCAAAGATAAGATGTTCCTGATAGAAAAATTGACCAAGCTGCAGGATATGGAGAAGAGAGCCAATCCCAGTGCACTTGTCCTGGAAAGGAGAGATGTGGAGGTGAGGCTACAGTTGCCCTGGGGACACATACCTACATCCATGTGACAAGTGTATTGGAGAGCAGACACCAAACTCTGGGGACAGGGGGTGTTTCTATTTAACAGGCTTTCTTGCTGTATAGCTCAGGCTAGCTCCTATTCTAGCCTCTTGAGTTCTGAGATTACAGGTGTGTTCCACTCCACCTGTGTAGGACCCTTCAATTTCTGTCCTAAGTATTTCTGTGCATATATATTATATATATATATATATGCATATAGTTATATAGTTATATATAGTTTGCTTTATGGCTGGCTGTGGTCCAGGTTATAGGTCACTGTGAGCTGAAGAATGTTCTGCTTTCATGGAGTTCACACTTGTTTTAAATCACCCAGGAACACCAAGAGTGTCCCACTGAATGGTTATCACTTTAGTGTACATTTTTCAAATCTTTACCCAGGGCATCAGCAGTCACACCTTTGTCTACTCAGACTTTGATGAATGGAGTATGAAAATACAGATTTCATACTATTATAATCATAGTATCCATTGATACTATATCATTGATATCCAAATGATATTACAGCCTTCCCTGCCCCCCAACTGAACACTATATCTTGGACATGGTTGCATTCTGGACATGTTTGAACACTTGAGTTGTTTGGGGTTTTTTAAAGTACTAAAACAGTATTGAATGAAACATTGTATTAAAAACTGTAACTTTGTGGTGCTGTGGATAGAAACCAGGGCCTTGTGCATGCCAGGCAAGGGGTCTGATGCACACCCCTAGTCCTATTTGTTGTAAGTGTTTTATGCACTTCTGCCTCCAGACATCACGTCTGCCCCCATAACATGTTATTAATATATATCCTTGTATCAAGCTCATAAATAGATTTTTTTGCCAATTTCTATTGGTGTCCTGGAATGTACCACTAAAAGGTAAACTCTCAACTCAAAATGTTGACAACATAATTTACTATCAGTGTAATACTGTCAGCATTGCCCATCTCAAATGACCCCAGGTTCTAATACATTAGCTAGCATGTCATAAATGCTCAATGAATATCCATGGAATGAATGCAGTATCTGTTGCTAAAATCTAAACATATTGGATATTTCCGTGATCGACCCTTTGTCTCAACCATTACCCCGTTTTAAAATAATGGCAGGTTCACAGATTGTACCATCTGTGCAACAAACTTAATGTTTGCATTCCCCCTCCAGTGACATGACTGTCTGCTTTCTTTATTTTCAGCAACAAAGCCCTTTGCATTTGGAGGAACTTGGTACTGCTCCTGGTGAGTACCAGACCTGCCACAGACAGAGACCCAGTGACGTAGCCCAAGGTGGGGGATGTGCTGCTGCAAGCCTGACCTCAGATGATTTTGCTTTTGTTCTGGCCTAATGTGGAAGCTCATGGTGTCACTAGATCTGTGTTTCTGACTGTTCAGGTCACATGTTAGCTCTTTACACAACAGCCACTTTGTAATGATGGCAAAATAGCATCGCCAACACCTCACAGCTTTTCAGGTTCAATCTGGTGGAAAAGAGTCAGGGAATTTAAAAATTTCATCATTTTCATTCAGTCTGATGTGTTCATCCACAAACTCATTGCTTTGACTACGAAAATGTGACAGTACCTATAGCCATACCCAAGTCACATGTTTCAACTACTGTGTGGCTGATACAACCATACAGACCACAGGGGCGAAGAACAAGCAGCTCAGTGTCTGTTGCCAGAAAGGGAATGGACACTGGGGAGGAAACAAACTTTTTTTTAGACTAGTTATGTGTTTTTGTGTGTGAATGTGTGTGAGTGTGTGTGTGTGTGTGTGTGTGTGTGTATGTGTATATGTGTGTGTGTAGGAGACCAGAGAGGGAGTTGAGTGTCCTCTATCACACTCTGCCTATTCCTTTTTCCCTGAACCTGAAACTTGAATTTTCTTCTTAGCTAGGCAAGGAGTCAGCAAGCTCCAGTGATCCTCCTGCCTTTGTCCCTCCCTGTGATATCAGGGTTTAGAGGCACGTGTGGGATACTTGACTTGGTACATGGGTTCTCAGATCCAAACTCTGGTCCTCATGATTGTAGAACAAGCACTCTTTCCACTGAGCCACCCCTCCAATCCTGCACTTATTTTTGAAAACAGTATTTACTGACAACAGGCAATGATGGGAGGTCAAGGGGAGAGTCTAGAAACTCAAAAGAAGGCAGGCTTGAGAAGAGCTGGAGCCTTCCTGGCTGCCCGAGGGAAGCCCTTAAGCTGGGAATGTGTGTGTCCCTGAATTAACTTCTCTTTCCTGTGTTCAACCCAGACCTACGATTGAGGCGGTCAGTGCAAGAAGAGAATCCCATAGCCTGATCTCTCTTGTGGAAACCAGATACTGGTCAAGGGGAAAGAAGATAAATGTGAGAATACCTCTGTGACCGCTGGGCCTCAGGAGCTTCCCAGGAGTGGACTCCAAGCCTGAGGCAGAGAGGAGGCCGATCCACAGTGCGAACAGCTCAATGAAAGAGGGCATGCTTTACTTCCAACCAGAACTGCCGGTTTTCCTTCCAAAACAAAATACTTGGAATTTTTCTATTAAAACTGTTAAAATGTTGAAATTATTCCACAAACACCTGGGAAGAAGTTACCTGGGAATGTTGCATTTTTATCTTTAAGAAATATATGTCTGCATGTTGGGGCCTTTACGATTCTCTTCTCAGACCTGGCAAAGGTTTAGAAACTGGTGCTAACAATAATGGTTCATAATGAATAAAAATGTGATCGTCAATTTGGAATGCGGAGCCACTGAATGGTATAAACTTGCATTCATCTGTGACTTTGAACTAGAAACAGCCCCATGTCATCTGAAGCTGAAGTATGATGAAAAGTCTATGGCTGGACTTTCCATCTTTACTGAGTACAGGAGTCTTGGGGTTGGACTAGAAATAAAAGGTGCCCTAGTTAGAGTTTCTGTTGCTGCAATAAAACTCCATGACCAAAAGCAAATTGGGGAGGAAAGGGTTTATTTGGCTTATACTTCCAGAATCTTGTCCATCATTGGAGGAAGTCAGGACAGGAACTCAAGCAGGGCTAACAAGTCAAGCAGGAGCTGGTGGACAGGCCATGGAGGGTGCCGCTACTAGCTTGCTCCTCATTGCTTGCTCTACCTGCTTTCTTATAGAATTCAGGATCACCAGCACAGGGATGGCCCCACTCACAATGAGCTGGGCCCTCCCCTATTGATCACTAATTGAGAAAATGCCTTACAGCTGGATCTCATGGAGACATTTCCTCAACTGAGGCTCCTTCCTCTTTGATGACTTTGGCTTGTGTCAAGTTGACATGCGACCAGCCAGTACAGGGGAGGTAGAGGGGAAAAAATAAGAACTTGTCTCTAGAAGACTATATGGATGGTCACTGTTATGGTTTGAATCTGTAGTGTCCTCTGCAGGCTCAGGTTTTTAATGCTTGTTCCCTGGCTGCTGACATTGTTTGGGGAGGATGTGGAATTTTTAGGAGATGGACCCTTGATGGAGGAAGCAGGTTACTCTAGGCAGGCCTCTCAAAAATATACCTGGCCCCTAGTTCCTGCTTTACTTTTCTGCTTGGACACCCTCCAGCTGCCACAAACGTCACTGTCTTACCTCATGCCATCCTTACCATTATGGCCAGAAACTGTGAGCCAAAATAGATATTTCCCTAAATTGCTTCTGCCAGACATTCTGTTACAGCAAAGGCAATGTGATACAGCCATCTAGAAGCAAGCCCACAAGAAGCCCACATCAGGGGTGATGGGTAGAATCCATGTCTGTACATGCATGCATATGTCCATGGTGTGGAGTAGTTTTTGCAGATCTGCCAAGTGATTCCAAGGGCATTTGGCTCCTTAAAACTGGAGGCCCACCTCCCAGTAGTGCTATAAACTGAGTACAAAGCCTTGAACACGTGTGTATTGGAGTGGGGAGATACCTTCCTAAATTGTGGCCCTTCCCAACAGTCATCCAAAGGCTGGAGAACTGTAGCTTAAGGCTGGAAAAGATAGCTGCGTATGAGTCTCTGCAGTCTCACCCTTTAGTGGCTACTGCACACCACACTTCATGTCTTGAGAGGCAATGATTTAGGGTAAAGTTCAATTATAATAAGAGAGACTAAAATAGTATACAACTTGTCCAAGTCTTTATAGACACATGGAAAGAAGTAAACTTGTTAGTGTGGTGGCACTAATTCTCACAGAATTCAGGTGGCCCTGAATTATCACAGCTGGAGCTTCTGAGTGACATTTATGTGGAACAGAGATGGAAATGGGACAAGGTACACCAACACTCTTGCTGTGATCATGACTTCACCTGTATATGAGAACAAGGCCTTATTCCTGTGTCACAGTGCTCCATGTCTGAGGCCCACACCCTGAGCAATATGTTAGAACCCTTCTACTCCCGACCACCCCCACCATTTGTTCCCCCCTTTTTGAAAAAGATTTACTTAATTTATTTATATTAGTACCCTGTCATCGTAGTCAGACACACCAGAGAGGGCTTAGGATCCATTATAGTTGTGAATCACCATGTCATTGCTGGGAATTGAACTCAGGACCTCTGGAAGAACAATCAGTGCTCTTAACCTCAGAGTCATCCCTCCAGCCCACTTGTTCCCTTCTTCAGTAGCATTGCACTTCACTCTGTCCGGGAGCACCTCTCCTCTCATTTGCATGATGTCAGTGCACACATGCATCCCCATTTCCTCGCTGGAATTTGTTCTCTTGACGACGGCTGATGGGTGAGATGGGATCTCAAGGCAATTTTAGCTTGTGTTTTTCTGATGGTGACGGATGTTGAACATTATTTCAAATACTTAATTTGCATCTCTCCTTTTGAGGGATTTCAATCAATCCATTTCATTCAAATTTCATTCAATCCATTAGCCCACTTACCAGCTAACGGGTTTTAGTGTGCGTGTGTTTGTAATTCTTTATAGATACTAGATATTAACCCCCTGTCAGATATTTCTTGGTTGAACTATCTCGGCCCCTCTGCTGAGAAATAACTGATGAAATAAATGTGATTCTATTTTAGGAAAACATTTCCTACCCAGTTTAAGTATTTTTGCCTCTTGTTATTTTTGATAGTACTGCACTGGTTGAAATTATGTTCTAATTTTATTTGCAGTGTTGGGGAATGGATCCAGAGCCTCGTGTGTGCTGGGTTAGTATACAATCACTTGGCTGTAAAGCGGCCCTTAACACTGTTTGAAGAGCTATTTAGAGCGCTTTATCTTTTCAGTTCTGACAAGTGTCTCCTTGTCCCGATCACCAGCCAAGGGGAAGTCAGGCACTTGTCTGCTCTTCTGTTATCTCTTGCCCTTTGTCAGTGCAGTTAACATCACCCTTGTCTTCTCCATCTTCAGCGTTGTCTACTCCCCCTCCCGACTGCTGGGGTTATAGGTGTGTACCACCATGCCCGGGTTCATGCACTGCTGGGGTTTCCAGGGTTTCCTGCATGTCCAGCAAGCAACATACCAACTGAGCTACAGCTCCCCTGGGCATGCTGGGATGTCAAATGGTACCTCAGACATCTTCCCTAGCACTGGGCTAGTTAAACATGGGCAGATCCATGCATGCTTTTCCTAACTGTTCACACATCAAGAAATTGCGACAGTTCCTGGTGCAGGATTAGCTACCAACACTACTGGGCTGTCCCTGAATGAATAGATTTAGATATTGTTATTTAATGATCTCGCTGGTTTTATGAAACAGGAATTACCTCCACTTTACAGAAGAAGAATTTGGTGTCCAGGGGCTATGACACCTGCCAGGGTCATACAAAACTGCCATGGTCATACAGAGCCTAAGAGACTGACCTGGGAGGCACACTCAGTCTGGTCCAGTGCCTAAGCTTTACCATAAGGCCGAAGAGACAGCAGAAGAGAACAGAAAAGAAGAGCTGCTTCTGGGGGCCTGTACATACAACTATGCACTAATATGTACTAAACCTCAGAAAAAGTCTGCATGTAACAAATTGTACACACATATCTGACCTCCATATCTCTCTGCTATTCCTTCTGCTAATTCTTATTTTCCTTCATCTATTTAATTGTAGGCTTAGATTTTTTTCAAAGCCTACTTTATTTAGGGTTCTTAAACACTTCAACCTCCCTTCTAACCCGCCCACCAGAGGTAGGGGTAAAAGAAGGTTAATAGGAAATGGGCATTGTGGGCCTGTTTAGAAGTAGTTTCTTGGGGTGATTCCACTCTTCCTTGTCAGGATACCAGCTATCCAGTTCAACAGCAAACACCAAACATGAACCAGTAGTGATGCACACACGATCCAGCAGCAACAGCAAGGATTCACAGGCAGGAGTCAGCGGAAGCAGCCAGAATCAGCTGGAATACCACAAGAAGGTTTTGTGTATGTGTGTGTGTGTGTGTGTGTGTGTGTGTGTTTGTGTGTGTGTATGTGTGTGCATTTCTATGAAATGAAGATCAACGTAGACCAGGGAAGACCAGCAAAGCTTTGCATGGTGTAGCAACGCAAGAGACTCCCTCACTGTTTGTGGGGTTCCATTTATATTCTTTCTATACGTCATGTACCCTCTCAAGTGTCAGCAAAACATCATATGCCCTCTCACAAGACAGCTTCCAGAAAGCATCACATGACACAACTGAGTTATTAAACAGGCCAGATATTTCCACTTCATCTAATACAATTGTTTAGGTTTCTTTTTTTGCATATGTGTGTCATGTGAGTATTTGTGCATGTTCACACGTGAATGAGCACAGTGTGAGTGGGGGTACGTGCACATATGTGTGAGCATTCAAATAGAGACCTGAAGTTGACATGGAGTGTCTTCCTCCGTTACTTTCCACCACACTCTGTCAGGGTCTCCCTCCAAACGTGGAGCTCATCCCTTTGGCTTGCCTAGTCAGCCAATTTGCCCTGGGGATTTCCTGTCTGGGATTACAAGTAGGTTGCCACGTCTGCCCAGCTTTTATGTGGGTTCTGGGAATCCAAACCCCTCAGCCATTTCCCTAGCTGTAGCCACAGTCAACCAGCATTACTCTGTTGTGTAAAGAAAAGGAAATATTGATTTGGAGTTGCAGCTCTTGATTTCTGGGGTCCTGTTTGTCTCAGTGAAGGAATTTATGATTTAAGATGTTAAGTTCTTTCTAATTTAATTCATTATATTTGTACTCTGGTAATTTTCAACCAAAGTAATGTAACCCTGAAGTGATGACCATGGGAGAAAACACTAAATGACACTTGGGTTTCCTCTGTGGCATCAAATTTAATGGCAACAGTTGTAACTAATAGACAGCACTGCCTTTTAATAAAAATCTGTTGACCAGTTTTTCCACTGAGTTTCATTCTTTGCATCCTAAAGATTTTTTACGATTTCTTTGGTCTAAAATAACAACCCTACATCAAGAAGTTAATGGCCAATACCTTTAAGATGAATTAAATGCTACTTAAAACATTTCAGTCCTTCAAACAAATGTCTTTAAGTTGATGATCATAATTGATATTTCATTTTTCTTTTTCTAAAATGTATTTATTTATTGTATGTATATGAGTACACTGTCACTCTCTTCAGACATACCAGAAGAGGACATCAGATCCCATTACAGATGGTTGTGAGCCACCATGTAGTTGCTGGGAATTGAACTCATGACCTCTAGAAGAACAGTCAGTGCTCTTAACCACTGAGCCATCTCCAGCCCCATTTTTCTTTTTTCAGTTAAAGGGATATTCTTTTCTGTTTCTTTCTGCCATACCATTCCATGTAATAGCAAAAGGAAGCTTCAACAAGTTAATACCTGGACAGAAAATTCTGTACATGTAGATATGTGCTGATCATTTTTAAAACAAACAAATGAAGAAACAAACAAAACAACAATGAACTTTCCCCCAATCTGTCTGCAGCTTCAACTCCCAGATAGAGCCTTATAGGTAAAGGTTGTGTTTTGTGCTACCTACAAGTTCTATGTTAAGAAGGTACAACTTACACAAAGCCCAGCAGTATATCAGTGCAGTATAACATCTTCATTCAGAGCTCTCTCTGTACAAGGGCAAACCCTTCTACATATTAAGATGAGACCAGAAGTATGTTTCCACAAGGTCACTGGAGTGGCTTGGATCTGAGAGTGCTGCTGTGTTAGTTGTTTGCAAAGACAATGCCTCTAGATCATGCAATGAATTCATGGCTAAATCCACAACCAACCTGAAGTCTCAGATTCTGGTGGAAGACTAGTTAAAATATAGCCATTCTCTAACTTGGAGAATGGTGTGTTATGGAAGGACATGTTCAAGACAATGGAGTTAGTCTCCCCTGGACTTAGCTCACCTGGAGATTTAAAACATGCAGAAAAACACCAAACATTTTTTAAAAAATCAAGAATAGCATATTCTCATGAGATAGTGAGCATAGTGAAGAGACCATAAGTTGTCGTAGGTCAGCCTTTGCCTGGCCAGGCAGAGGCTGCTGTTATTCTGAGCAGCCAGCAGGTGGCAATTAACTCAAAGCTGAGAAGTCTTTTTTTTTTTTTAATCTTTTCGTTTAGTTGGTTTTTAGGTTTTTAGTTTGCTTTTTTGTTGTTGTTTTTATTTTTGGGGTTTTTTTGTTATTTTTGTTTGTTTGTTTTATTGAGACAGGGTTTCTTTGTGTAGCCCTGGCTGTCCTGGAACTGGACCTGTAGACCAGGCTGGCCTGGAACTTACAGAGATTGGCCTGCCTTTGCCTCCCAAGTGCTATGACTAAAGGCATGCACATCCATGCCTGTTTGGCTGAAAAGTCTAGAAAAGCTTCCCTGGACAGTCTGCACTGACTTTGGTGGGTACACCAGCACATGTGTCAGTTATGCTGGGCCACGAAGCTGCTTTCTGGAAATTCTGTCTCCTTTCCCTCTACTGGTTGACTCTGTTATGAATCACATTCTTCTTTGGATGGAGGACCCCAAAGAAAGCAGAAGCATCTTCCAGAGTCTGGTTGGTCATTCCCAAGATGGCTGGCTGTACTTCTTCAGCTTGTTGTGATCTTGGGATGGAATCCAGGCTGTCAAAGGTATATCAGAACCTCTTTAACCTAGCAATCCTGGGCAACAATGTTCTCCCCATGGTTTGTTCACATTGGTGTCAGGAAGAGGACAGAGGGCAAGGCCACTCAACAACACTCAGAGGCAGTGCCAAGGAAGTCACCCAGGGATACTTAACTTCCCATCATGCTCTACTAAATCACAAAGCCTGTGTGGAACACTGCTTGGTGTCGGCCATGTTACATATTGTTCCAAGCTCGTTTGCTTTCTAGTACATTTGATTGCATAAACATGCTTGCATACACGGAAAGCACCTTAAAACTGAGCCGCTGGGACTGAGGAGATGGCTTAGTGGCTGAAAGCATATGAGGACCTGAATTTGAATCTCCAGCAGCCATGCTTGCCTGTCACCCAGCATCGTGGGAGGGAGGGGACATAGACAGGATTGCTGGGATTTACTGGCCACCACTTTTAACTCCAGATTCAATGGGACAGTCTATCTCAAAAAAGTGAGATGGGCATAGAGCAAGAATAAGAGTCATGTCATCCAGTAGACACACACACATACACACACACACACACACACACACATACACACACACATACACACACACACATACACACACACACATACACACACACATACACACACATACACACACACATACACACACACACACACACACACACACACACACATCCTGTTACCTTCTTTTCCAGCCAATGTTATCCTTAAAAAGACCAAAGGGAAGGATTTGAATAGGGTGACTAAGCCGCACGACAACGATTCTGCCATTTCGATGACTGATTAGTTTGTTGTATCTGAGCTACTAGGCACGTGGTAGCTGTGTTCCAACCATATTGGTTGCTTATCAAACAGAATATTGACTAATGTGGCAGAAAACTGTGGTTAGAGGCTCAGAAGCATGCCCTGTGACAGCAGGAGAATGTACCAAATTCCAAGAAAATCCATCACAAACGCCCTTCAACACATGCTTGTTGTGTGTGAGTAAGAACAGGCAGAAATCAACACGAAGAACTCGGGTGTCTTAGAATAATAAGAATGAATCGCTTCCACCAGCGAAATCAAGTCTCCCCCACCCCGCTCTAGTTATTGAAAATAGATTTTTTTCCTTCACATAATGTATCCTGAATTTGGTTTCCTCTCCCATTCATTTTCCTGTCTCATTAGAAAACAAACAGGCTTCTAAGGGATAATAATTTTGTTTTGTTTTTTTCGAGACAGGGTTTCTCTGTGTAGCCCTGGCTGTCCTGGAACTCACTCTGTAGACCAGGCTGGCCTCTGCCTCCCAAGTGCTGGGATTAAAGGCGTATGCCACCACTGCCCGGCTCTAAGGGATAATAATTAAATATAATAAGATAAAACAAACACTAGCACACTGGAGTTGAACAAAACAAACAGAAGAAAAAGAGCCCAAGAAAAGACACGAGAAACAGAGACCCACTTGTTTACACACTCAGGAATCCCATAAAAACACTTAACCACAATATGCACCCAAAGGACATGTAGGATAAAAAGAGAGAGAAAGAAAAAATAAAACCCAACTCAACACTATGAAACAAAGAACTTCCAAAGTTGCTGTTGAGTTCCTTCTCTGTTGGCCTTCAACTGCTGGACATGGGGCCTGCCCTTAAGAATAGCTTGTTTCCCCAGTGAGAAAGCTAATTTTTCATTTACAAGTGGTTATGAATTGGTGATAGCTTCTGCGTTAGGGATGGGGCATGTGTCCTTTTCTCCTTTTGGCTCCAGGACCCCACCTGGCGCAGACCTATGCAGGCCCTGTGCATGCGGCCTCAGTCTCTGAGAGTTCATACGTGCGTCGGTCCTGTTGTTTCTTAGAAGGTCTTGGTTTTTTGGTGTCCTCCATCTCCTCTGGCTCTTATTCTCTCTCTGTCTCCTCTTCCATAAGATTTCCCGAGCCCTGGGGGGAAGAATTTGACGGAGAATTCCTATTTAAGGCGGAGTATTTGAAGCTATCTCACTCTCTGAATATCTGGCTGTGGGTCCCAGTACTTATTCCCGTACACTACAGGAGGACGCTTCTCTGATGATGGGAACTGACCTATGAGCATATCAGAATGTCACTAGGAATCATCTTCTTGCTATGTTCCTTTAGTAGAGCAGTAATATTTGGTTTTACACTAGGTCCCTGGGCTATCTAGTCTCAGGTTCTTGGTCACCCAAGCAGTGTCAGGTATGAGTTCCATCTCATGGAGAGGGCCTTAAGTCAAATCAGATCTTGCTTGGTTACTCCCACGAGCTTTGTGCCACCATTACACTAGCATAGCTTGTAGACAATACACTACTGAAGATCAAAGGGTTTGTGGCTGGGTTGGTGTCCATGTTTCTACATTGGTAGCAAGCAGAATACCTTCTTGTACCAAAGACACTAGCCCATAGGGGTGAAGGCTCTATGTAGGCAGCAACTTGACTTCTCTGTGCTCAGTGAGTTGTGTTGTTTTCAGCAGTAGGGCTGTGCTGTCAAGTGGAAGAGAGCAACCTGAAGTCTCAGCAATAGCTCAGGTTGGCAGGGAGGTCCCATGGGACCAACAATGCAATTTGACATAATCCAATCCCAGTACAGAAAGCTTCACTGGGTGACAAGAGATGTCCAGTTGAGGCTCTATATTCTCCATTATTTGGTGATTTTATTTAGATCACTTCCATATATGTATATATTTTAGGAAGCTTATTCTGTATTAGGTTTCCATGCTACTCCTCAAATGGTCCTCAATTTTAGGTGTCTCCCCTTATTCTCTCCCCTGTGCCCTATTCCCTCTCCCTTCCTACTTGACCGTTTCATTCCAGTCCTGCCCCCATCCATCCATAACTATTCTATTTCCCTTTCCGAGGCAGATCTGTCTTTCCTCCCTACTCCCTTACTCTATACCTAACCCCTGTGGTTCTATGGATTGTAGCTTGGTTGTCATTGACTTAACAGCTATCGGCCACATTCAACTGATAGCTTACCATACTTGTCTCTCTGGGTCTGGGTTCCCTCACTTGGGATCCTTTTTTTCTTTTCTTTCTTTGTGGTGATTTGTATATGCTTGGCCAAGGAAGTGGCGCTATTAGGAAGTGTAACCTTGTTGGAGTGACCTTCTTCCTAGCTGCCTGGAAGTCAGTCTTCTCCTAGCTGCCTTCAGAACAAGAAGTGGAATTCTCAGCTCCTCCTGCATCATGCTTGCCTGGATGCTGCCATGCTCCCGCTTTGATGATAATGGACTGAACCTCTGAACCTGTAAGCCAGCCCCAATTAAATATTGTCCTTTATAAGAGTAGCCTTGGTCGTGGTGTCTGTTCACAGCAGTAAAACCCTAACCGAGACCTTCTTCCTCCTCTTCCTCCTCCTCCTTCTTCTTCCTCCTCTTCTTCCTCCTCCTTCTCCTCTTCTTCCTCCTCTTCCTCCTCCTCTTCCTCCTCCTCTGCCTCCTCCTCCTCCTCTTCCCTCTTCTTCTTCTAGTTCTATCTATTTACCTGTGAATTTTATTATTTTTAATGACTGAGCAACATTCCATTGTGTAAGTGTATCACATATTATTTATAAACTCATCTGTTGAGGGTCATCTAGATTTGTTTCCAATTTCTGGCTAACATGTATAAAGCAGCAATGAACATAGTTGAGCTATGTTACATTTTGTAGGGCCTCCTGTGGTAGGACTGCTGGGCCCTAGTGGAGACATATTACCCTGGATTTTATTGATTATAGATTTTTGCTGGCATCTAGTCATCTGGGTTTAGGAAGATTGTAATTCTAGGTGCTGATATCTTGTCTTTGTTGAGTGTGTGTTTTGCTGCTTGGTTTCTGTTTTTTTGGTGTGGTGGCTATGTGTTACCTGATAGGAAATTCTGAGATCCTGCTAGGTGTGGCCACTAGGGTTTCTGGGCAAAATGTATTGGGACCTGACATGGATAAGGATGGTCTGGGAGTGAGGGCTAAAGGGCTCTACAGGAGGAAGAGAGCAGGGTGTTCCCCAGGATCTACTTAGTTCTCTGGGAATGAAGGAGTGTGAGGTGAGGCCACAACTAGCATAAGACTTGGGGTTGGATCTAGACGGGAGGAGGGGAGAGGGAAGAGCTTCAGTTAGCCTACCTGCTTCCCTGGCCAGGGTGGCCTGCCAGTTCCCAAGGACTGAACTTGACTTTTGCACAAATGCCGTGTTATATCTGTGAATCTCTCATAGAAGGTGATAGAAAATAAACTAAAGCAGGCTAGTAATGGTTTGATCATCAGAGCAACTGCAGCCAATAAGGACCTTTTATGGTGCACATAGATACCCTTCTTATAATCAGATTATATATCCAAGAAGCTGGGAACTTTGAAAGCCAGGCATGGTGATACATTTCTAAAACACCATTCTGAAGGGTAGGTGGAAACAACAGATTCCTGAACTTCACTGGATAGCCAGCCTCGTGGAATCCATGAGACTCTGCTTCAGTGAGAGTCCCTGCCTCAAGACAAACATACAGGGAGGTGTCGAGTGGAGGGTCTGTATAAAAATGATGCTCTCCCAAGACACCTCAATTAGGTCAGCTTCATGCTAGTATAATGTAGCATTAATAGATTCCACTACATTGCATGATTTGTTGTATCTGCTCTTGGGTTGTAAAACTCAAGTGTTTTCTTCACTGCACTGTAAAGTCCACAAGGTCGTTTTATTACTCGTTTCTCATCGCTGTGATGTAAAC
This sequence comes from Grammomys surdaster, assembly GCF_004785775.1. Lineage (NCBI taxonomy): Eukaryota > Metazoa > Chordata > Mammalia > Rodentia > Muridae > Grammomys > Grammomys surdaster. The sequence goes on along the minus strand of NW_021604749.1, from coordinate 72,072 downwards.
ACCTGACAGAAAGACTTTAAGGGAGGGAAGATTCATCCTGGCTCATGGTATCAGCGAGTTGAGAGTGTACCTGGTTGGGCCACAGGTGAGAACACTTCGTGGCATGAGCATTATGGGTTGAACCAGATCACTTGGAAAATAATGCTTTGCTAAACGTGCCTCTTGCCACTTCAGTCCGAAGTAGTCGTGGATTTTCTCTATTAGGTAAGAGATTTTGCAGGCAGTAGAGCTTATCAAACAGACACCCCAGCAGCTCAAGAAAAATCTCACCAGTTAACTCTAATAATTGGAATGGAAGCAAGTCAAGCTGCCCTGCTAGATTCAAGGTTGTTCTGTGTCTTTTTTATGGCTTGGTGGGACATCCTTTTTAGCACTGTGCACTATAGCTCACAGTCTGGAAGGTCAAACACTTGTGAGGTAACTGGAGAAAATAACAACCAGAGGCAGCTGAGTCTGTTTTTAATTTTGAATCATGTTTATGTATAGTCTATGTCTATGTTTTATCTTAAATTCTCTGTTAGGAAGTGTGAGGCAGAGACAGGATGAATGCAGGAAGCTCACCGGCCATCCAGCCTGACATGTGCAGGGCAAAACAGGAACAGACCCTGTCTCAAAGAAGGTGGCAGCTGAGGACCAACGCATGACCCCACAAAGCATTTGTCCTCTGATCCCAACACGCATATCATAGTATACATCAAAGCAGAATCCTCAAGATCTGTAGGAGGAGCTAAGGTGGGAGGAGTAAGGAGAGGAAGAGGAGGAGTACGGAGGAGAGGAGGAGAAGGAAGAGGAGGAGCTAGGAGAGAGGAATGAGAGAAAGGGGAACACAGAGGCAGATGTTCATGTGTCTGTAGCAGTCAAAGGTAGTTGGTATATCTAGGTTGGGTATTGGGTTACACTTCTAATTGTGTGGGCATCTTGTTACTGATCATTACCAAATATATAAGCTTTTGGATAATTTAAGCATTAGAGTCTCATTTTCCTACTGGATCCGTTTGGATGGCGGTATGGTCTTGGCAATGCCCAGCCTTGCAGAGACAGGGTGGAAGATTGGCAGAGCCATCTCCCACGCTGACATCTCATGGGTGGCAGGGCTGGTGTTTCTGGCGGGTCGATTCTAGCTGTGGCGCACATGTGGCCTCTGGCTGAGAAACATGGCAGCTGAGCTAGGCAGAGCCGATGCAGGTAGTCGGCTTGACCAGCGGCCTGTGGGGCTGTGGAATCCTGGGATATTCGGCCACGCCCCCAGAACCCAGAGACCTAACGTACAGCCTCTATGCTAGGTCACGTAAGGCACAAGACTAACAGGTCTCTGCCTCACTGAAGATTTACGTATTACCTAAAAGCCCCGCCCTTTCCCTCCCCCCCCTTCCAATATAAGCAAACCCCTTCTGACATGTCAATAAATCTCCACGTGTCTCTTGAAATTCTGGACTCATTGTATAAGTGGAAAACCCGCCCGATGGGGCAGGGGGAGGAGGGGAGAGAAGCCTTTTCTGCCCGCCCGTGCTCTCTGCACTCTAGCGGCCCTCGGGACACTTTCTCTTGACAACAGCAGCCGTGCACTGTGCACCGTGGTCGCCACCAGCGTGTGGGCTGTTCAAGCTATACCGCCCAGGCGAGACCGAACCATCAAAAGAGCCTCGGTTGCCTCGGTTCCCGGGACGCCCCAACCCGATCCGGCTCGTGCCCACGCCCCCATGCGCGAGCATTGACCCGAATCGGCCATTTTAAATAATTACTTCAACAAAGACCATTGGCTAAAGATTTGATATCTGCAGTTCCATGAAGCTCCAGGAAGTATCTTTGTATAGAGTATTGGATTTTCAGAAGCAGTTAAGTCTGGTGACTGACAGGACAGAACCCCTGCCTTCCATCTCTCAATGCCCCCTCCTGTCTCTGCCCCTCAACTCCTTGCACTCCCAATGACCTCTCCACTCATACCTACCCCCTCCCTTTGCACTTGCACCTCCTGTCCAACCCTCTCCTGTCCCCCATCTCCTCCCACACCTGCCCTCTTCCCACCTCCTTTTCTACCCCATCTACTTTCCCTTTCTACTGTTCTCCCCCTCCTCTTCTGCTTCTCGTCTCCCCTCCTCAGATCACTTCCCCTGTTCCTCTCCCCTCCATACCCTACTCTTTCCTTAGTTCTCACCCCTAGCTCCCCAGTTCCTCTCCTTATTCCCTGATCTCTCCATTCCAAACTCTTCCCTCCCCTCCCTTTACCTGCCCTTCCTTCTTCCTTTCTCCATTCTCCTCCTCTTTCCCTTTCCTAGCCTCCTCTCCCACTTCTTCCCTCCCCCATCAATGCTTTTGCTTTTCTCCCCAGTCCATCATCTTCCTCCATCTTACCCCTTCCCTGAGGCGCCTTCATCCCTTTTCTGTCTCCCAACCTCACCTTATTCCACCTCCCCTCCGCTCTCACCCTTCCCCAGAAAATCCGCCCCCTTTACCCCTCTCCTGCCCATTATGCCACACGCCAGGCACCCGTTTAGAAGGGTCCCAAGGCTCAGTCAGGCCTCAGATGTGTTTTCTGAGGTCACTTTCTCCTCCCTCTTGTCACTTGGTCATAGTGTGACACGCTTAGATATTTAATAAATGTTAAATATTTCAAGAGAACTTTGGGGTTGGGCTTAGAACTCAGCATGGAATATACGATTAGTGTGAGCCCCTGGGTTCAATCCAGCACCAAAACTAACAGAAGCCAAAGGTTTTTAAATACTTGAGTCTATATAGTCAGGCTGGTTTCAAAATGGAGACCCTCCTGCCACTGCCTCCCAAATACTGGGACTGCAGGTGTATACTATCACAGCCAGCCTGAAGCTGACCTGTCTGCCCCTGCTAGCTCCCCCCTCCCATCTCTCCAACCTTTCAGCCCCATCTGCGGCCTGTCACGGACCCACAACCTAGTCATGGTGATTCTGCAGTCCTTCTCTTACTGGCATACAACAGCCAGTGAGTTCTAGAATGCCAACAGTCCACACAACTAGGTGACAAGGAAGAACGTCAGGTTTTGAGATACATACATTACTAAGTTCCCAACAAAAGCTATGGGATGGTGAGGACCTGGGACTGGATACTGACTGTGGACTGTATTATGGACTCAGGTATGTAACTAACTCTGGCCTCCACTTCCTCATCTCTAAAGATGATGCCAACACATCCATAAGCTTTTTTCCCAGGACTGCAGAGGATTGTGCATATAAAATGTCTTGTGTAGTTCCTAGTCTAGAGAAAAAAAAAGGAACAGTAGTTCTCCTGAGACGGGGCTGAGGCTGTGGTCCCCACTTTTTTGAGGCTGCCACAGTCTGTGCATCTGTATTTGATCCTTAGAAGCGGCCTCCAGGTTCCTCATCTAATAACCTTCCTGTGCTTGAGCTTCTAAGCAAGCTGGGAAAGCTACTGCCCTGCCCCCTGGTGGTCAGAAGTGCTTACATCAAGATGCCACAGATAATTCCAAGACTTGAAACTAAAGCACAAAAGGCCTCCAGGATGCACACAGAGCAGCCCCTCACCCCTGAGTCTCAGACGCTGTAGGACCAGAAGATCGGTACACAGTTTGCTCTCTGTTCACCTTTCAATGATTTTATTAGTATGGTCACAAGTTTGACACCTACAGGTCGCCATTAACAGAGCTGACGACAAATATTGGAAATAAGTGAATTACTGAAGTACGGCAAGATTTAAAATGTCAACTTGGAGTGATCATGCAAGCCCCATGCATTGGTGCCTGCGCCCTAATTGCAGGACCCACTCTGCTCATCCTCGTGGCTCTGTCCCCTCAGCGGGGTTGGGTGGGGCCACCCTGTCTTTTTGCAGATCCAGAATTTTAAGGGCAAGTGTGGAGCCTTCACTGGAGCATGGTCACCATGCCTGGTTTCTGCTTGTTGGGGTCAAACAGTGGCTACTGCTAGTATGAGCCACAGGATCCCCAGGGCTTGTGCTAACAGAGTGATGTCCCTGCAAGAGGCCTCCAGGCAGTTTCACAACTGTGTTTCCTCCTGGGGAGTCTAGAAGTGAGGTGCACAGTCTTCTAGCATGCTGTCAGTGATGTAGCTGGAACCAAGGTGGGACTCGTAGTAATTCTTTTCATCAAAGGTATTGACAGTCCAACTAACAACCTGGATTCCTTTAGCTGACCACTTCTTTAAATAGTCCCTGGAGAAAAGAGAAAAATCGGTCATGTTAGAGTGAACAGCTGTCCCTGGAACTGAGAACTCAAAGCATGTGTTCTGTGAGTGTCAACTGTTCCCAGAGAGGCTCCAGCTGGCCTCCTACCAAAGTCAGAAGGCTGGGAAGCAGGCCTGGCCTGGCCTTCGCCTGCTTTACATCATCCCAGCTCAGACACATCACAATCACCAAGTCCTATCCCTGCCCTCTTAACACTGCCCGTTTCTCTCTGTATGGCAGAAGCCGCCCTTTCAGGTCACCAGAGCAAGCTCCTCCACAACACCGACGAGCTCCTCCATCCTCCATCCCCCACTCCTGGGTAAGAACAGCACTCTGAGCTCTTCCTCAATGCTTTCTTCCTTCCAGTTCCTAGGCAGAGCTTAGTTTGTTCCTGGCACCCTGGCCCATATCCTGGTAAATAGCTTCAGAATTCCTGAAAGTGCACTGACTTTATCCTGAGTGTCTCCATTCCCAGGATATGGGAAAGGTCACAATATAAAAGCAGTTGTTGTGACACAAACCAGACACACACCTTCAAACAAGCAAGCCTAGATCAATCATATTTTCTCAGATTCACAGGTCCAAGATGATTAAGTGACCTCCAGGCAGACAAAAGACTCACAGCCCACACTCCAGAAATGGTAATTTCTCAAGATGAGTGAGATATCCTGCTGTGTAGCTGAGACATCATCAAGGAAGAGGCCAGGTAAAAGGGACACAGGTCTGAGTCTCTCACCTCCACCATGCCCACTTCCTCCTGTGGTCCCACAGCACTGGCCCTCCCGACAGCAGCAGGCCTGGATGTCCTTTCCTCCATGGCTGATAGAGAGGCTGGAGTTTGACCCTGGGTCTTGGGCACGCAGGGAGGCAGTCATCCTCAACTGCATCCCAGCTTCTCCTCACTTCTGTTTTATGCTCGCACTGGAGCCCAGGCTGCCCTTGAACATGCAATCCTTTTGTTTTAGCCTCCAGAGTTGCTTGGCTTCAGGCCTGTGCCACCATGTAACAATTACCATTCACCTCCTCCTTCCTTGGGACCCCTTCCTGTCAGAGACTAGGCCAGAATACAAGGTCTATGCACTGCTGTCCTCGAAGCTGTTGATGTCTCTCTCTGTCTTTCACTATTGCTCTCATCTGATTTGAGACAGAGTATCCCAATGAACCTGGAGTTCGAAGCTCCAGCCAGACTGATCCCCAGAATCTGCTGATTTAGCCTGAGACCTGGGGTTACACAGATGCTGCTGCACCAGTTTTTACATGGCTGCTATGAATCTGAAGTCAGATCCCAACGCTTGCACAAGAAGCAGTTAATCCACTGAACCACTGGCAGCCCTCAGCTGTGGTTTTATATTTGCTAGACTCAACACTGGACTGGCATCCCATCCTACTGGACATGAACCTCCAGGAGGCAGAGAGCACAGCTTTTTTTCTTCACTATTGTACCCTCGGCTTCCACATGGAGCACCTTACAGCACTGCTGGCCACAAACAAATGGCTGCCAGAATGAGCAAGATGGAAGTCGTATGGTGCTACAGTGTGCATCTACAGCTCTAAGGCTGCCAAAAGACAGCTCATGAGATGTCAGCAGGCGAAAGAACAGACAGGCTGTAGGAGACAGCAGAAAGAACAGACATGCTGTAGGAGACAGCAGAAGGGAGGATGGGAGCTAGAAGGCTATGCCTATACTCGGTTTCTGCTGTGGCGCTTCCCTGCCCGTCTAGTTTCCCAATGGAGTCAGCTATAAGCAGTGCAGCCCCCCTCTCACCACCACTTCCATTTTCTTCTTAAGAATGCACTACAAAACTGGTTTGGGGCCAGGCAGTGGGGCAAGCCTTAATCCCAGCACTCGCTGGGGAGGCAGAGGCAGGTAAATCACTGTGGGTTTGAGGGCAGCCTGGTTAGAGAGTGAGCACCAGGACAGGCAAAGCTACACAGAGAAACCTTGTTTGATGAGGTGGGCTGTGATGTATCAGCTCTGCCACAAACATTTACACAGACAGCAAGAACTTATGGATATATCATATGATTAATATGTTGCAATAAATTGTAATTTACTTTAAAACATAATAAAAAGTGCTTGTCATTCAAGAACCAGAGTTGAGTTACCAGCACCCACAAAAAAGCAGGGAAACATCACAGCCCACCTATAGTCTAAGTGCTCAGGAGGTGGAGAAGATCCCGAGGAAAAGCCAGCTTTCCCATAGGACCAGCTACATCAGTAAGTTCCAGGTGGTCACACACATACATATAAACACCACACATACAAACACCACACAGACAAGCACACACATACATATATACACATACACACATTTCACATATACACACACACACCACACATACACATCAAACACTATACATACAAACACCACACATACATACATACCTACATACACACACAACACATACAAACACCACACATACAAACAGACACATACAAGCACCACACATACAAGCACCACACATATAAGCAACAAACAGACAAACAAACCTGTAAGATCGAGCATGTGTGGTCCGCCTGTTGTGAATCAGTGAACCACACCTGACATCTTCCCATACACTTCCAGCAGCTGGCACTGCTCTAACTTACCAGACCAGGGGCATCTATGAGTCAGAAACAACTCAGTCTGCCTACTTCTTTAATGCCTCCTTCCCAGAAAGAGAACCCAGGACATGTGAAGCCAAGAGACAAAAACTTCTAACTTACGGGGAGACAAAATCCTTCTGCATGAGGAAGGCTGAAATCCCACACAAGTACCACAAGACATTGTGCATGCTCCAGTCAAGCAAGATGTCCAACACCACAAACATAGACTGCTTCCAAAAGACGTTGTAGCGAGGCTTCCCATCTCCAGTGTGGCTCAGGCTCCAAGGCCTGTGAGTTAGGGCTGTGATTACCTTCTGATCCGTTTGTCTCATCTGAAAAGGAAATAAAATGATCATCTCCTAGGTCTATAATTCCTCACTATTTTAGATTTACCAAATATTGACCTGCTAAGAGCTCCAGAGCAACTAAGCATGCCATCTCCCACAAATCCTTCTAGCGACATAGAGTAGATGCAGGTGTGCAATACGCACTACAACTGAGGGCCTCTCCTCAACTCCTACAGGAATGGCAAGGACAAACCCAGAGAACCTGGCTGCTGAGGGGGAAGGGGAGAAGGGAGGGAGGGAGGGAGGGAGGGAGGGAGG
>NW_021604749.1:0-64610 GCF_004785775.1 Grammomys surdaster | reverse complement strand
AGAGAGAGAGAGAGAGAGAGAGAGAGAGAGAGAGAGAGAGAGAGAGAGAGAGAGCCAACCACAGGGTCAAGCTGGCTGTATTTGTTTGTCTAGGTTTCTGGAAACAGGGTCTTCTGTAGTTCAACTGGCCAATCACACCAAGGCTCCTGCCTCGGGCTCCTGAAAGGTGGAGGTTACAGATGTGCACCATGCCCTACTTTCAAAGCCACACTTTAGTAACACTATGAAGATAAGCTTTTAATTAATTAAATGGCAGAACTCAATGAGGATAGAGCCAGGATCATTTCAAGAGATGCTGGTTAATTTCAACCCTGTTTATGGCAGGACTGCAGAGCTGTGGGGAGGGGAGGGGAGGGTGGGGAGGGGAGGGAGGAGAAGGGAGGGGAGGGAAAGGGAGAAGAAGGGAGGGGAGAGGAAGGGAGGGGAAGGGAAGGGAGGGGATAGGGAAAGACAAGGGGTTGTAAGGAGACTGGAGAGAGGGCAGAGCAGGAAGGGGCAGCTTGGGGGAGGTACCTCAGGTTGTGCTCTCAGCTCCACGGGAGAGCATCACATACTCTAAAGGCCTCTGTGGTCAAATAAGCCTGAGAAGGCTGATTCCACATGTCTGTAAGCCCCAAGACCATCACCCTGTGAGGGTCTGTACTGGCATGTACTGTCCTGCCGTAAACATTTTTAATGTATACTCTGTTGAGCCTGATGCCACAGAAGAACTTATTATTTTGGAAACTAGTAAAGAGAAAGATTTAAGTAATTACTCTTTCTATAGGGGAACTAAATGATAGATCAAGAGGTGTCTTATTTATAGATGAATTGTAGATTCTGAATAAAATATTAACATTTCATAACTTCCTAGAAAACTGACAGATCTGGCCAATGAACACCAGGAACCCACAAGAAAAGCTGCAAGAGCCCAGGAGATGAAGTTTGCCTCCTGTTGGGTATTCACTCCATTAGGACACGGCCCTGTAAGGGCATCAACCCTAACGGCATGGGCTCTAGTATACTTCACCACTTTACAGGAAACAAAGCGAGGAACAGTCTGTAAAATCACTTTTAAGTGTACAATCACCAGACATGGGTGAATGCAAAAATATCATTTCAGACCTCGAAACATAGGCCAGTGGCAGAGAGCTTGGCTAGCATGCATGAGAGACTAGCAACACACACGCATGCACGCACACACATGCACTTTCAGACACATAAAACATCTGTTTATCCAATATAGGGAAAGGGGGGGGGACAGAGCAATAGAGAGGCAGAAAGGGAGAGAGGGAGGGAAGCAAAATTGCAGATTTTAAGATTGAAAATGAATACCTTATTTGGGTATTGATACAAATGAACATTTTTTAAAAATATAATACCAAATTTTTATTTGAAAAAAATTAAAAGCATTCATGGAACTTCTGAGACATGAAAATTTCTGTTTTTTCTGATCTTTGATGATCTTAAACTAAACAAGGCCTTTTTTGGGGAAGACTAATGGGGCAGGGAGAAACAAGCAAGATCATGGCTAATGGGGACTCACGTAGTAACAACCATTCTTATGTGCTTCTGAAACACTGTAAGAGGGGTTTTGTTGATTGAGACAGGTTTCATTATACAGCCCAGGCAGATCTCAAACTCAAATCCTCCTGCCTTGGTCTTCTAAGTGTTGGGATATGTGTCTAGTCATTAACCCTCTCCTGTTCCGCCCTCCCACAGTTCCTCAACCCACTCCTCCTCCCCTCTAAGAGTTGATTTTTAAGGCATGCTTTACTGTTACTTTTTGGGAAGTAGGGTGTGGACTCACCATGTTTACCAACACAAGGAGCCTGTCAAGTGCCTGGCTAAGAGAAGCTCTCAGAAGAGGGCTGTGCACATTAAACATCAGTAGGAGAGTGTCCCGGGAGACTTCCCTGCTCTTAAAGCAAGAGCTCTTGACTGTGGCTGCATTCAGTTCAATGTGACAATGGGCATCTCACAGAGCCCAGATATTATTTCCAGCAACTAATGCAATGTAACACACATAGAAAGGTCTAACTTACTTTATAGATGACTTCCGGCAAGAATGAGCAGACCATACTGTTATTGTACAGCTGTGGAAATTCCGTGTATATATTCTTTAGAGCAGCAGAAGCCTGTACAATAGAGATTCACAGAGTTAAAATCTTCACTATTAACTATATTAACTATTATTATTAATATATTAACTATTCACAGTTAAAATCTTGCTAAAAGGCTCTGTAAAAGAAAAATATTTCCAAAACTTAAAAATGTAAACTGCATTTTAACTTCCATTAAGTATAGTATAAGTCATAAAAATAAGGAAAAAGAATAAATAAGAAAATATATGGTTAGTTTTAAAAATGATTAGCCTTACATAAGACATCTTTTTAAAATAGCAAAGTCCATGGAGTACACTGTACCATATCTGCATGGCCTTTGACATCGAAGAAAATGGTGAGGTTATAGCGGAGGCACTCTGTGACAGCTTCCTTCAGGGTGGGGATTCTTTCATCCGGGAACTCATTTCTGCAAGAGGAGAAAGGAATGGCTCACAGCAGAGAGGAAAAGAGCAAGGGTTACTGGAGTGGACATTTTACAAATGTCTCCCAAACAAAGGCCAAGAATGCTTTCTTTCTTCAACCACAGCCACATTTTTTTTTTTTTTTTTTTTTTGCTATGGTTTGCTATGGTATCTGAACCAAAGCACAGCACAAACAATAAAACCCATGGAAATGATGGCATTTCCACAGAAGTGGCAACGTATTAGTAACCTGCTCATCAAAGGGCAGACTGCAATCACCTCTGAGGAACTCAGGGACTTGATTTTAAGCTAATTTCTCCTTTTGTAGAGAAAACAAGTCTATTTATTAGTTCTCACTGCTATGCAGGTGTCTGTCTAAAACAGAGGTTCTCCGCCTGTGGGTGGTGACCCTTTTGGGAGTCACAGGGGCCCAAGACCACTGGAAAACAGGTATGTACATTATGGTTCATAACTAGCAAAATTACAGTTATGAAGTAACAGTGAGGATAATTTGTGGCTGGGGTCACCACAACATGAGGAACTGTATTAAAAGGTCACCACATTAGGAAGGTTGAGAACCACTGGTCTAAAAGAATATATATTCTGCTAAAGAAAATGAAGCTTAAGTGCCAACATATCAGCCTTCTTCTCATAATGAAAGTTCACTCTACATGGTTTAATTTGTGTCCATTTCAACCTAAGACTGTCATATGGATACTTTACATCTTAGGGCAATTCCTCCTATCATCTGTGCCGACGTCCACTCCATGGAGAGAGATGGCGCCCTAAGACTGTTGCCATCCCCCTCACACCCATGCACACATACTCCCAACCTTATTGTGTTTTGCTGAGACATAGTCTCACTATGTAGCCCAGGCTGGCTGGAATTTCTGACCCTCTTGTCAAGTATCGGGATTACAGGCACAAGGCACCACACCTAACTAGCTGTGCTAAGATGCCTATCTTCCCTGAAAGGTGGTTCTAAAATAAGTCAAGCACTTCATCTGGAGTCAATCATGGAGAGGCTATCTGTTTAATTGTAGAATCAAGAGTACTTATTTGAGGCTGCAGAGATGGCTCAGTGGTTAACAGCTCTGGCTACCTTTCCAGTGGACCCCAACTTGATTCTTGCTCCCAACAACCACACAGCAGCTCACAACTGTCTGTACCTCCAGTTCTAGAGGATCTGCTACCCTCTTCTGGACTCTTTAAGCACTGCACAAATATGGTACACAAACACTGCACGCAAAACACAAACACTCTCAAAAAAATTTAAGTAGTTATGTGAAAGACATTAAGATAGTACTCTAATACTATGCTTTTCCTTTTTTGGAGATTCCGAATGGTGATACCGACCCTGAGCATTTTTTGCTGTGTAAACTTTTAAGCCTGACATCTTAAAAAAAAAAATTACATTAATTCATTAATTTATTTCATTTTTCTCAAGACAGGAGTTTTCTGTGTAACAGCTCTGGCTGTTCTGAAACTTACTTTGTAAACTAGGCTGGCCTTGAACTCACAGAGATCTGCCTGCCTCTGCCTCCTAAAGGCATGAGCCATCATACTTGGCTTTTATTATTATTATTTTTTATTTAAGGGGGGGCACATATGCATGGCACATATGTGGAGGTCAGAGAAAAACTTCTGGAAATTGGTTCTCTCCTCCCATCACCCCGTGGGTTCTGATAGCTCAGGTTGTTAGGCTTGGTGGCCAGCTGTCTTGGAGCCCTGAACCTGACATCCTCCTAATGGCTATGTGTTGTAATATTAAAGCCAGCTGCCCCTTGAACACAGAAGAGTAATGAAGTGTGTCTGACACCAGGAAGAGCAATTTCATAAGTGGGCTCTGGAGTTTCAGGTTAGTAATATTCTTTCCAGGATCCAGTACAGTTGGCCTTGCTGACTTTAATTCTTTTAGGTCTGAATCGTTTCACAGAGGGTTAGACCTCCATCACTGGGTCAGACAATCAACACTCAAGGAGCACTGACCACTGACCATGGAATGGACATGGCACTAAACAAAACGAGCACAGCTCTTTATTATCAAAGAAGACAGAGGCTGGAGAAGATGGCTCAGAGATAAGGAGCACTGACTGTTCTTCCAGAGGACTCAAGATTGAGTCCCACTACCTAAATAGCAGCTCACAACTGTCTGTCCTCTGTGGGCACCAGGCATACATGTGATAAGAGACATACACGCAGGCCAAACACCCATACACATTAAAAAACAAACAAACAAGTAAATAAATAAGTAAATCAATAAAACAATTCAATAAAAATGGATAGGAGTGAGATCTAAACAGACCTATTTCAAAGCATATCACCTGGTGTTTTAATCCTCAGGGTGTGGACAGCGGTCAGTGGAAGAAAGGGAGGGTTCAGGGACTCAGAATCAGACATGCTGAGTCAAAAGCAATGATTGGTGTGGACTACTTATCTTCCAGAGTATTCAGAACAGAGCATTGGATTTATCAGAGAACCTTCTGGAACATCTTATAAAGCTAGCTCTGACTATCTATTTGTGCATGTGTGTGTATGTGCAGCCGTACACACATACACAGATGATTTAAGTTTAACGCCATTAGAAGACATCATGCTAGTTAGACATATAAACACATTTTCCAGTTTTACAGGGTTAAGAGACATGAAGGACAACCAGAAACAGTATGGTAGGTTCATAGTTTTTTAACTAAAACTGGAATATCAAGACTCTAATCTTGGTTCTATGAACTTATTCTTGAGTCTTTCTTGAGTAGGTCATTTAACTTTTCCAGATTTTTATGTTAGCAAAATTAATGTAATTACATGGTAGCTACCTATGATTTTTAAGTGTAAATATTTATCTCCACGTAAGTAAAGAAGTTGGCTCTTCAGTTGTGCAAATCACGCCAAGATTTTAACAGCCTTTGTGCTGGCCCGCGCAGGAGCAGAATATTGCTGTTGATGGGACAGTGCTACTTTGGAGTTTACTAGGATTCTTCTACTCCTTACATTCTTTGACTCCTCATAAGTTTGTTGCAAGATCTAGTAAGTTGGTTAACGGTGGAATCATCATTTGACCAGCTTAACAAATGAGTTGGTGTATCTGAAGCAAGGGCACTGGGAAGCCATTGCTTTAAGCCTTTGATTGCAATATAAAGGATGGCAGAGAGTAAGTTTCAGTTAAAGCCTAGAACATAGGCAGTACTGTCCTGAGAACACTGCAGTGGCCAGATACCCCGCAATGCAAATGGTAAAATGTACACACAGTGCTTCTGTTGTTGCTGGTGTGTGCTTACTACTTAGGAATAAGTTGAAATGAAAAACTCTCCTGGAACAGACATACTTAGAAGGTGCCAGTGCCTACCTGTAACCACCCGTGGTGGTGAAGGACGTGTGCAATGATGATGCCAGTGACTCACCTGAGCCTGTGATTTGCTGCAGGGTTAAGTTTCCTAACTTGTTCGAATGTCAGATCACATAGCCGGCCAGACCCGTCTGTTGTCCTATCTACTGTGTTATCGTGCATCAAGACAGGAACTCCATCAGAGGTAAACTCGATGTCCAGCTCCACACCTGTTGCTCCATTCTTAGCTGCCTTAACAAAAACATCAACAATATTAATGTCAACAGCTACAGATACCATTTTATATCTAAACATGAAAGAAAAGCAACGTGGCTGCTGAAGTGGACAGCTGTCCTTAACAGATTTCTGTCCCTTTCCTCTTCCAGGCCACTCTCCAGATAAACTTGTCCACCCTCCCCGCAATGGGTGTTAATGCTGCCTCAACCTCACACTTCTCAAGTCCTTGAAAAGATTTGGTCCTGCTCTTCACACCACCATAGCAGAAGACGGAGGAGACTTCTGACACCAAGTGTTTTCTGGCCATGGTGGCTTTGATCAGTAGACAGACTCTACACTTTGCTGACTTGGACAAGCTGGTGACTCCTCTATGTTTCCTGTTACTCAGCCATTTCAAACTTCTGGTATAAACAAAACCGATCAGGATTCCGTTGGTTTAACCTCATCCTCTCTGAGACACACCAAGACTGCGTATAGAAGTCAGCTGTTTGATCATGTAGGTAGCCCTGGCTGTGGTGCTACAAGAAGCTGGTAAGCTTAATAAAGTACATTAGAATTTATGTAAAAATAGCTTAGGCCCCCACTGCAGCTCAGTGGTGGAGTACCTCTGTCTTGTATGCAAGAAAAATAAATAATAAAATCTCAGCAGTCTGGGCAGTGGTAGCGCACACCTTTAATCCCAGCACTTGGGAGGCAGAGGCAGGTGGATTTCTGAGTTCGAGGCTAGCCTGGTCTACAGAGTGAGTTCCAGGACAGCCAGGGCTACACAGAGAAACCCTGTCTCGAAAAACCAAAAAAAAGAAAAAAAAATGACGACGATGATAGTTATAATAGTTACTATTTATTAGCCTTTTCTAGTTTCCAGGAATTACTGGGTTTATATTTTTATTTATTTTTTATTTTTTAGAGTCTTTATAGCCTTGGCTGTCCTGGAACTCACTATGTAGACCAGGCTGGCCTCGAACCACAAAGATCTACCTGCCTCTGCCTTGGATGTGCCACCTCACCCAGCAGTTGCTGTGCTTTAAATGTACGGGCTCATCTGATTCTTATAACAAACACTACTAAGCAAGCAATACTAATATCCCATTGTTCAAACGAAGAGACTGAGACAATGATTCAGAAATTTGCCTAGCAGCATACAAGCTGGGATGTTGCAGTGGCTGCACTCTCAGCCACTGGGACTTGACTATTAATGGCTTTATATTAATGGCTCTACTGCAGAAGGACTAGCCACCTCGAGGCTGCACGGGTGACACTCCCTGTTGCTCCCTTACAGGCTTTATGTACTCAGCACACAGTGAAGTATCCATGAAGGACATGCAGTACTGGTTGTGCAGTAAGCACTCCACGAAGTCACCATGGTTATGCACACTGTGAGCCTTTAAGCATTAGAAAGGCAGATTCACCATGGTTGTGTACTCTGTCCCTTTAAGCATGAATTTCAAAGGTAGTGAGTTAGATTGATTTACCAGTCATCTTTAAGATGGAGGTTTTCTTACTTTAATATCCCTCCACCCACATGCTATGGTTACATATTTATATATTCTTTTAGTGTTGTCACTCATGTGACCATGAACCCCTTCAATCCTAACTCCATCTCTGGCTATGTCATCTAGGTTGGGTTTCTAGGCATTCTAGCCTTAACTTTTTCACTAACATGGGATTTCTATGGTGCTCACAGAGTTGTGAGGACATGGAAATCATGCCTGTGAGGAACTTGGTACCCAGCTCAGAGCTGTCATTCCTCACCAGCTATTATGACAGGACAGGCAAGCTCAGTGATCATCACTCTAACAAAGCTTCCATCTACACCGGTGACGATGGCTCATATGTTAAAGATTACAATCTTCTTAAGTTAAAGTTGAAATATACCACACATCAACATGGGTTATGTTTTATAACACAAAATCACAACTCAGTGTACACCACAAATTTCTTTCTCTATAACACAAACAGAATCCTTATTTCTAGACATACTAGATGTTTAATTGTACTTTTCTTTGCTAGGGTTATTTGGTCACAACACAAACATACAGTGAGACAGTATTTTAACAAGAGCACTAACCACTAACTTTTGTGTTCTCTGTCTCTCTCTGTCTCTCCCTTCCCCCCTTCTGCCTCCCCCTTCCCTTTCTCTCTCTGTTATTATGCTGGGGATCCAGTCCCACATCTTGCACATACTATCACTGACTTATTCCCTCGGCCATTGGTTTTTAGAGGCAGGATCTCACCATATAGTTTAAAATGGTCTTGAACTCACAATCCTCCTGCCTCAGCCTCCTGAGAGCTGTGATTACAGACGTACCACTATACCTATCTACCTATTGTCATTTAAACAATTTATTAAAACCAAACCAAATCAAAAATAAACAAACAAACAAAAACAAATCCACAAACCCTACAAAGGCTATTCAGAAAATAGTCTCTGAGAGCAGAGGACCACACACAGTTTGCTGTCCTTGGCTCTAACAGGGAGATACCCAAGGGAGGGCTCGTCCATGCAGGAGAAACAGCAAATACAAGGCAAAGGCCTCAGGCAGGAAGGAGACAATGAGGGAGAAAAAATTCTTACTGCTACCCAAGCCTACTCCCTTTCTTACAGTTGGAGTAGACTCATTCTAGACTCTATGTTCAGCTTCCTCCTGTGCTCACAATAAGTGCTGCTGATTCTGTGCACATGTGCATGTCTGTGTGTGCTCGTGTGTGTGTTAGGTTGGATGTTGGCATCTACGAATGTGACACCTCCAGCTGCAATGGCCACCTGGTAAACACAATGAGAGCTGGCCAATGGGAGGCCAGTGGCAAGCAGACTGACCAGCAGAACCCAACTAATCAGTGAACACCAGTGAACAGCTGCATTAGCCTTCTGGAGGCCCGGCTTCTGCCTGCACTCATTAGGTAAGAGAGTAAGTCCGCTGCCTGGGAGGAATTTGGAGCTGGATGTTCAAGTACATGAAGCCTAGACAAACACTGGGTGATGGGAACAGAGAGAGCAGGGCCCTGAAAAAGGGGGAAGAAAGTCAGGGGCTGGGAGGGCGGTCATTGGTGGGCACAACAAAAAAATAGTGCAAAAAGACAGACAGAAAGGCAGAAGAGAGCAAGGGAGCTTAGATTTCTTTTTTTCTAATTGCAACCAGAGGGTTTTTGTTTGTTTGCTTGCTTTGTTTTTAAGAGAAGGAAGGACACAAAATAATTTCCTCAGACAGGGTTTCCCTACATGGCCCTGGCTGGGCTGGAACTTGCTATGTACAACTAGGTTTGTTTCAAATGCACAGAAGCCACCTGCCTCAGCCTCCTAAGTGCTAGAATAAAGACCTGCACCACCACACCCGGCTAGACTTTTTATATTTAAAGCCATCCTCTGTCCAGATGGAGTGTACTGTGGGCAGAGTTGACTTTGCCAGTATTTTTAATAGTGTATCTTTTAAAAAAATATTTTTAAAAATGATTTTAATTAGTATGTGTGTCTGTATGGGGGTATGTGCACATCAGTGCAGGTCTCTGTGGAAGCCAGAGGTGGTGTGCGCCACCCAGCTGTTTTTGGTTTTTGTTTTGATCAAATCATTTCACATTTAACTAGTTTTCTTTGTGTAACTAGCATATTTCCTCCCAGAGACTTGTCAGTCTTCAGTCAGAACAGGTTTGTATCTAGTAGAAAGTCTAAGAATACAAATTTTGAGCTGCAAATGTATAAAGGGAAGCAGAGGACAGAACAAAACCCAAATCTGATGGAAATCCTGATTTCAAGTCAAGAGGGAGGTCACAACCTTGTCCCCTGCAGTGTGCATTTGGCAACTAAAGATGGTCCACATGACCTGCCAGTCCAGCCGGCTGAACTGCCACATTCCGCTTCCTCTTCAGGCCAGGAACCATCTGGTGCAATGCTAGAGACGTTGTCATTTTCCCTACCATGTGTTCATCGTACAGAGAATTCCGCCCTACTTCCGTATGTCACAACAGGATGACACAAGTATATTCACATCTCACATGTGAAGCTTCCTCATTCATTTAATGTGACTGACATGCAGGCAAACATAGTCTTGGCCAAATCCCAGCGTCAACAAATACTCAGGAACACTCGGTGTGCTCAGTTAACTTTGAGTACTCTTTAAGGCAATTTACATAAAGGTAAGCAGAAGCGAAGCTAATGACTATTGTGTGCTTCTCTTCTTCTGACAATGCAAATACGTGTGCCTTCTGCTAACTCAAAGTTGCCTCCTACTGTCTTTCTCATAGATTTAATTCTTTCACCTTTATTCCGGAGGACATCAAGCCATCCTTAGATTCCAGGGAAATAGCCCCCACATGGAGTCACTAGGCTCTGGTGTGTACAGATCAGCCTCTGTCTCTCCAGCTCCTACTTCATAGATGTCACTGTCCTTTTCACTTTACAATTACATGGGGAAACTGAGGTTAGGGCTGAGATGAGGGTTTCTCTACTTGCTCTGATTTTCTCTGTTACAGCTAAAGGGCAGAGTGTTGGAATAATAGGCAAGTTACTTAAGCTGGACAAAGAAAATAGCCCACATTCAAATATCCCGGAAAATATTTTAATATTTGCTAGAGAGCGTCATGTCATCCAGTCAGAGGCCTTATTCTGGAAGGAGCTGTGTTGTCTTGGAGTCACAGTTTCTCCCGCCTAGTCTAGGTCTCAAAGTAATGGGAAGACCAGATGTACAACCGTCCTAAAGGTCAAATACGATGGTGTATGCCTTTAATCCTAGATCTGGGGAGGCACATAGCCAGTTCCAGGTCAGTCAAGGCTACTGAAACGCTGCCACAGAAAAACAAAACAAGGAAGAAGCATCCAGGATGACCCCTGACAGACCAAACCTGCCTGTTGAACGCCTACGTCCCGTGGCCAACATGCTCAAAATAAAGGCTGAAGGGATGCTAAAGGGGACAAAGCCAGGGTGAAGGACGAGCCACAGAGAAGATCTGCAAGGTTGTCTGCTAAACCTGCTCCTCCAAAGCCAGAGCCTGAGCCTAAAAAGGCCCCTACAAAGACAGGAGATAAGGTATCCAAGGGGAAGAAGAGGAAAGCCGACCCTGCCAAAGATGTGAATAATCCTGCAGAAAATGGAGATGCCAAAACAGACCAGGCACAGGAAGTGGAAGGTGCCTGAGATGCCAAGTGACTGCCAAGTGACGTGTGTGCATTTCTGATAACTGTACTTCTGGTGACTGTACAGTTTGAATACTATTTTTTATCAAGTTTTATAAAAATGCAGAATTTTGTTTTACTTTTTTTTTTTTAAGCTATACTGTTAGCACACAGAACACTTCACTGTTGGGGGGGAAGGATATGTTACTAACAAAGTATCTCCCAAGCTGGATTGAGGACAGAAAACCTCTTTCCTTGATAATTTTGAAAAGCTCCTGTTGGCTCCCAGGAGGGACATCCTGGTCTTGACATAGGTAGCCACCAAGGCACAAAATGCCTTGTGGTCTGGGGAAACTCTAAATTCATTTTTATATGCTCTTCCCCCGTGCCAACAACATAGATTGAATTCCCTTAAGGCCGAGACCTATTAGGCCCCCAGAATTGGTTTTCCAGTCTATTGGGCCATGTGGACTTTGCAGTGACTTCATTGAGTGTTCTCAGAAGAGCACTGGTTCCTTTTATAAAAGATTGTGGATCTTCAGATTGATAATTCTGCCATGTTCATTTCCTGAAAGTCAGGGTTGGCTTGTGAAAAGTTGTTAAACAACATCCTTAATGTGAAATGTCAACCGTCACTCTAAGCTACTCCCCATTTTCAAAGCATTGAATGAAGACTTCATTGGGTTTTGTAGTGGCTTTCTGATTTTGGTAGTCTATACAAGAAGGGAATTTGGAAGTTCTTGTATATCGTTGATTGTCTGCCCATGTCCTGCCTGAAATACCATGATTGTTTATGAAAAGTATCTTTAATAAAGCTGGTTACTGTTAAAAAACAAAACACCACAAAGCAAACCAAAGCAAACAAACAAAAAGGAATAAAAGCTGTAGCATTTGCGTATGTCCCAGGAATGCCCTCCTGTACCCCTCAAGTCAACTCTCAGCCATTCTTCCATCTAAAACAAGCTAGCTGTAAGCAGTTAAGGTTTGATGTCACTCCACACGCTTCTTTCATGCTATTTTTTTAAATCTACAATTAAATCCACAGATGCAAGGCCAACATGTATGAAGGCTGACCATAGCACACAGAAGTGCATAATCCACTGAAATGCTGTTGGCATGCAAGCTGACATTAATCTGAAAACAGAAGGCTTCCAAGGGCAAAGGGCTGTTAAAATTCTCCCGGGTGCCTTGTGGATAAGGGAGGCAAATATTGACAGGAGTCTGGCTGCTAGGGTTGTTGACTATGATGAAGATGTATTTGGAAAGAGGCCATAAAGATAATATCCAAGTAGTATAGAGGACAGAAATCCACCCTGCGATAAGGGTGATCTAGAATATCTTGCTGGGTAATGGTGGATGTCTTCAGTCCCAGCACTTTAACCCCACCATAGGCAGGTGGATCTGAATTCAGGCCAGCCTGGTGAGTTCCAGGGACAGCCAGGACTACAGGAAAACCCTGGAGGGAGAGAGGGAGGGAGGGAAGGAGGGAGGGAGGGAGACAGACGGACAGACACAGACAGAGACAGCTCATTTACTGACTAGAACCCATTTGACCTGGTTCATATTCACTCATCCACACACTAGACTTTGTTCTGCTCCTCGAGGCCAGCACCACATATAACCCTGTTGTGTTGTTACCTTGCCACTCCATGATAAGCCTCATCACAGGACTTTTGCACTTGCCATCAGCCTCCTAGAACACTTCCCACTGATTCCAACCTTGTAATTAATTCCAGTTCACAAATATCTAGTTTATAGAAAACTACTTCTGCTACATAATGCACTGCCCCACCCTAAAGTAGCCTCATATGCTATCTCTACCAACCCAGATGAAAGACCTGTCAAGGTGTCTTGCCCGGCTGCCATCCCAGCGTCTGGCACATACTCGGGGAATTTTAGAAATAGCTTAAGTGGGGAGGGATGGGAAGCCGGGATGCGAAGGAGATGCCAGAGGCGGAGCAGGCCCGAGGCGCGCAGGGGGTTCACCTGCCGGATGGCCGCCAGCGTGTTCTCGGGCGCGTCGTGGCTGCCGCCACGATGGGCGATGGCGGACACGCGGTCACGGGGCTTGAGCACCTGCAGGGCCCGGCGGGACGGCACCGGCTCGAAGCTGAAGAACCGCAGCAGGATGTAGAGGCTGCCGGTGAGCACGCAGGCGTTGAAGGGGCTGCGCGTCACCACCAGCAGCAGCACCAGCACGAAGGAGAAGGGGCCCAGGAGGCCGCCCTGGTCCTCCCACAGCCACATGCCGGCGCCTGCACCGGCACGGACCGGAGCCCCGGACCTGCCGGGCGACGCGTAGACGCCGAGGTACTGGCCACAGCCGGAACCCTCCGCTGTGAGGAGCGCTGCACAATGGCGGCGGCGGACCCATCTCGAGAAAGAGCCCGCCCTCCAGCCAATCAGAGTCCCTGAGCTCCAGCGTTGGGGGGCCGGAACCGCTGTCATGGCAACAGGGGCAGGCCCAGGCCCCAGGCCTGGGTTCCAAGGGCGCTTAGGATTATGTAAGGCGAGGACAGGACTTCAACCTTGACCTTCAGACACAGTAGAAGGAGGGAGATACTGCCAAGGTTTCATAATGACCTTTTATCTGACCTCAAGGAAACGAAAGGCTTGGTGACTTTAAAGGAACAGGATGCTTAACTTGCTTATTCAAGATGTGCCAGTAGCGTTACTAGAGTTCTGGGTCAGAGCCAGGGCCTGTAATGAGCTAGGCTTACCCTGAAGCTGTACTAAGTTATGCTCAATGAACCAATCAAATAGTAAAAAGCAGAGAAATGGACACACCGGGAAGAAGTCTAGTGAAACGCAACCACAAGTCCGTTTTCAGGGTTCTGACAGGAAGTTTAGGTTTAAATAGAGGGCAAGAGGCAAACTTAGCTGAGAAGTCCCGCCCATCATTGACCACTTAGTTCCGGTCTGTTCTGAAAGGTCCTGAACCTTCGGAACCCTTTGAATTTACAGAAAAGATAAGTTCCTTTCCAGGCGCTAAGCCTTTTTCTTCCTTCAAAATCAGACTCCTGAGGAAATTCCAATTTCCTGGGGTCCAGCCCTCAAAATGATATCAAGAAGGGAGACTTACAAATGTCTCCTGGCGCCGGGCGGTGGTGGCGGCATACGCCTTTAATCCCAGCACTTAGGAGGCAGAGGCAGGCGGATTTCTGAGTTCGAGGCCAGCCTGGTCTACAGAGTGAGTTCCAGGACAGCCAGGGCTACACAGAGAAACCCTGTCTCGAAAAAACAAACAAACAAACAAACAAACATGTCTCCTGGGAATATCTTCACTCTTGTAAGTGTTGTTCCACTAGGACAGATGTATGCATTTAGTGAAAGTGCCTTCCCCTTGGGTAAGTTTTAGTGAGCACGATAACAAGACAAGGAAAATTAAGGAGACGTGGGAAGGAAAAAGAGCCCCTACCAGAAGTGTGGTTAAAGTCTCCTGACTTTAACTAAGACTCAGGAATTCCTGCATCTGTATCCATAGCCCACATTCCTTTTATAGAGAGATGCTTCAAGTTAGAATGTTCAAATAGCAACAAATCTAGCTTAAGGTCTGATAATATATGGCCTTTCTCCTTTCCCATCTGCAAACCTGCAATTTACTACAAATCTTGTTGACAGTAAAGACACATTACCCTCCTTGTGTGACCTTTGTGACTCATGGTTTTATCTTAAGGATTGTGGTTCTTCCCAGAGTCCCGGAGAACCACCTTAAATCTCATTTATTGGGTTGGAGAGCTGGCTCAATGATTGGGGACTACTGGCTGTTCTTCCAGAGGAACTGAGTTCAATTCCAACATCCACACAATGACTCATTTAACTCCAGAGGCTCCAACACCCTCTTCTGATACTGATGCTGTCTTTTATTGAGAGAGAGAGAGAGAGAGAGAGCGCGCAGGATAAGGATATGTTTTGGTAGAGGCAGGGTATGGTATGGTAAAGTAAAAGGGGTGCCTCTGCAGGCCCATGCTGAGGCATCCCTTCCCCGAAGTACCAGCCATATGATGGATATAGTATAGAATAGAGTTTATTTAGGGCATGGGGAGGGGAGTTGAGGGAGTAGAGGCAGAGAAAAGCAGAGAGAGAGGTACAGAGAGGGAGAGGGAAGGTGGGCCAGGAACACATGGAAAGAGAGAAGAGAGGGAAAGGGGAAGAAGGGGTAGGGAGTAAGAGGATAAGAAGAGAGTGAGGAGGGGGACAAACAGCCTCTTTTATAATGAGTCATGCATACTTGGCTGTTGCCAGGTAACTGTGGGGTGGAGCCTAGAAGGAATGCAAATATTGTACATGTGTGTTGCATAAACACAGATGCATACAAACAAACACACATAAAATAAAAATATAAAAAAATTACCTCATTTATTGAAAGAAAAGGAAAGAGGGTAGGAAAAATTTTCATAGAACTACCTAAAACATAAGGAAATCCACTAAAACACATAGTTGCAGCTAAGACACAGCAAATTCCTCTTAATAAACTCCAACTCTGTTTCATATTGACTCATCCTAAAAATCTTCCCAATGGTAAAGTCAAGAATCCTGTTTTCACTTGAGTAGAGGTCTCTGGGAAGAATCAAGTGGCAGCCACAGTGCAGTGTCTCTGGCCCACACTCCACTGCCACTCCCAATAGTGGCAGTTCTGCTAACACTTAACACTTGGGCAATGTGCCAGGCAAGGCTTGAGCTGGCAAGCACCACATACTCACTTTGTTTTACAGTGGCCTTACTTGAGATAGGCATTCTATCAGGAGACTGGTTTCTATTGACTTTAGACAGCTTTTCCAGGCACTATCAGACTATAAACCTGGAAGGAAGGAGCAATTGTGATCCGAAGCCTCTTAAATCAACTGTGGTGAAATCCAAAACAAAACAAAGAACACAACTCTGACCCCATTCTGGAGCCAGGTCTGAGTGACTGAGCCCAGGAACGTATATTTAGGTCTCCACAAGTACAATGTTTCAATGTAGAAGCAGTTTCATGCCTTTTGCTTTTGAGACAGGCACTCACTGTGAGCCTTAGCTACCCTGGAACTTTTTAGGTAGACCAGGCTGGTATCAAACTTACAGAGATCTGCCTACCTCTCTGCCTAAAGAGCACTGGGATAGAAGGTATATGCCACTAAGCCTTGCAGATTTTTATAGAACAGAACAAAAAAAGTTATAAATCAAGCCATTTTTGTGTTGAGCATAAAAGCACAAGCCTTGAATCTTAGCAGAAGCAAACTTATCTTCTGTTCATGACCAGCCAGGGCTACACAGTGAGACCCTTTTCAAAACAGACAAACAATAACAACAAAGGCATTTTAAAAATTCTTTAGTGGAAACATTAAGTGGTCAGTTTCAGCAGGCTGAAGAATCTTATCTGTAGGCCTCAGGTGTTATCTGTTAGATTTTTGTTAAGTTAATACACATTCTCTCTCTCTCTCTCTCTCTCTCTCTCTCTCTCCCTCTCTCTCTCAAAGATTTATTTAAATGTATATGAGTATACTGTGGATGTCTTTTTCAGACATACGAGAAGAAGACAGTAGATGCCTTTACAGATGGTTGTAAGTCACCCTGTGGTTGCTGGGAATTGAACTCAGGATGTCTGGAAGAGCAGTCAGTGCTCTTAACTACTAAGCCATCCCTCCAGCCCCAAGTTAATACATTCTAAAGGTCTTTTGTTTGTTCACTTGTTTCTTTAATGTTTGTCAAGGTGTTAGGCCTGACTCAGAACTGGACAAGGAATAGTTCTTTAGGGAGCTCAAGATAGCCCAAGAGAAACTGACCCAGGGCATAGTGGCACACGCTTTTAATACCAGAACTTGAGGCAGAGGCAAGTGGATCTCTGCAAGTTTGAGTTCCAGGGTAGCCAAGGCTGTTCACAGAGAAGCCCCGTCTTGAAAAACCAAAACCCAACCAATCAAACAAATAAAAGAAATTGTCTTTATTTAGTCAATTAGCTTTAAC
The DNA here is from genome assembly GCF_004785775.1 of Grammomys surdaster. NCBI lineage: Eukaryota > Metazoa > Chordata > Mammalia > Rodentia > Muridae > Grammomys > Grammomys surdaster. Next base: position 47,489 of record NW_021604749.1, on the reverse strand, counting down.
ATACAGTTTCTTTCTAGGAATTCTCCTTTATGTGACCTTTCTGAAGTATAAGAGGGGACCAGCGATGGGTGGATTCTCAAGCCCTTAATTCACATTTTGTAAGAGTAAAAATATGTCTTTCCCCTTTCTTGTTGACTATGAGTAGAAATATATCTGTTTTTCGTTATTTATCCTCTTTTCCTTTTATTTCAGGGACAAAACCCACTGAATTCAGGATAACCATGAAATCTCCAAGATGACTCATTCATTTTCTTTCTATCTGTATCTCTCTGCTTTTGTCTGTCTGTCTCTCTGTGCTCATGCGTGTGTGTGTGTGTGTGTGTGTGTGTGTGTGTGTATGTGTGTGTGTGTGTGTGTACATGTATGTGTTCCGGCCTGCAGATGTTTGCACCTGCATATGGAGTCACAGCACCTCAATGGGTGTTGATCCTCAGATGCCATCTACCTTTTATTGGCAATATATTCTTTCACTAGACTTGAGCTTCTCCATGTAGGCTAGACTGGCTGGCCAGTAAATCCCAGAGATTCACCTGTCTCCACCCACTCAGCACTGAGATTACAAGTGTGTGTCACCAAAGCCCAGTTTTTAAAAGTAGATTCTGGCACTCAAACCCATCCTCATGTTGTTGGGGAGGCACTTGATTGTGCCATGTCCTAGATTTGATCCATTTTTTATGTAAGAAAAAATTTCTTAAGAAGAGAGCTGAGCATGGTGGCACATGCCTTTAATTCCAGAACTCGAGAGGCAGAAGCAGGCAAATCTCTGAGTTTAAGGGTAGCTTGACCAATAGACCAAGTTCTGGGACAGCCAGGACTACACAGAGAAACCCCGTTTTGATCAACAAAAAACAAATTAATGGAACAACAACAAAACCAACTCCCCTAAAACTAACAAAACAAAAACCCCCAAGCAAACAAATGGAAACAGGAGGAAGAGATTTCTTTAAAAGAGATTTCATTCTTGCTTGGAATGTTAGCCCACACCCATAAACCCAGCACGTGGGAGGCAGTGACCCGAGGATCTCTGGAGTTCCAGGTCTATGCTTTAAGAACTCCTTGTTGTTGGGCTAACTCACACATTGGCTATGAAGATGCCTCCCTGTGCCTGCAGTGCTAGGCTAGCAGGTTAAGTAAATGTTTGTCCCTTCCTCACTTGCCCAAAAAGAAAAGGCAAGATGCCTTGGTGAAGGTCATTGTAGCCATGACCAACCAGATGAGTAAGGAGTGTGGGTTTTTCCATAATAAAGAGTTAGTGGCTGAAGCTGGGGCAGAAGGACTGACAGAGGCAATAGACAGAAACTGAGCAGGGAGGTAGAAGAGAAAGATAATAGCAGAGAAGCTGGCATAAGTTAGATGGGCTAGCAGGGAGACTGCCCCAGCAAACAAGCCAACATCCTTATACCATACACATCTCCAAGTCTTTATTAGTAAACTGCAAGCGGGACCCCAGAAAGCCTCACATCACATTGTCCTCAAGATGAACAGAACATTTCTGAACCTTAGACTCCATTTCAGGGCTCATTTACTCCTCTCTAAGGGGCACTCTTGTCTCTGTCAACACTGTCCCTCACACCATCTTTCCCTCACGCCACCCTTTCTTGAGGGACAGCCTCTGTTAAAGCCTTTGCCTGAGAGCTCTTTCTCTCTGCATCTCAGTGTCTGTTTCACTGGGATTGTGTTAATGGGACACATCTCCCCTCTTGATCTTTATGATTCCACAGTTCCTCAGCCTCCAGTTCTTATGCCTGTAAACTTTTTTTTTTTGGCATGAGTGTAGATATGTATAGAGAGATACATACGTATACATGTACACATGTATAGGGGGATCAGTGATGGATGTTTGGTATCTTTCTCAATCAATTTCCACCCTAGTTTTTGAGGCAGGGTCTCACTGAAACTGGAGCTCAGTGATCGGCTAGAATGGCTGGCCGACCTAGGGTCTCCAGTGAGTTCCTATTTTTACATCCCCAGGACTGACAATTATAATTTCTAGCCAGGACCCACAGCTTTTTTAGGGGAGTGATCAGGCTCTGAACTCAGGTCCTCATGCTTTTGTGACAAACATTAGTGACAGAGTATCTCTCCAGGCCACCCTTTGCTCCTATTAGAGATTTTTCGTACCAGATGCCATATAAGAGTTTTCTCATTTATGCCTCACAACCAGTCTTGGTAACTCCCACCATACATATACAAAAATAAGCACCAGGAGGAAGGCAAAGCTCAGTTACAGAGTGGAAATGGTGTCATTAAATCAAAAAAGCTGGCAGTGAGTAATTTAGATAAGAACTAACAAAAAAATATTGTGGAATTTCTGTTTTCTGCCAACTTGAACCTGTTACCTTTTCCTCTGGACACCCCCCGCAACTGATCTGCAAATGGGGTGCAAATATATTAAGGCTTTGAGTTGGCGTCTGCGACTCAGCAACATGTTTCATTTATAAAGAAAACATTGGTGAATGTTGTATATTTTCCATTGTCCAAACAAGAAGAGGCTATCTCTATACATACACACACACACACACACACACACACGCACGCACGCACACACACACACACACACACGCACACACACACAGACACATAGACAAAAATACCCGACAACTTTAAGGAACACTTGGGGCTTTGGGTCCTAAGGAGAATTTCTATGGTAATTTATAGTCAGAGCCCTTAGTTTGCAGTGAAGACTACTCTTCCCAGCGTGCATCTCGGTTGCGTAAAGAACATGTAAGCAATTGCCGATGCACCGCAATGCATTGTGGGGATTGTAGTCTATGGAAGCTCAACCGCTTCAACTGCCCGCCAAACAGCCACCGGAAGTACCGGCCCTGAGGGGTGGAGTTGAGCTGGTGGCGGCGACAGCGGTTGCCAGGATCCCGCGTTGCCGCCTGAGGGACCCGTAATATGGCGGGGAGGAGGAGGAGGAGAAGACGGAGGACCCAGATGCGCTCTGTTTGAATCGAGGTCTTTGCTTTTTGAGGAGGCTGGTCCACAGGCAGAGAAGCTGACCGGGCAGTAGGTGTCAGGTGTGTGCTAGAGGACTGGGTTCGTCTTTCTACGGGTCCAGGCTGAGCTGAGTCCCGGGGAGGCGGCATTAGTGTCCCGCGGGACGGAAGGCCGGTGTTCCGGGCCGGGCTTGACTTCCCTCGGTCACGAGCCCTTGCAGGCACCGGGAATGGGGAGGTGGGAGTTGAGGACCGGGACTTCGAGGGGATGCTTGGATGCTGGCTCCGCCCAGTGAAGCATCCTGTGCTGAAGAGTAGGCACAGAGCATGGGGCTTCTGCTTGGTGCCGGAGAAGCTTCGGCTTCTCCCTTAGTGAAGGCGATGGAGGCGTCCCCCAGGGTGTGCACTGGCCATTACTAAATACTGGTTACCACAACTAAATGCCCTAGGAGCGCTGTTTACTCCACCTTTGCCACTCTGGGGCATCGGCAGGAGGATGATGAAGCTAGTTCTCTCAAGGATCCTTGATGCTGTTAGGTGGTCCTACCCTTTGCTACTTCCTACCCTAAGAGATGGATTTGAATGAGAAAGCCTTTTCTCCTGTTTTCAAGTCTCATTTGAGTCTCAAGAAGAACCAAATATTGTCTCTTTTCTCCAAGAGTTCCCACTCAAGTGATAAAACCACCATTATATCTTCCATTTGGAAAGCAGCTCCCACTTACGGCTGCTTTCTGTTTGTCCTACATACAGTACTGGGATTGCTGACTGTGCTTCAGCTCATTGTTTTCTCATAAAACCGCTTTGAGACAGAGCCCCACTTTATAGATGGTGCGGCACAGGGGTAATATTAGCCTACCGTGAATGTACAGCTAGTATGTTCCTAAATAACATATCTTTCCTGCTTTACAGACTCTCTAGGGCGTTTATGTATTTGTGGAAACTTAGTGGTAAGCAGCCAGCTTGGAAGCTGTGTTACCTTTGCATTTCCTTTCAGTGACATTTCTGAGTACTGGTTATGAATGAGCAGATGGGAGCCATGAGGCTATAGGGTTTGCCAAGAGGCTCACTGGACAAAGGTCACTTGTAATTAGGTATAAATGGGGTAGAAAGGCATGCCTGGACCTGCTGAGGCTGGTGTGAATGTAAGTGGACCATGGACCAGTAATGCCTGGTGCTAAAGTATGGGGTGGTAGGTTTGAGGTTGGGATCACCTTGTCATCAAGACTCCCTTAAAATAAACCTTGCTTGCAAGTGGCAACTGGTATGAGAAATGTAGTGCCCTCTTGCACAATCGTAGAATCTGGACTCTCTTTAATGACTACTTTTGCAATTGAGAAGTGCCTAGTTCTCTGGGAATAGAGTTGTTCTCCAAGTCGCCATTCTCAGAATTCGCTTCATTCTGCTAGTCTTGCTTTTTATATTGCTTGGTCTACATGCCATAATTAATTTATTCAATAATTGTATTAAGTGCCTACTGTGTGCTGACACCATTCCCTATCATGGGGATTCAGTGAGCAAGACTGAGAAGGTACTTATTCTTATGGAGCTTACATTTTGGTGGAAGAAGATACACAAAGCTCAAGGAAATAAACAGGATCTTTTCAGATAGTGGTAAGTACTCCAGAAACTGGGAAACAGCAGGGTGATGTGATAGTGATTGAGGCAGGGGAATTAGGATGAGCTGATTGGAGAAGGCCTCTTTGAGGACAGGACATATAAGCTGAAACTGAAGGGTAGGAAGGTCCAGTCATGCTCCAGATCATCTGGTGCGTTCCCTAATCTCACATGAGCACCGGTGCTTGGATGTCCAATTCATTACCATACTGTACATTACTCTGTAACTGTACCATTGCAGTGTACATATAGGGGTATATATATGCAGTATAGACGGGGTGTGCGTGGGCCACTCAAGGGAAGCAGATGACTCCCTGCAACAGTGCGACATCTCTCTATGATGCTGTTAGACGAGAAGTAGAACTAATGAAGGCAGTTGATGTCCTTATCTTTCCCAGACTTTTGAATTTCTTTCTTTCTGTGCACAAGCGCGGGCATTATATAACGTCATTTGTTCTCCTTTTATTGGTAAATACAAAGAATGTATTTTTAAAAAGTAATTTAGCAGAAATGAATTTATTGGGACTTTTCTTACTTCTTATCTACTAGAAATTTTGGTTAAGATACTGTGATGTGAGCTGTTACAGCTGTGCCAGAAAGTGTTTTGTTGCTTCTTAGTCTTGGGTTTAAAAAGTGAATGTAAGCATGCAAAATGATCTTGGCCCTCTAGAGAACCAGTTATTTTTTTGAAGTTGGATCTTATTGTGCATAAATTGAACAAATATAACCACAAAACAGAGAGAAGTTCTGTGGCTTAGAACTCTGAGTGCTTTTTCTTCATTTCTACCTGTACTGTTTTTTCTTTGACTCTTTAATTTGAATGTATATGTTGTTTAACGTAAGTCATCAGAGGCCCAGCAGGCCACCATGTTCCTTCTTATTTCATGTCTGCGAGACCCACATCATGGGCTAAATTTCCGTGTTCAGTCTTTGTTAACTAGTTACTTGCCTTAAACATAAATATTTAAAGGGTGTTATTGTATTGGGCATTCTCTTCCCACAGTTTACTGGGCCCCTAGCTTATTATAATTATGATAATGTTTCTTTTGTTTTTTCCCCCTTGCCTTACAGGAGCCAGGGTTGCACAGTGTTATGCAAAACAGGCAATCAGTAAATACCTACATGCTAAAAAGAAGGCATAGGCTGGCTAATCCTTCTGGTTACCTGGGATTTTTATAACCCCAAAGTTTTCTAGAAATTGTGAAATTGCTGGGCTGATTGTTTGAAGTTGCTTAGTGACCCTTCAGGCTTTCAACTATAAAATAAAGTTAGTTAATAAAATCCCCAGAGCCAGGAGATTTTCTGTTTTCACTTCTTAAGTCAGTTGGTGTCCATGGTATCAACATGAAGCCTTAAGGTGCACAGACAGAAATCCCAGGAAACATTTAAATACTCCAGTACTCTTGGGTAATAAATCGCGTTTTGTCAGCACACTACTAAGAGCAGTTTTCTTTCTCCTAGTGTGCTGTGGGAAGATGGAGGAGTATGAGGAGTTCTGCGAGAAAGCACTTGCCCGAGCTCAGGAAGCATCACTGTCCACAGACAGCTTCCTGCCCGCTCAGGCAGAAAGTGTCTCACTCATCCGTTTCCATGGGGTGGCTGTACTTTCTCCACTGGTAAACTCAGTAATTATTTATGAACTATTTCTTCCATTCTTAAGCATGCGTACACATGAGTGTGGGTGCTGGAGGAGGCCAGAGGGCGTTTCAGACCCCCTGGAACTGGAGTGACAAACCACAGATGAGCTTTGAACTAAGCTGCGGTCCTCTGGAGAGCACTATGCTCTAAACCAGAGTCACCGCTCCAGCTCCCTTATTTGTTTTAAAATAACCTTTAAAATCTAGTGGACACTAACGCAGCTCACTGACACTCTGAACACTAACGCAGCTCACAGAAACTCTGAACACTAACGCAGCTCACAGAAACTCTGAACACTAACGCAGCTCACTGACACTCACATGGGAGGTTTATAGCCAGGTGAGGAGATGCCTAAATGTTTTCATAATCACAGGAATACATTAGAAACAAATTCGCATTATTCTTGCCTACTAGATTTGCAACGATCTCATAGGACTTTGTGTTTTTATGTTGTGAGGGAAATGAATGTTTAATGCACTTTTATCAAGAAGGTTGATTTATTTTTTGGGAAGCAGTTTGGTAGTGTTCATCAAAATTTAAGTGTTTGTAACTTTTTTTTTTTTTTTTTCGGGACAGAATTTCTTTGTGTAGCCCTGGCTGTCCTGGAACTCACTCTGTAGACCAGGTTGGCCTTGAACTCAGAAATCCGCCTGCCTCTGCTTCCCAAGTGCTGGGATTAAAGGCGTGCGCCACCGCTGCCCAGCTGGTGTTTGTAACTCTTGACTCAGCAATTCTATTCAGGAAGAATATCTTACAGATGTGTTCAAATAAATATATACAAGTTATAACAACATCATTTAAAATAGTAAAAGATTGCTGGGTGTGGTGGCACGTGCCTTTAATTTCAGCACTTGGGAGGCAGGGCTCTGAGTTTGCGGCTAGGCTGATTTACAAAGTGAGTTCCAGGACAGCCAAAACTGTTACACAGAGAAACCCTGTCTCTAAAACAAAAAAGAAAATAAAATGGCAAAAGATCAATTACCAACCCAAATGTCCATTAATAACGGATTTTAACCATGTCCACTGTATAAATTTCATGCATCCTCTAAAGAGAATAAAGTAGATGTACAAGTACAAGCGTAGAAGGCTGTCCTGCATGCCTCACACAGCGAGCTTGCACAGGCAGCTGGGAGAGCAGAACCTTGGCCTGGGTTTAAATAAGTTTGCCATTCTCCTGCTGGGCAGAACCTGTGGTCCGATCCATTAACTGTTGAAATGGGACTTACAACAATGAGTGCCGATAACGCTCATAATGCCTTTTGGGAATTAAATGGATACATGTAAAATGTTCAGGCTTGTCCCCGGATCATAGGTGACACTCAGTACACGCAAATGTTAACCATTTGGAGTTTTTAAAAAGAATGATGTGTTCTTTCTCTGGCAAGGGGTAAGGGAATAGAGGATAGTAGAGAAGGTATATTTATCATCATAGTCAACTTAATGTCATTTTTAAATATGACCATATTTTAAATCAGAAAGTTAAGGAACTCTTAAATTTATTTTTGTTGTATAAGCATTAAAAGAGCCTCGCTTTCTGCCAGCATGTTGTAATGAATGTTGTAGCACGGTGGTTGGAAGGTAACACAGAGGCCACCCATACCCTACCACTCAGTTCACTCTAGGGTGACATCTTTGGACACATCCTAAAGGACGTAGAGAAGTGACGTGTAGTGATGAGGGTAGAAGCTGAAGACTCGAGGTGAGACTCATGTCAACAGCTGTCAGGTAAAAGCTCCAGCAGCTGCTCCCAGGGTCATTTTGTCTGCCATTTAGTGTTTGAGAATCGAGCAAGGTACTTTTCCTTTGACATTGACTCAGCTGGCACATTCACAGTGACATGCAGAGGTCTTGGAGTCTTAATACATAGGTTACTCTTGCGTGACACTCACATGAAGTCCTCCAACCCCAGACACTGCTCAGATGCTTCATACAGGGTTTCAGTTGTTCTGATTCAAAACTGGCCAATTTCATTCTTTTACCATTGAATTGCATGTTTATTATGTCTTGCAGCTTACCATTGAGAAGAGAAAGAAAATTCAACAGGAAAAGCAGAAAGCACTTGATGTGCAAACAAGAAAGCAGGCCAATAGGAAGAAAGCCTTACTGACTCGTGTCCAGGAGATACTTGAAAATGTTCAGGTGTGTCATCAAACTAAACTCTCCTAGATTGAAATGAAGACATCAGAAGTAAACACTGATAACAGCTTTGCAGAAAAGCTGACTAAGTATGCCTTATTGTTATGATGTGTTGGAGTGTAATTTGTTGGAGAGAATCCATTTGTTTGTTAGTACTGCCCAGTACTTGAATCAGAGAGGGTCCTTAGACAGTAGCACTATACACTGGATATAATTGCTTATTGTCTGTCTTGTGATTACAACTGAATTCTCAGTGTCAGAGATGATAGAATTGTCCATTGTAGTTTAGCCCCTGAACTAATCAGACTCAGTGAGTCTCACCTCGAGTCTTCAGTTTCTACCCTCGTCACTACCCGTCACTTCTCTAGTCCTTTAGGATGTGTCCAAAGATGTCACCTTTGAGTGACCTGAGTAGTGGGGTGTGGGTGGCCTCTGTGTTACCTTCGTTTTATTCTCTGCTAAAGTAATAACTGTCTTCACATGTGTTTGTGTGTATATATATACATATATATATGTATATATGTGTGTGTATGTACGTGTGTGTGTGTGTGTATGTGTGTGTGTGTACATGAATGAAAATTTTGTATTTAGATATGGAAAAATGTCATTTAGATTAAACAAATAGGCCTGCCTACATGAAATCATTTAAACAACAATATCTATACCTTTTGTAATTATTTTTATTTAATTCAGATTTGTATAAACAGTTTGTTTATGGTTTGTGTCATTTCATACTAAGAAGAAATACCAGTGATTTAAGTGGGAAAAGTAATTTCTGCCATGCATAACACTTTTGTTTTTTTTGTAATTTGGGGGTTTGTAGTTTGCCTGTGTGACTCCTGCTGGATGGCCATGGGTAGTGAGCCTTACTTAGGGTATTTGTACTAACTGCTGCCTTCATTTACCTGTGGGGTCATATGTGGGTAGTAGACTTTAATTTACAGATTTTAACTACTGTCTATATTGGTTAGTGTACTGTAGTTTATTGACTTACTGGTTACTACAACAGAAATGGCAGTGTTCTGGATCTAGTCCATGGAGAGGATCAAATTGCTATTAGCAGAATCTACTAATGAAATTACTTGTGAGTCCCAGAACTTTGTGTTTAGAAAAGCATACATAATGCCAGCTATAAGGAATTCCTTATATAGACAGGGGTTTCATTAACTACAGATATTTGGAGGGTCCTTTTCTTCTATGAAACCTATGATTCAGTTATAGATTTAAGTTTTTAACTTTAGTTTGTCTAACTTAAGGCATATTTTACTGGTATACTAAAAACATAGCTGTTGAGTATTAAAGATGTGTACTATGCAGGATTCTATAGCAGAATAATCTATGTAGCTTAAGCCTGGGGGCATGTCCATGGACCCCAGGAATATGCACTTCTTTTGGTTTATTTTCATCTGGAGGTTGTCACCAAGTACACTTGTATTGTTTATTGCACAGTACTTGGAGACCATTATGTGTCTTGGGACTTATAAGGTGAAACTCAAGTGCCATATAGTCTAGCAAAACAAAACAAAACAAAACAAAACCCTATAAAAACAACTCCTCCAGATTTTTAGTGTTCAGGATGTAATGAGCTCTCTTTTCCTTCTTGGTCTCTGAGGTACACAGTTATTCTCATCTTACTGTGTCAGCTGCTGACCTACTTGTCTGAAAACATACAGCGTGCTGTCTTCACTGACTGTCACTGATCCAATTAAACTTGGCTTTGTAAGCTGAGTTCTAAGTTGAAAGTTTCTAATTTTTAGTAACATAAACTACATGGATGAGCTAATATTTACTCCAGAAATGCCCCATCTTATGGAGAGGGTTGTTTTTAAGTCAACACATTTTTTTTTCCATTTTTTATACAGAGCGTTCACAGAGAGAAAGATCCTCTGTAAAGTAAAGACAGGGTGGTTGTCTCAGGGAGCCAAAGCTCCTCAAAGATTTTTTCTTTTATGAGTCAGGATCTTACTAGGGTAAGACTTGGGTAGCCTTGACTGCCCTTGAATTTATAGAATTCTGCTTGCTGCCTCTGCCTCATGAGTTCTGGAATTAAAGATGTATCTACTACACCCAGCTAAAACTTGAAAAAAAGTCTTATTTTTATATTTTGCTTGTATGTATGTCTGTGCATCATGTGTGTGTCTGGTGCCTGTGCAGGCCAGAAGAGAGCATTAGGTCTCCTAGAACTGAAGTTACAAGTCGTGAGCTGGAAGAACACAACTTGGTGCCTCTACAAGAGCAGCAAGCATCTTAACTGACGAGCTGTCTCACTAGCCCCTCACAGGGAGTTTTCAGGAGATTCTTGAAGAAGCACATAGGAGGCAGGAGTCTTACTGATGTCTTAAACAGGTTGTCTTTGTTTTCTAAGTAACTGTGTAAAACATTTGCTTACTTGGTATTTATTGAACATGTCATTATTGTTGAGTGATGACTTGTCTTAAGAATAGATGCTGGTAGTAAGAGCATATAGCCAGAAGGAAGTTAAAAACATTGCTTTTATCCCAGGATTAAACTGAACATGGATAAATTGTGTATATGTGTGTGCATTCATATTCAGAATAGATAGTTTTCTTTTCTCTTTGAATAAACAGGCTAGGATAGCCCATACATTTCTTCTGTGATGGTTTGATCTCCATACAGTTAAGGATATAGAAATTGATCTTTGAGTGTATTTTGTTTGTCTTTTGTCTTTTTGAGATGTAGTTTCAATCTGTAGTCCAGGCTGGTCTTGAACTTAAAGCAATCCTGTTTGAGTCTGCTAAGGGCTCAGGTAACAGGCATGAAAGATCCTTTGTGTTCTCAAATGTCAGAACTCTAAAACTCCCCTTTCTACTTTATTTTAGAAAATAGTTAAATCAAAGGCTTTATTGAGGTGGGGTACACTTTTAATCTCAGTGCTTGGGAGCTAGAGGCAGGAGGGTCTCTTGAGTTCAAGGGTAATCTGGTTTTCATAGAGAGCCTGTCTTAAAAACAAAACAAACAGCAGCAACAAAACCCCAAGGGCTTTGTTTGTTTGTTTGTTTTTTATAATGAAGAGATACTAATATTTAAATGTCCCTTTTCAGGTTAGAAAAGCACCAAATGCCAGTGATTTTGATCAGTGGGCAACAGAAACCATTTACTCTAGTCCAGAAGTCACAGACTTGAATGTTCCTGTTACAGTTCCAAACAGCTTACCTAGCCCCACTGAACACCGTACTTCAGTAAAGCTTGAAAAGATAACTGGACTTTTGCCTGTGAATAATGAGGACCAACTAAACCCTAGTAGGATGGGGCTGCCTAGCGACTCAGAGGTGTCTGGTTCTCTGAAGCAGTGTGAGAGTCCAGAAAGCAGGCAGGCAGAAAATGGAGCTGCTCCAACACTCTCTTCAGCAAGCTTGCAGGAGACTGTCATTTCTGATGGTCCCCTCTTAGTAAAGAAAGAACAGGACCCATCATGTTTGGCTGAAGTCACTCCAGATCCCTACATAATGAGTCTTCAGAATCTAATGAAGAGGTCAAAGGAATATGTGGAAAGAGAACAATCTAGCCGGAGTCTGAGAAGTAGTCTAAAGAGAAGTGTTACTGAAAATCATTCAGACAAAGAAAATGATGCTGCTAAGGCTAGTGTAAAGGAGAAGACCCCACCCATGCCCATAGGCCGGCACTGTGGCTCTGCCATCCCTGACAAACCAAGCCTTAATAAGTCAAATGTTCTCCTCCAAGGTGCCTCTCAAGCAAGCAGCATGGGCACATCAGTTTTAGCTAGCTTTTCTAAAACAGACCTACCTGCAGGAACTGCTCCTCCCACTGTTCTAGATGCCGAGTCAGATTTTAAAGTTATTCCTACCTTTGTTACTGAAAATAAAGTTAAAAGTCTTACAGGTCCATATGCCAAATTACCTAGTCCAGAGCCAAGTATGAGTCCTAAACTGCATCGAAGGCATGCCCGGTCGTCATCAGCATGTCAGATCCTTATAAACAACCCAGTAAATGCCTGTGAGCTAAGCCCAAAGGGAAAAGAAGAGGCAGTGGGGAGAATCACTTCATCTGCTGCTGAAACAACAAATGAATCTGGAGTTGTGCCAAAGTCACCAACTGATTTGACAGGGGTTTGTTCAAGCAAGGTTTCTGCTACCAAAATCACGTCTGATACCACCAGAGAGATGGTCGTGGGTAAGCCAAGTCAGGTGCATCAGGCTTTAGGAAATCAATTAGGCAATAATGTCACTGTTGAGCAGTTTGCTGTGGAAGGTCCCTTCATACCTGATGACAGAGGAGTCCAGAAAGTGGACAGTACTTGTATGGCTGTGCCCAAGTTGCATGAACTGCAACCCATCAGTCAGTGTGTGTCAAGTCAAACCTTGGAAGATGAATGTGGACTCAAGTCAGCCAGTATGTTAGGAAAAAACTCCTGCAATTTACAAATGGAACTGAATAAATCTTACGATGTGAAACACCCGTCTCCCTTACTTATACAAACCCAGAGTTCCAGCCAGCAGATGGATACACCGCCAGTGCCCCGTGGAAATGAACAGTTTGTAGATAACAGTTTTGAAAAAGTTAAGCGGAGACTTGATTTAGATGTTGATAGTTTACAAAAAGAAAATTGTCCTTATATTATAACAGCTGGCGTAGCTGAGCAGGAGAGGGAACGTCTGCCAGAGAGAAGATACCCTAAGGGATCTGTCTACATTAACAAGAATAAGATGCTAGAAACTAGCCTCAAAGGTAAGAAAACAGACGCGATAGTGAAATAAATTGTCCTCTGTGTGTAAGAGCACTTAATTTTACTGATCGTACTAGAAACATAGCACATGCTTACTGCCCTTTGTTAAGGTTTTTGTTTTGTTTTTTTGAGACAGAGTTTCTCTGTGTAGCCTTGGCTCTTCTGGAACTCACTCTGTAGAGCAGGCTGCCCTTGAAGTCACAGAGATCCACCTGCCTCTTGATCCCTAATGCTGGGATTAAGAGTGTACATTACCATACCACTGCCCGACCTGTTAGGATTTCTTTTTTTCTTCAAAGATTTATTTATTTTATATATGTGAGTACATTGTTGCTGTCTTCAGACACACCAGAAGAGGGCATTGGATCCCATTATAGATGGTTGTGACTCACCATGTGGTTGCTGGGAATTGAACTCAGGACCTCTGGAAGGGTAGTCAGTGCTCTAAACTGCTGAGCCATCTCTCCAGCCCTGTTAGAATTTCTTAAATCCAGTGATAAGCCTTTCATAGGCCACTCTGTAGAAAATAGTACTGATTTCACAGAGGCTTCTCACATGAGACATAATTTTAATCTAGTGTGTTACTGAAGTCTTCTCTGGACCGTGGTTTCTACTGTTTCTGCCACTCTGCTCTGATCTGTGGGCACCTTTTCATGTACTTGCCCCTTTGGTACAGCTTTACCATCAGGTCCATGAGAGTGCCATAAATGAGGCTTTGGTGGTGACTGGAATAGCTTCTTTTTTTTTTTTTTCAAAGATTTATTTATTTATTATATATGAATATACTGTAGCTGTTTTCAGACACACCAGAAGAGGGCATCAGATCTCATTACAGATGGTTGTGAGCCACCATGTGGTTGCTGGGATTTGAACTCAGGACCTCTGGAAGTGCAGTCAGTGCTCTTAACCACTGAGCCATCTCTCCAGCCCCCAAATGTGTAGCCCAGGCTGGCCTCGAACTCGTGATCCTCCTGCCTCTGCCTCCTTCAGCAAATCCTACCGGTGTGCGCCACCACTACCGGCTGGAATAGCTTCTTATTGATGAACTTGGCTTCATGCTTCCGTGGCATCCAGTCTTATGCCATCTTGCTACTACATGTCTGTCTCTTGTTGCTTTGTTGTTGTGGTTTGTAATTATGTGGAAGACATAAATTGAGTAAATTAAGCTCTTCTATTTAGGACAAAATAAGTTTAGGACAGAATACTTAAAACCACCTTTATCAACAAACGAACAAACAAACAGCTGGGCAGTGGTAGAGCACGATTTTAATCTTAGCATTGGGAGGCAGAGACAGGTGGATCTCCAAGTTTAAAGTTAGCTTGGTCTACAGAGCAAGTTCCAGAACAGCCAGGGCTATGGGGAGATACCCTATTTCAAAATGAACAAGCAAACAAGCAAGCAAGCAAATAAACAAAAATCATCTTTATAAGAACCTTAATAAAAAAACCACTCTGTAGGTGGGTGAGGTGACACAGTCGTTTAATCCCAGCACTTGGGAGGCAGAGGTAGGTGGGGCTCTAAATTTGAAACCAGCCTGGCCTACTTAGCTTGCTAAGGCTATATAGTGAGACCCTGTTTCCAAAACAATAAAAATATGCTCATTCCCCTTACCCCCCAATATACACATTAAAAAACAAAACAAACAAAAAACCAGTTGGTACCTGGGATCCCCTTGCATCCTCCAAGTCGAGAACCGTGTGTGGATGAAGGCTCTCTCAGTGAATGTCAATGCATAGGACCCCACTGGCCAAGCCAGGTGGTAGTGTTTTAGTGAACATACCGGATGTGGCTAGTCATGCCAGTGGCTGGGTCACTGTGAGAATAAGTAAGGAGGTGGTAGCACAGTGTGGCTGCAGCTGCCCACAGCTGCCCATGGCCCCAGTGCCTCTGCACTTAGAGAGTTCTTTGGTAGTCAAATGGACTCTTACTCAGTGGCACTGTTGAACTGAAGGGCTGAAGTTAAAGAGTGTTCTTAACCTCTGTGCTCTCTTTAGCCCTAAGAAGCACATCTTAAAGCTAGTCAGAGTTTGGAGATGCTTGAGATGTGTAACCTTGGCTCTGTTGCATGAGTGGGAAGGCGAGGAAGTGCGATGGTGTTCTTCCTGAGCAGCATGAAAGAAGGGAGAGGCCAGTAAGAGTGGTTCACTGGGGAACTGGCTATGTCTGGCTAATGTTATGTGAGGAATACCTTCTGGTCAGAAGCATAGCTCAAGTTGATGGCAGGAAATATAACGGTTAAACTTTCAATGAGTTTTCTCAATTTAAGCCCACATGTTCCTTTTCAGAAGGCCAGGAGCTACTGAAAAGCAAGATGTTAGCTTTTGAAGAAATGCGGAAGAGACTAGAGGAACAGCACGCCCAGCAGTTATCCCTCCTCATAGCTGAGCAGGAGAGGGAACAGGAGCAGCTGCAAAAGGTGAGGCACTGAGATGGGGCGGGCTAGCCGTCAGGTTAGTCAGTGAATGATTTGGACCATATGCATATACTGACAGTTTCCCTCTGTGTATCTTATTTTGAAGTGGTCGTTGAGCTTGATGTGTAGATACTATTTTGTTGTCAGAATGTGAAGTCTAACATTTAGGTCCTCACCTAAATAAAAGCCACTGAGTAATTTGTGAAAGGGTACCTTAAATCCTTAATTCAGAATTCCTAATATTTTTAAAGGTATTTTAAAAAGAAATGCTGAATATACATTTTCAAGAACTATATCATAAAGATACTTGTTTTGTGATTATTATAGTCACATACCATTTTAAATTCAACTTAAAAATAAAAAACACTAACATTTTTAAAAGTGAAATCAGCTGAAGCAGTTGTCATAACTTTGAGGGAGGAAGACTTGAGATAAACAATAGTGCACTCTGCACTACACACACTTTCAGGCTAAGCCTACAGTGACGTTATTTCAGTCCCATTGAAGAATCTAGCATGCTGTGATACATGGTCAATTTGCAGGAAATAGAAGAGCAGGAGCAGATGCTGAAGGAGAAGGCCGTTACAATGGATGCCTCTGACTTGAGCAGTGTGCTGGAGCGAGAGTGGAAAAAAAGAAGCGATTCCGTTTTGCTAGAAACAATGCTGTCCCAAGTGGACTTGCTCCAGACTTCAAACAACTCTGGTAGACTTTTAAGAATTGTTTTCCACTTGAAAGTTATTGTGTAGTAAGCTATTTTAATCATACTTTCCTTCTGGTAATTTTATGCCCATTCTGCCTCTATTTGCCTGCTGCTTAGTAGCCATGAAGAATGACATGATATGGGATCTAAGGCCACAGAGCAGGTGTCCATGAGAGGACTCTCCATAACAAGAGCAGGCAGTTGGGCCCGGAGCCCGGCTGCTCATTCACGCAGCAGGTGACATGCTCAAGTGAGAACAGTCGGTTATCTCCCAGGTGGTTTGGAATTACCTCTAATTCCCCAGCAGCAGCAAGATCTTTTCACAGCATCAATTATCCTGAGGTTCTATTTGTCTTGAAAGGCTCCATCTGGCACAGAAGCTGAATGTCCGTGGATACTTTATGTCTGCATTTGGCTCAGTCTCTGAGATGGATGTTATTTGTCAAGTGTCACAAGTGTTTATTACAGCATTTTGCATATTCTGATTATGTGACATTCAGTATGATGCCACAGATCACTATACTAGTCCGTACTGTGTGTTTCTCTAGGCTTCATAAATTCTGCCCTACAATATAGCTTTGGCTCTGCAAGTGAAGCACCGTTCTACCTCTGGGGATCACTGACCAGTGGCGTGACCAAACTCTCAGTAACAAGGCCTTTTGGACGGGCCCAAGCTAAATGGTCTCAGGTGGGGAACCTAGATCTATGTCTGTCAGGTTTTTTACATGTTTATTTATTGGGGTGGGGACTTAAATGTCACAGTATGACATAGAGGGTAGCTTGTGGGAGTGGTTCTCTCTGTCCACCATGTGGGTCCTACCTACCGAGCATCTCATCAGACCAGTTTTAAAGAGCTATGTTTTAGGTTGCATACTGAACGTGAGCTTATTATTTTTGGTACAGATGAAACTCCAGGAGCAAAAGTCCGGGAAGGAGTGTTAGCTGGTGACGATAGGTTAAGAGTCATACTTAGATATGCTGCTAGGATTCTTACAGCATTGTTTCTAATTTCTTTCTAGGTTTTTAGTCCAGAGATACAAGCAAAATTTAATAAAATAACTGCCGTGGCAAAAGGGTTTCTTACTCGTAAACTTATGCAAACGGATAAACTGAAGCAACTTCGACAGACTGTAAAAGTAAGGTTACTGAAATTCCTTATTTTTCACTTCATTTCAGTCTTTTGACAGCTGAGCTCAGAACTCAGATCAAATTTTTTTAGTTATTGTAGTCTAGTTGATTTTGTAAGTCTGATTACTTAGATTTTTTTTCCAGTTTATTGCCCCTCTCCAATATAATTGTGTGTGGAATATTCATTTCAGGCATGACATGGCTGCTGTACATTTATTTGTTTGTTTGGGCGTGCGTGTATGCGTGCATGCATGTGTGTGTGTGTTACACAGGTAAACATGGGGTGTCCTGATCATTACTCTACCTTATTACCTTAAGACAGAGTCTCTCACTGAGCATGCAGCTGACCTGGCAGTCAGCAAGTCAAGATAGTCTCCTGAGCCTGTCTGCCCTGGAGTTACAGGCTACATGATCACACCTAGCCTTTTACATGTGTGTTTCAACTTTGAACTCATGGTCATCTCTGTACACAGAGCGTTCTCACTTCCTGAGCCATCTACCCAGGCCTGGTGCACTCTTGAACTTGCAGTTGTGATTATTTGCTTAAAATGTGCTTAAGGTTAGGTCCACGAACACCCTGTCATGAAGACGGATGGCTGGTAGGCCCTGCCTCTCCCTGCCAATGTCTACAGTTAATGGTTGGCAGGAGAGGGGAGGGAACTGAGAGGGTCACAAGGGTGTGAGTATAATCAAAATATATAAGTAATATATTCAAGATGCCTCAGTAAGCAAAGGCGTCTGCCACCAAGACTGACAGCCTGAGTTCAATCCATAGCATCCCAGTGGAAAAAGAGTTGGTTGTCCTCTAACTTCTGCACATGCACTGTGACACACCCCTGCAGGAACACACATTTTTTAAAAAATGTAATTAAAAAACAAAACAAAAACACCCAAAACAATTTTGTGTGTGTGTGTGTGTGTGTGTGTGTGTGTGTGTGTGTTTTGAGACGGCTTCTCTGTGGAGCTCTGGCTGTCCTGGAATTTATTTTGCCTCCCAAGTGACCCCTCGTTTCTTTTTTAATGAATGAAGCAGGAGAGACGGTTCATCAGTTAAAAGCATTTGCCTGTTTTTCCAGAGGACGGGTTCAGCTCAGCATCCACATGGTGGTTAATAACTCCTTGTTCCAGGGGTTCTGACACTCTTCTGGGCATCCTGGGCACTGCACACATGTGATGCACTTGCAGACAAAACACTCAGGCATATAAAATAAATCTTTTATAAAGATTTTTTTTAAGGTTTATTTTTATTTTATGTATGTGAATACACTGTAGCTGTCTTCAGACACACCATAAGAGAGCATCAGATCTCATTACGGATGGTTGTGAGCCACCATGTGGTTGCTGGGAATTGAACTCAGGACCTCTGGAAGAGCAGTCAGTGCTCTTAACTGCTGAGCCATCTCTCCAGCCCAAAAATAAATCTTTTTTGAAAAAACAAAACCAAGAGCATCCTAACAGAAGCCCAAGGTGTGTGTGGTTAGCTAGCACAAAGGTAGAACAGTGTTTTACCATTTCAAATGCTTTGAGAACTGTCTCCCAGTTCTACTTGTTCTGCTACAGAAACTAGTCGGAGAAGTGGGAAATGAAAGCTTCCACCCCAAGAGGCTGCAGCCAGCAGGCTATACCCAGACCAGGTACAAAAAATTAGCCAGAGGCAGGGCATGTGACTACCATCTGCCAAAAGGCTCATGGAGATGCCTGAGTTAATTAATTTGGGCCCTGGTTGAATAGACTTGTGTCTCGTCCCTGTGAGGAATAATAGAGGCAGGGATTCCCCTGAGGTCTTGGGTCTTTCAGGGCCAAGGGTATCCTGGAGCCCTTGGCAGACATTTCTTAGCTCTTCCCTGTCTCTGCCCATCCCTCCATGTCTATGCTCCTATGCAGTTCACCACACAGCCTCTGGCTCACAGATTCCCTCTCCTGGTATGTCTGAAGAGAGTGACAGTATACTCAAATATATTAAATAAATAAATCTTTTTTAAAAAGAAAGAAAATGACTTTCTTTTTTAAAACGAAAGAAATGACTTAATCACTCAGTTTTGTGGCTTTCCCTCTTGGAGAGGATACAGAAGCTTCCCTGAATAGCTTCAATGTTTGCGGTCCCTCTGCGATTCTGGGCAGGAGGAGGCAGGGAAACATGGTGAGGGGGCCTACAGCAGTGTGATATGTCATCAGTAATAGTTTTTGTGTTCTTAGTAGTTTGTTTGTTTGTTTGTTTGTTTGTTTGGTTGGTTTTTTGAGACAGGGTTTCTCTGTGTAGCCCTGGCTGTCCTGGAACTCACTCTGTAGACCAGGCTGGCCTTGAACTCAGAAATCCACCTGCCTCTGCCTCCCAAGTGCTGGGATTAAAGGCGTGCGCCACCACCACCTGTCCGTTCTTAGTAGTTTTTGATGGAGAAAGAATAAAAGGAAACTTATTAGAGAAAACTGAGTTTGAAAGAGTGTCTCTTTTCTTTCAGGACACCATGGAATTCATACGAAGTTTTCAGTCAGAAGCCCCTCTGAAGAGAGGTGTTGTCTCAGCCCAAGATGCTTCCCTTCAGGAACGAGTGTTAGCTCAGGTAGATGCTTCTGCTCTGAAGGGTTCCTAACTGGGGAAATTGGTCAGTTCCTAAACTGGAGGCCTAGGGTTAGAACTGTATTTCTCTCTTTGTTTAAACAGGGAAAATAGGTTTCACTTCTGTACCTTCTTATTCCAAATGAAAGTACACACAGCATACATTGTCTTACTAAATTCTAGCCTCATCTTTTGAGTGTAGACACTGATTCCTCTTTCACACCTAGTTGCGAGCTGCCCTGTATGGTATTCATGACATCTTCTTCGTAATGGATGCAGCTGAGAGAATGTCAATCCTCCATCATGACCGAGAAGCCCGCAAAGAGAAACTGCTCCGGCAAATGGTATGTGTGCCTTGCGACTTTCTGTTGGGGAGGCTTTTCTGAGCATAGGTGATGGAGGCTCCATGGCATTCCCAGAAGCTCCGAAGCTAGACTGACCCCAGGGTTCCCAGCACCACTGAGCTGTGTAGTGAGCTCCCCAGAAACTACACAGTGGCAGAATCCTATCTTGTGTTGGGATTGGATCTTAGGTCTGAAACCTTGAATATTTTGGTTCTGTTAGCTCATAGGAAACTGCCAACTGCTCCTTATTGAGTTTTCTTACAACTTTCTTACAGATTTTGTCATTTTTGAAGTCTGAAAAGTGGTTCTAAATAAATTTAGAACACTGCATATCTAGAGTGCTGGCTGGCAACCACACACAAAAGTATCAATAGTAGTAATTTTAATAGTGCTTAAAATTAGATTACTTAAAAACATTAGCTAAGTGCCTGGCTGTGGTAGCACACACCTTTAATCCCAGGAATCAGGAAGCAGAGGTAGGCAGATCTCTCTGAGCTCAAGGCCAGCCTGATTGATATAGATAACTTCAGGACAGCTAGGCCCACATAGAGAAACTCTGTCTCAAAAGGTAGGTGCTGCCACGCCCGGCTCTGGATTGTCTTATATTGTAAAACAGTGCAGTTGGTACCTGTCCCCCTGATGCTCCTTTTGTACTTGAAGGATAAGATGAAAAGTCCTCGAGTGGCGCTTTCGGTGGCAACACAGAAGTCCCTCGACAGGAAGAAGTTCATGAAGTAAGTTCTGTTTGTCACTTTATTACCAGCCAGTTAGTTTTAGTTACCAGCCTATCTGTTTATGTTCCGGTAGGTTACAGACAGTTGTGAGCTGCTGGCTACCCAATCCAGGTCCTCTGGAAGAGCAGCAGCATTCTCAGGCTCTGAGCCATCTCTAGTTCCTAAGCCTTTTTCTTGGTGCTGGTTTTCACTCTGCTCAGCACAGACCTTTAGAGGCCCTCGTGTCTCAGTGCCCTCTGTCATTTGTAAGCCTGTTCCCTCCCTTCTCAAACAAACATACTGTCCTTGTCTTTCTGTCATGCCAGAGTTGCTGAAATGGGAATGCCGAATAAGAAGTTCCTGCTTAAGCAGAGCCCTTCAGAGACAAGGTGAGAAAACCCCTTTATCCCAGTGAGACTTTGCTCTGCATCCATAAGACACAGCTGCTGAGCCGGAGGAGCTGAGGCTCAGCACTCACGTTAATGTCTGCTCCTGTTCCTGGCCACATGTGGGTCGGGTCAGAGGTTCCTGGCACTGTTTGTAGGACAGGCCATTTCTGGCAGAAATTTTAGACTACCAAGGAGTCTTCAGTACTTGTTTAAAGACCTCAGGACACCGACTTTCTGGTACATACAGTTTGTCTTTCCCTCTTGTAAGATGAGTGTTTTGTCTCATGTTTGAGAAGTTGGCATTCATAAGGCATATCAGAAAATTCTTTAAGGGGCAGGGATTGCATGTGTTGGCTATTGCTTTACTGATGAAAACCTAAGATCTGAGCCCGTGGTGAGCCAAGTGTAAGTTCCTTGCTAGTGCTTTAGTTAGTCAGCTCCTCCTTGTGATAGATAGCACAGATGGCTTCCAAACGCACCGTTGTTACCTTTCATCCATTGAGAGGAAGGAGGAAAAGTGGAATTTGTCTTTGGAATTAATTTTGCATTTAATTTGTCAACAGAGTCCTTCAGCCAAACCAAGGACAGAATGCACCTGTTCATAGGCTACTTAGTAGACAAGGGTAAGAGTGCCACACATGGGATGTGAAAGTATTCAAGCCAAGATCCGTCCAAGATCTGTCTGTGCTGTACTGTGTACGTCAGCCCTCATGCTGTGCTGCTATGTAAATCTCTTAGTTTCATCTGGTGTGGGCATGCTTTACTTCTCATTTCATACCATCATCCTCATTCTGTGTTTTAATATGAGCTTCTTCGTCAAGTAAGTTTAGCCTTACCAATGGTTCTCCAACCAGGTGTGAAGCAGGGATCTGGTCTCCTGCGGAAACACGAGCAGCTCTCCCGATGGGAGGCTGGGTGCCTGTGCGGGACTTCAGTTCTTCTCAAGCTTATGCTTTGAGTAGTTGATGCTGTGTGCTTGTTTTCTCTGAAGTGCGGACCTTCGTGCAAGTGACTGATTAACCTTTTTATATTCAATTAGAACCCCTAAGACATCAGTGAAGGGGGTTGTGCAAAGTAGACAGAAGCCTCCACAGAGCAGAGTGCCTAACAGAGCGCCTGTGTCAGGTGTGTAGCAATGAGTTCCTGGAGACCATTCACCAAGGGGTGAGCACAGTCTGCCCTGACTTAGGCAGTCTTCCTTGCCACCATAGTGTTGGCATATTCACGGATATTCCTGTTGGTGACCATTGTCTTAGTATTTTGTGGAGACCAGGAAATCCTATGAGTTAGGCTACCTGTCTTAATGACTAATCATTTTATGGGAAACTCTGTTTTTAATTTGGGAAGTTTTGTAGAATTACCCAGGCTTACTTAGGACCTTTGTATGTGAGTAGAAATGGTCATCTCATATCTCATGTGGGTCTCTTCAGCCCCGTGGCAGTGTGTCAGCGGTTCTGAGTCTGTGCATGACTGCAGGATCCACAGTGAATATGCCAGGTGTGTGGGAGGGAGGCCTACGCTTCCCTCTGTAAGAAACCTGAGCCGAATCTCCTTATACTCATCATTTGAGCATTATTCAAGGGTGAAACTGAAACCTGTTTGAAAATTCAATTTATGGTGGCAAGAAAGACAGATTCAATCTTGAGCTTAATCAAAACTCTTACCAAATGCTTTATTATTTGTTAGTGTTTTGGTTAAGACATTTTGATTATGCTCACTGGATTATGCAGCCCATTAAAAACACTTTACAAATGCTATGCTTTCAACTGCTGCTTTCCAAAACTCACAGGCAGCCATATTAATCCCCAGGCGATGGAGGAAAACTTCACTTAATTGTAGACTCCCCACTAATAAAGTATTAGGCAATGTTTGTAATGACATGAGTGAGTGATTTCCTCCAAGTTAGACAAGAAGCAGTGTTACATCAAGTGATTTTGTTACCATTCCTTTAGTCTTTTGTGTTATTACTAGTCATTCACATAGATTCTAAGAGGGAACAAGCTGTCAGGGAATGTGAGATCATTATAGACTTTGCACGAATTCTGTGCACATAGTTCGTGATGTCACATGTATCTAGGATATTTTACAAGGTTTTCTTTTGAAATCACTGAGTGAAATCACTGGAGTTGTTTGAAAGTCGGAGCCTGCTTGCTTTAAAGACTGTCAGTCAGCTTTGTAAGAACTCAGATCAGTCAGCAGCTCAGTTGTTTGTGACATGATGGGCGTGTTAGGATGTTTTCAGTTCTCTCACGTGAGTGGTACAGGCTGCAGTTACTCTTAGGTGGCTGGACAGTCATTGTGGAGTAAGTACTGTGCTGCCCAATAGCATCAGTTTGTGGCAGGGACTACTTTTCATGTTTTTTTCTCATGCATTTCATCTCCATGATTTGTCACTTGTGAGTCTATAAGCAAGGAGGCAAGTGCTCTTTCCACTGAGTAATTGACACTATGAACAGGAAATCGCCACAGTTAATAATGTGTAACAGAATTCAGTTTTATAGCTATTAAGTTTAATTGCATTGCAGCACAGTTAGTAATATAAATATAATCAATATGCATATTTTTTACCTTTCTGAACAAGCAAAATGCCTTTTTACTAATATATGAATGTATAGACAATAAAGGCACAGAACTTTCAGTTCTTTGTAAATTTTATATAGATAGAGAACTTGACATAATGACAGTTAATTGTCAGTCCATAATGTTCTTAACAGAATTACCTTACCCTAGCATACTTCTAATGTCTTGGGTTATATTTTAAGCAAATTTGAAATTATGGCTTGATTTGGTCTACATGAGTATTAAGTATTTTATTAGTAATCGGTTTATTTAAAAACCTTGTCTGTTTTTATATGAGAGAGAGGCTCACTTTATATCCCTGGTTGACTTTGAACTTAAAATCTTCTGAGACAACCTCTGCACAAATGATCAGTTACCACACCCAGTTCCAAACACTGGTTTTTGTCCTGGTCAGATAGCATTCTCGTAGGCTGACTTTTCAAGAGCCTAAGGATGCTGCACAGCAGTTACAGGATAGTTTCTACAGAGTATGTTTCAGTCTCGGAGCCTGTACTGAAGTGCTCTGTGTATGTTAGAGCGGACGTGCAGTGGGTCTGCAAACCACGGACCCAAGCAGAGCAGGAGCCAAACAGAACAGGCAGGGAGATGAGGTCAGCTGAGTTCTCAGTTTCCAGCTCCAGCTCTGGTAGCTGAGGCAGCTGATTGCTGATGCTATGAGACAGTTTATACCTCAGGATTAAGTTTAACAACATTCATTGCTTAGCCCCATGCCTAGTAACTTACTAAATTATATCACAGAACATTTCTAACCTTGAGAAGTAATAATAATTTTGCTCTGTTTTAAGGAGCATATGCAGGAAAAATCCAAAGAAGGCGGCCAAATGTTGCGACAATTTAAGAAGACAGCACTCACTGGGATGAAGCAGGGGAGCGGGGCTGCTTCCACCCACGTTCCAGTCTAATCGGGGCTGCGGACTCAGCCCTGGACTCGGGTTATGCAGGCAAGGGACAGCAAGGGCTGAACATTGGCCTGTATAATCTGGTCAGCTTGGACTTATTCCTGCCTCATTTTCCCGGTAATGTTAGTTTGGGTAAAAATGATTAGCATTTAGTAATTGCCTCATTTCTGAGCTTAGCCTATATAAACATACTGTATGTGTCCAGAGATCTACAGTCACTTTTTTTTTAAAAAAAACATAAAAAGACATTTAGTCTGAATTTTTTACAAATTATTGGAAAGATATTCCCAATTTTAAATTAGCCCTAAAACCTAAATTTCATTCATGATTGCTGAATTTGATAAACAAATTAGATACTGTTCTATTCAAAGGAAAATTATTGCAGAAATATCTGTTTTTCTAATTTTAAACACCCAGAATCCCATATTCTTTGACTTGCAGTGTAGCTACATAGGATGAAGCACTTGCCTTGCTAAATTCCAAGTAAGAAGTGACTGAGAGTCTTGGTTTTGGGTAGAAGAACACATTCCTGCATACAGCTAGTTGTTTTACAGAAGTGTTAGCTTTCATGTGTGTTACTATTAGGTGTACATAGACTAGACTATACACACTATCCTGGAAGGTGGCAAGTTTAGAGATGCTCGCACAGTTTTCATGAACACAGCACTTGGGCATGCACTGTGATGGGGCACCAGAGCGTATGTGGCTAGTTCTAGTTAGTCTATGTTGTTTGTTTCTTCAGTCTTCTTTTTCTAGCATGCTTTACATAGGAGAGAATAAAGGGCTATTTAATAAGAAATCCGTATCTCAGATAGCATAGTAATACTGTCTAGTTTAAAACCTGTAGTAAAGGTACTCAGATTTATGGCTTTCATGACTAACATTAAACGCATCAACCAACAATGTACCAAGAAAACAGGATTTTATGAAACAGGATGTCACCAAATAATTTTGAAAAGGGCTTTGTGCTTCTTATGTAACATTGGGATTGTGTATATTTGAACCTTATAACTTGAATTTTAAAGATAGTAGTATTTTGAAGATGTAGCCTATATATTCTTAATAACCTTTTTAGGAATATGGAGATAAAGATTGTTTTTCTGATTTTCTTCAATCTGAGATTTGACTTTTATACCCAGCCAGAAGTTACAAAATACCCACTCTGAGTATAAACTTGATTTCCTTTATTGAGACTTACCATTCATTGAAGAGAAAAAGAAGACAGTTGAAAAAGGTCCAGGTTAAAAAAAAAAAAAAGGTCCAGGTTACAAATTTTTTTACTCATAGGAAAGGTATACCTCAGTGTTACCTTTCAAGTATGATAAACTGCTTTATCGTTCCAGACACTCAGGACGCCAACTGTATCATTGTGGGCTCTTCAGTAAGGAAGAGGAGCTAAAAGTTTGTGTATATTAATATGAATTAGCTAAAGTGAACTATGTTTTGGAAAGTTATAACTACTTTTAGATTAAGGATGAGAAACTGGTGTGTTTTTAATTTCATGGTAAAAGTTTGTGTGTTTTACATTTGAATGTTCACAGTTTTCTCTCAGAAAAGTGCCAGACACTGTTTTGTGCTTTTGAAGAAGTTTTATTTATATATATTATTTTTTATTGTTATTTTTACTTTGACTGGAATGTCTATTAATGTGAATTGTATTTATTTTTATACTTTGATTTTCACTAGTTTTGCTTCTAGGTAAAAGGCAAAATAAACTTTTCATCCTAAAGGAAATCTTGTTGCATCTTTTTTATTTTTAGCCAAGTGAATCAGCTGAAGAACATGTGGCTAAAACAGTAACTCAGATGACATGTTTACAGCTTGAGCCCCAGGATAGGCATAGGCCATTGTTTCACAGGAAGCCTGTCTGCTGCTCCAGCGATAATGTCCTTGCTTCTTAGGAGTGAGACCCCAGCCAAGAGCAGTAGAGAGGCAGGGGACAGAGGGGATGCTCAAGTGGCTTGCAGTGATGGCCTCTGCATTTCATATTGGGGGCTAATGTTAGCCTACTAGCTAGCTGTCAGCTGCGATGTTGCATTTGGCTATCTGCAAGGGAATAGCTGGGAATCACTGATGCTGTGATGTATCAGATTTTAAGAATGAAGGACTGTCTGTTTCCATTAGAGGTCCTTGTACCCTGAGCAACTTCCAGTCTATGCCAGGCTATGCTCAGCTCCCCATGAAAGGGTTGGGTTTTTTTTTGTTTTTGTTTTTTGGTTTTTTTTTTTTTTGGTTGTTTTTTGTTTTTTCAAGACAGGGTTTCTCTGTGTAGCCCTGGCTGTCGTGGAACTCACTCTGTAGACCAGGCTGCCCTC
This sequence comes from Grammomys surdaster, assembly GCF_004785775.1. NCBI lineage: Eukaryota > Metazoa > Chordata > Mammalia > Rodentia > Muridae > Grammomys > Grammomys surdaster. Next base: position 20,412 of record NW_021604749.1, on the reverse strand, counting down.
GAACTCAGATATCTGCCTGCCTCTGCCTCCCAAGTGCTGGGATTAAAGGCGTGAGCCACCACTGCCCTGCGAAAGGCAACAGTTCTAAAAGATAAGTAGGGCTGCTGCTGTTGGGAGAGTGCTTGCCTAGTGTCTTAGGGTTTCTACTGTCATGAAACACTGTGACCAAAAGGCAAGTTGAGGAGGAAAGGGTTTATTCTGCTTACACTTCCACATTACTTCATCATCCAAAGGATTCAGGACAGAAACTCAAACAGGGCCGGAACCTGGACACAGGAGCTGACACAGAGGCCATGGAGGAGTGCCTTGCTCGTCATGGCTCGCTCAGCCAGCTTTCTTAGAGAACCCAGGACCACCAGCTCAGGGATGGCACCACCCACAATGGGCTGGGTCCTCTCCCAGCCTTATCTTGTGGAAGCATTTTCTCAATTGAGGTTCCCTCCTTTCAGAAAACTCTAGCTTGTATCAAGTAGACATAAGACCAACCAGCTCACTAAGCATGCACTAAATCTTAGGTTTCACCCCTAGAACCAAATAAGTGGAGTAAGATCAAGTTCTAAAAACAAAGATCTTGGCATAGAATGTGATGCAGTGTCTTCATTGATAACTGTAACAACATCCCTAAGAGGAAGAGTTGTGTCAGACCTGACATATATCAGCTAAATTAAGTTGAAGATCAGAGAGATAAGATGGCTCAATTAAGAGCACTGGTCTTCTTCCAGAGGACCCAGTCTGATTTTCAGCACCCACATGGTGGCCTACCAATTATCCAGCTCCAGGGGAATCCTGAAATCCAATTCTGGCCTCCAAAGGTACATGGCACAGTGACATACATGCAGGAAAAACACCAACACATATAAATAGATTTTAAAATTGGATTTGGGGAGCTATCTAGGTAAAGCTTGCTGTGAAAGCATCAAGATTTTCCAGATCCTCAGTGCCTAAGTAAAAATGGCAAATGGTGCACCTGCAGCCCTTATATCTGTATGTGTGTGGGAGCGACAGGCTTGCTGGCCAGACAGCTTCAAATTCAAGGAAAGGGTGGGGATATGGTGGGGTTGTCTCAAAACATAAGTTGGAGAGCAATAAAGAAAAATACTGCTGGGCAGTGGTGGTGCACGCCTTTAATCCCAGCACTTGGGAGGCAGAGGCAGGCGGATTTCTGAGTTCGAGGCCAGCCTGGTCTACAGCATGAGTTCCAGGACAGCCAGGGCTACACAGAGAAACCCTGTCTCAAAAACAAACAAACAAACAAACAAACAAAAAACAACAAAAAAGAAAGATACTAGATATTGACTTCTGACCTCCATATGCTCATACATGGGCAATCACACATGTGTACATGCCACACACATACAATTAGAAGCTGAGTGCAGTGTCCCATGCCAGCAACCCTAGCTAAGGCAGAGGATCAATACATTCCGGCCAGCCAGGACTACGAAGTGAAACAATTTTCAACAACAGTATAAGCAAATGAATAAAATGCTTCCATTTAAAACTCAGCTCTCTACGCTCAGTGTTTTTCCATGGCCCTCAACTCTCCAGTTTCTTTAAAAGAATTTTTTTTAGACTTAATTATTTGATGTATATGAATGTTTTGCTTGTGTTCCTGTTTCCATACTACATGTACCTGTGTAGGCCAGAAGAGAGCATCAGATCTCCTGGGACTGGAGATACAGAAGGTTGTGAGCTACCCACTGTGGGTGCTGGAAATCAAATCTGGGTCTTCTGGAAGAACAGCAAGGGCTTACCAGATGAAGCATTTCTCCAGCCCAGATTTTCCAGTTCCATGGGGACACTGACAAAGATGCCACAAAACCATGGTCTTAGACTGTGATAGGAAGAACCCCTTAGTTATCTATCCTTTCCAGAAACATAGCCTGTTTTACAATGGTTCCCCATCATCTATTTTATACACAAGATGGGATGGGTTTGCTGAATGTACAAAGGACAGTTGGTACTATTCCCTGGCCTTTAATGCCTCATGGTTGCCTCTCACCACCCAAACTGCTACCATTCTTTCAAAGGAACCATCAGTCCCCTAGAAATGTCCACACAACTATCCCAGACTGTTTTACAGTCCCCAGGCAAGAGGCAAGTGGCATGCCCATTTAAAGTAGATGCCCTGCTCTGTTATAGACCAGGGTCAGCGCTACAGAGAGCGGCTCCGAGGAGCAAAGGCCAACGTAGATCAGCCTGTCTCGCCTGCCTTATTAACCACAGCTTCTGAGGGTTGACCCGGAGACAGGCATTTTATAACTTCCTGTCAGCCTTATCAGTTACCTTCGTTTCACAGAGGAAGAAATAGACTCTGAAAAACTCAGTCCTAGTTGAAATATACTCAATTGCCTTTTCCAGAACGCTTAAGAAGATGGTGCCCTCTCTATCAGGAAATGCACTTGGATAGTAATTTCCCAGTGTAAACCCATTCTTAGTTGAGTGAGAGTTTGAATCCCAAGCTCAGGCACTCACTAGCTTTGAGCTCCAGTTTTCCAAAAAACAAGTGATTAATGACAGATACTCCAGAGGTTTCTGTTGAGAAGGGATCGTAATTCATCCATAAGGATGTGTATATGTGGGCATGCGGACACAAAACAGGAGTGCCAAAGTTCTGTGGTCAAGATTGCTTGCTCGTATTCGGACGTATATTGTCAGTAGCGGGGGAAAAAGCCCAAAGTGTTCATCTCTATCATCTCTATGAAGCACGGAGAGAACCCACGCCAAACAGTGAATCCGCTTCACAATCACTTGGGTCTGGCCCTCAGCAGGGATAGATGTGTGCACTTCTACGTGTCACTAGAGGGCGCAGGCGGGCCAAGCAGCCAGTGGAGTCCTACCTCTTACAAGTCTAGGGGCGGAAAAGGGGGGGGTGTCAATGGGATGGCTCAGAGGGTAATGCCAAGTGAAGAAAGGATCAACACCTGTCCGCTATGCACGGATCTCCGTGCACCGACAGACATCTACATAATACGAATGTGACTTAAGCCAGGAATGGGGATGCAGGCCTTTAATCCCATCATTCGGAAGGCAGAGGCAAATGGATTTCTATTAACAAAATAAAACAAAAAATCAAATCAAGGCGGATGACGGAGCTTGGGTTTTGCCGGGCCATTGCCCTACACAAACTTGGAGGATCGTAATCCGTAGGAAGTTGCCCCTCACAATCATGGCGGATGACGGGGCCGAGGATCTTCAGAGCGGAAGTTGCCCTTTACAATCATGGCGGCCAGGGCGGGGCCGAGCGTCCCTGGATGAGAGAAAAGGGGCTGGACGCGGAAAACAGGGGATCATGTGACTGGGAAGATGGCTGTCTTTCCCTGGTAAGGAAGAACCGGCGAGTGGGCTTCGGGGAGGGGCTGCGCTTAGCTGTTCTCTCTGTGGGTAGGCAGCAGTCCCTGTTGGAATCGGTGGCCTCCATCCCCGCCCGGTTTGTCAGGACTACGGAAGAGCAGAACTGCTGTCAGTACTCTGATCGCCGCTGTTCCGCAGCGCCTTCACTCAGACCTACTCGATCCAAGGCTTCCGCTTCCTTGGGAGAAGTTGGCACGCCTGGGAGTTCTGGGGAAGGGGATGAACTCGCCCGGAGTCTACACGCGGCAGACTTGGTCGCTTGTCCCTTGAGCTCCTCAGCCCACCTGAAGGAGATTAGCCTTTTCTATCTGTAAAGTGGGGCCATTCACCTTACTCTGTGTAGAGCCCTCAGACATGCTTCTTTGCCTTAGGGAACGGTCAATGTAGTTGAACATTGAAGAGAGGGGACAGGCCCAAAGGAGAGAGAGGGCAGTCAGTCAACTCCACTGGCACCCTGGGTAGACTGCAGAGAAGAGCCTTCTACTGAGTCTTGCAGGATGCATAGGAACTCACCAAGCAGGAAGGAATAGTGTGTCCCCAAGTGACTGGCGTACGGGCCTTTTTGTGCTTAGAAGTGAGATGACCTTTAGGTTGCAGCCGGTGATTTGTGTCGATAAAGAACCCACACAGGATAAGCAGATGATAATGAGGTTGGGGATTGGAGACCTTGCATCTCAGGGGCTTTTCTCTTCAAATGATGGGATGTAACTTACAATGCCTGCATATGAGTATGAAAGAAATATGTAGGTTCTAGGCCTGAAACATAACCAACACGAACCCTCTGGTGTTATTTTGGCCCGACACTCTGTCCTGCAGACTCTTAAGAGATCACTTCAGGACACAGCACATCAGCGTGGTGTTGTGGGCCTCTTAGATCACACCGTGGGCTTCCGGCACTGGATCTTGCTGGTTTAACCTTTGATATTTTCGTTAGGCATACCGATGGGACCACAGCTCTGCCAGTGCTTATGGTCTTTGTAGTCTTCCCTCTCGAGCAAACACAAAACATTGCTCTGTGTGGGAGTACATGGGCATTTTTCAGTTTTGCCCACTGACTTCTTGCTCCTTAATATGAGAGACAGAATTGTGTCCGTCTGCTTCCTGGTGTTGTTCCTGTCGATGGATGAGGGAGCTGATGAGGCCCATGGGTGGTGTGCCTCTGCTCTAGAGATCGCATTTCTCAAGGGACGTGCTAAGTGCTCAGCGTTAGCGTCTTATTTAATACTCCAAGTCCGCTTTTCATCTGAGAACATGGGGGTCGTGCAGCCCACCAGGTCAATTCTAGGGACTTGGAAGCCAAGGAAGTTTCCTGGCCTCTTAGAGTTTGCTCTTTCCCTAAAGGAGGGAGACTAGAGGTGGGAATTGGCCTGTGCAATCAGGAAAAAAACTGCTCTGGAGTGTACTAATGGGAGGTACCTATATCTTTGTTAGTGGGGAAGGTCTGATTTTGGCAACTGTTGAGGAAGTAAGATTGCATTTGGTGGTGATGGTGGTGGTGAGGCTGCTATGGTGGAGCATGCTGTAGGAGAGAGGGGATGGGCGTGGCTGCACATACAGTGCAGGGGACAGAGTAGTAGCAAAGGGCCACCAGAAGCAGGTAGGAAGTTACCGAGAGGGAATTGTGGGTAAAACTACCTGAGGGGTTCTCGCTAAAGGGAGGCCTAGTGATGAGATCTGTGTGCTGGGGGGACTCTGAAGAGATGACACTTCTTTCCCTGCTCCTGTAGGGACGGGCTCTGCTTATGTGTGTGTGGCCTTTCTTCCAGACCCCTCATGTGTTGCAGTCCCCCTGCCATGTTGTTCTTCCTCCTCTGCCCAGTGCTCTGGCTCCTCCCTCTCATTGTCCTGCTCACGGAGCCTTCCCCTTTATCTTTCCTGCGCTCATAAAGCTACATTTGCCTTTGCCTTTTCTCTAGTTGCCTCCGGTCTTTTGCACATGCCCAGCCTGGACTTTTTCTTGCTTCTCAGGAACTTGTTCCTCTGGGGCATCTCCTCCAAGCCCTGGCTGTGGACCCTGAGCCCTGCTATGTTATGCTCCAGGAGGTCCCTGAGTCCAGGTCTCCTGACACTGCCATATCTGTCCAGCACCAGGAGGTCCCTGAGCCCTGCTATGTCTGTTCAGCTCTTGGAGGTTTGCTCCAAGCTATGGCTGCCTGGCCTCCCAGCAGCCACCTGCCCTTTGCTTGGTTCATGCCACCAGTCAGCCAGCACTGTGGAAACAGGGCTGGGGAAACTGGCCTCCTCTTAGTAAGCTCCCCTGTGCACTGGGTCTGGCCTTACACATCCAGGATTCATTGGCAGAGTTTATACCTTCAGACAGCTTGAGAATTATTTTTATAGCTTAGTTACTAGAGACCCCACCTGGCACACTCGTTTTGGGTTTCATCCCTAGCATGGGTTAAACAGGATGTGACTGAGCATGCCAGTAATTACAGGGCTTGGAAGGTGGAGTTTCATGAACATCAGGAGTTCAAGGTCATGTTCCACTGCCTAGTGAGTTTCAGGCTAGCCTGGGCCACATAGTGATTTCAAATAAACAATAAAATAATTTTTATGTTTTTTTTTTTTTTGGTTTTTTTGAGACAGGGTTTCTCTGTGTAGCCCTGGCTGTCCTGGAACTCACTCTGTAGACCAGGCTGGCCTCGAACTCAGAAATCCACCTGCCTCTGCCTCCCAAGTGCTGGGATTAAAGGCGTGCGCCACCACCGCCCGGCCTTTTATGTTTTTTTTAATTTAGCATTTTGTATTATTCTTGCTAGCAACATTATGTGCTCCAAGTTGATCCCCCTGTCACTGGAGTCCAGATAACATTTTAGGTCTCAGTCACCCATCTGGTGTTACCTTGTTTCTGATTCGCCAAGTGTCTTGCTTGTTCACAGGCACTCCCGGAACAGGAACTACAAGGCGGAGCTGGCGTCTTGCAGGTCGGGGACAGTGCCTCTGGAGTGTGGGGACTACCACCCACTGAAGCCCATAACTGTGAGTCCTGTGCAGGCTCCCTACAGCAGGGCCCAGTCCCTTGTTGCTAGTGGCAACAGCTTATGCATGTGTCAATCAACCTATCTCATTAGGTTAACTTCCTGTCACCCTCTGCACTCCCACCTTCTCCTGTCCTCGAAGTTGTTGTGGGGAAAGGGTGGGGACTCCTGACTTGGAAGCTTCCTGACCTTTAACAGTAGGGGCAACCCTGGCTACCTGGGGCAGGTGGAGTTGGGATGGAAGGGGCCGGGTGCAGGGTGGACTGGGGAGTGGGGCTGACCCAATGAGCATCTTAGACTGTTCAGTAAAACAAAATGAGAGCTGACAAGAGACTTGCTGGTCCCGCTGACCCTGCACTGTGTCAGCACTCACTAACAAGTATTGCTGCCCCTTGTCCATCCCTTGCTGTCTTGGGAAGCCTGGCTTCAGGTACCGAAACCCTTCCAAGGTTCTGATATAAAACTTGTATATGGCCGGGCGGTGGTGGCACATGCCTTTAATCCCAGCACTTGGGAGGCAGAGGCAGGCAGATTTCTGAGTTCGAGGCCAGCCTGGTCTACAGAGTGAGTTCCAGGACAGCCAGGGCTTCACAGAGAAACTCTGCCCAAAAAACCAAAAAAAAAAAAAAAAAAAAAAAAAGAAACGACAGTCTACACCGGCCAGCTCAGATGCAGGTTTAGGGTTTTACTAGTCAGGTGATCCATCACTGAGCCACACCCCAAGACAAATGCTGAGATTTTTTTTTTTTTTGGTTTTTTCGAAACAGGGTTTCTCTGTATAGTCCTGGCTGTCCTGGAACTCACTCTGTAGACTAGGCTGGCCTCGAACTCAGAAATCTGCCTGCTTCTGCCTCCCAAGTGCTGGGATTAAAGGCGTGCGCCACCACCGCCCGGCAAATGCTGAGATTTTTATTGAACCTTCAGTCATAGAACCTTGGACACTGAGTGTCAGTCATGTGTGGTTTGTGATCCTGCCAAGACTATTGTCACCAGGCAGATGACATGATGACCTCATTAGAAAGCAGATTCCCAGGGCTGGAGCGATGGCTTCACAGTTACACACTTGCTGCTCTAGCCCAGCAACCAGGTTCAGTATCCACTCACAAGCAAATGCAAACCAGCCCTGTGGCTCTCTGGCTGCATGCTGTGCACTGTGCTGTCTGGCCTACCTAGTGAGAGCCTGTCTTAAAGACAAGTAAGGAACCGAACCAAAGAATGTACTTACACTTAACTGTTTCAATGGAAAAGAAGTCTTCTGCGTTCTCAGTCTGCCACCAGCTGTGTGGTTGGTCTGCATGTTGAGCAGTTTCTGCTTCTGCCCACCAACTGGGTGCCCGTCCAACTGATTCCAACAGTGTTCCAGACACCAGAAGCCAGTATCTGTTGTGGTAAATATTTGGGGGTTTCTACCCTATCTTTGATCATTTAGTTCTCAGATAAGACACAAAACCTTTATATCTGCTGGGCAGATGTCAACCCTCTATGCTATTTTGTCTACTTCCCTGACAATGGTCCTGAGATATGACTTGCCATGTTTCACCTAGGCCACTCCTCCTCCAACAGGCCGGCCCTCATGGCCATGGGCTCATGATCTTCCTACCCCATGGCTTCTTTTTTCCATCTCTTCTCTCTTGTCTTTCCTCATGGTCCCTGCCTCAGACCCAAAGCCTGGGAATGGAAGCTCGATGTACCTCTCTTCTGCCCAGCCTCAGGCTGTAGGCATCTTTACTAACCAGCCATGGATGACTTGGAGGGCAAGGTTTCTACAACAGAGCTGATATGCATGAGGATTTGCTTGTCTCGGAGCAACCAGATCTTGGCTACAGAGTTTAGCATTTGAATACGAGCAGCATCAGACTAAGCTGTTATGAGTATCTACCATTCTACTCATAATCCATACATAATGCACTGTGACCCCACATATCAGACACCAGCAAGCGATTCTCTAGCAGACACCAGCTTTGGGGGATACTTTGGGTCTAACCCTACTTAGAGATAGCTACCACCAGACCCCACTTCAGATACTAGGGCCAGGTCAGGGGTATGCCCTGTTCATCTTACCTTTATAAGGTCTCGTCCTTCCTTGGGCTCTGTTAATTTGCAGAGGCTGTGTGCAGAGCTCAAGGAAGCTTTCCTGGACAGGACAATATGGAGAACCCACTGGCCAGCTGGAGGCAGAGTCCTGGAGGAGATGTATGAGGGATAACCTGGAAATTTTCTGTTCCCCAAGCACAGCCTCCTGTCCTCCCCCACCCCCCACCCCCCGTCATCATCACAGATGTTCCTCAAGTGCTTTCAATAAGGGATTTAACTATGGGGAAGCTCTCAGTGGTCAGGTTGATTGCTTTAACTCCATTGCTGGTGTTGTCCTCCCTGGAGGGTGGGAATGAGCCTTAAGTTCCTAGCACCTGGGCATGGCTGGTCCTTCTGGGGACCAGCTGCATTGTGGAGGCCATGGAGATAACTAGGTCATGCCAGTTTTTCACAGAATGTCAGCATCGCCTCTGCCACAAATGCCTGGTCAGTCTAGCTTCCACAACAAGATTAAGTGGCCCAGTTGACTGTCCCCTGACACAGCCAGTCAGATGACCTCCACTGCACAACTTTCTCCACAGGTCACTGAGTCAAAGACAAAGAAAGTGAGCCGGAAAGGAAGCACTTCATCCACTTCCTCCTCCTCTTCCAGCTCCGTGGTCGATCCTTTGAGCAGCGTCCTCGATGGCACCGACCCGCTATCCATGTTCGCAGCCACCTCGGACCCAGCAGCCACAGTAACAGTCACAGTAAGGCAGCCTGGCCAGTGCAGGCCTCATGGGTGTCAGGTCTTTACCTGCAGGGATGGTGGTTTGAAGTTTCACCAGTAATGCTTTGGGGCATTCTGATTGTGACAGTTCAGGACATCCAGATATCCACAGGAATTTGATTAAGAATGTTGTCTGAGAGAGGCTGGGAGAGATCTGTGAGGTCTCTCTATGTTTTTCTTTATTAATTAATTTTTTTAAAGACAGGGTTTCATGCAGTGCACACTAGCCTATGTGAGAATGACCTAGAACTTCTGATTCCCCTGCCTCCACTTCCCATGGGCTAGGTTTACTAGTCAGAGCCTCCACTCCCAGTTTGTTCAGTGCTGGAGACTGAACCCTGGGCTTTGTGGCTGCTAGGCAAGCACTCTCCCAACTGAGCCATATCCCTAGATCCTGAGCCCCTCAGTCTTTTTCATTTTAAATTTTTGATTTGACAGTATGTCTTAGTTAACTTTTCATATTCTGACCTTGTTATTTTGCATGGCTGCATTGTGTTCTGATTCCTTTGTTGCTGCCCATTGAGTCTAGGGTGTCTGCTGGTATTGAAAACACACCAGTGTCTCTTGAATATATACATACCTCGTGATGCCTGTGTGCAGGGGTCTGTGCAAGGGAGCGTCTTAGAAACTCCCTACTGGATGAAGGCAGTGGATGTATGACATTCTGAGTGCTGCCACTGAGCCATCCCCTCAAAGGCTTAGTGGTCCGTATTCCTGCCAGCAATGCTAAGGCTCACCTGTTTCCTTGATTGAATATTAACAGCTATTTTAATTTTTCGCTATTTGAATTGTTGGGAAACAATTTTTTTCAGTTTATTTTATGTGTATGACTGTTGTGCCTGCATGTGTAGATATGCACTAGACACAGGCATGTGGCGGTCAGAGGAGGGCATTATCTACTGGAACTAAGAGATGATTGTGAGCTGCCACATGAGTGCTCTGCAAGAGCAGTAAGTGCTCTTAACCACTGTGTCATCTGTATTCTAAGTGAAACATTTTTATTATGTATGTGTATACGTGTTTGCATGTGTGTGGGGAATGCGTGCATACTTGCTTGTACTTGGAGGTCAGAGGCTGACATCAGCTGTCTTTCTGGATTGTTCTCTACTTTACATGTTAGTATGTTGAGGAAGAGTCTCACTTAAACCCAGACACACAGAGTTAGCTAGTATAGCTAGCTAAACTGCTCCAAGGACCCCATCTTCACCTCCATCCCTCGAAAGCATGAAGACTTGCATTTAGTCCCAAGAACTCATGCAAAAAGGTTGGACACAGTGGTACATTCTTATAATCCCAGTGTGGGGAGGGAAAGATGCATCTCTAGGGCTTCCTTGGCCAGCGAATTTGGCCCAATAGGTAAAGTCTAGGCCAGTGAGAGATCTTGCCTCAAAGACTGCCTGAGGAGTGCCATCTGAGGTTTGACCGTTATTGTGGCCTGGTGGTGGTGGCCCATGCCTTTAATCCCAACACTTGGGAGGCAAAAGCAGTCTGGTTCTAGGATAGCCAGGGCTACACAAAGAAATCCTGTCTCAAAAGACCTTTTAAAAAAAGAAAGAAAAAGAGAGAAAACAGAAGCATTGTTGGGGCTGGAGTGTAGCCGGGTGATAAAGTGCTTGTCTAGCATGCTCAGAAACAAAACCAACAATGTCAACAGAAGCATCCATCCTGAGGTGGTTGCCTTGCCCTCCTCAGGACAGCTCCAGAAAGAAACGTGATAAGGATGAGAACTCCTTTGTGGGACCTGATTTTGAGCCCTGGGCCAACAAACGGGGAGAAATCCTTGCCCGGTACACGACTACGGAGAAGCTGTCTATTGTGAGTACCCAGCTGCATGTTAGCCCAGTGGTCCAGCTCCCGGACCCTAGGGTTCCTCTCTTATGTCAGTGTTGTTTGTGTGCTAATTGGCTTCTTAAACAATTGCGTGTTAAGGGTCAGGGGTGCAGTTCAGTTCTGAAAAGGAATTGGCAGCATGGGCCCCTTGGGGAGGGTGCCCATAAAGGCGTTTGATTAAAGGCATGAATTAAGAAGGGAAGAGGAGAGGGCAGGGTTCAGCTCCCTCCCTGTGTCCCTTTGGAGCTGGAAGTTTGCTCTTGGAGTGGCTAGTGGGTGAGTAGTTGGCTGTGTCTGGGGCCTGTGTAAAGTAGGAGCCTTCCCTTTGCCCCAGGCAAGTTACTCACACATTCAGATGAGCAGCACCAACCCCAGAGCAACTGTGCTAGTTATGGTCAGGTTCAGCACTTGCAACCCAAGTTCTTCCCTTGGACAGCATTAAGAACGTCATGTCTCTCCCTACTCTGAGGAGGTCTGGAGGTGGGGAGTCCAGGGCCGGAGTGACAACTTCTCGGACCAGGTTTCCAATCTTTCTGTCTCACGCCTCTGATATTTCTAGTGTTGCCTTATGTGTTAAGTTGATAGAAGGAAAACAAAAAGACGATTGTAGCCCTTCTCATCCCAGGGGGCCTCCTGGTAGTCCCCTCAGCACTGCAGTTCCTGTGGTTTTGGAGGTGGCGATGGATAGTATATAGCTGCACGGGCGGCTGCCTGGGCAGAGTAGCTTCATGACTGAGCGTGTTCTCCCCCAGCCCTCCTCTCGACTGCTTTCCACAGGGCGAGCTACACAGGATGATAAGAACTGATTGGCTATTGAACGGTGTTTCTTCTGTTTTCTTGAATGCATAGGTTAATTCAGAGAAGCACTCTCGGGTGTCAGTCCTTCCTTTTAACCCCTGAGGGTCGTCTGGAAATATCTAGAGTTATTTTTACCTAGTACAACTCTAAGGGTTGCTTGGTATGTTGTGGGTGGAGGTCAGAGAGGCTGTAAAACTCCACAGTGCATAGGCTAGACCCCCTAGAGTGAAGCTGTACAACCCACAGAGGCAGGGGCATGATGGCTGGGAAACTTTGACTTAAGGATGTCCAAAGTGGGTCTATTACTCAGTGCTATTAGAAGATCAAAACTTGTGCTGCTTGATGTCCCGCTTGGCTAGTCCCCACATGAGTTGAAATTCAACTTCTAGGTGGTTTTCAGCAGCCTTCCACAGGATGTGAGTTCAATTCCAGTTGTCTATATCAGGCAGCTCGGCTGCCTGTAAGACTAACTTCAGAGGACCCTACACCTCTGAGAGCACCAGTGCTCACAGCCACGTATTCCCATCCACAAAATTAAAGTAATTTAAAAGAATGAAAAACATTAATTATTGGTTGTTCTCTTTTTTTTGTCTCTGCAGAATCTGTTTATGGGATCAGAAAAAGGTAAGATGAGCGTTTTTTGTTTTTTTGTTTTGTTTTGTTTTTTTATAATTTATTGAGCGTTTGGTTTGATGGATAAATTCTGCCTGTGCCTTCAGCATCATTCACAGAGGAAGGGAAGCTGTTGTCATGCATCTGTCATGATGTTGTACAGTGTTAGGCTGGTGGATGCTGGACAGAAACACACGTGTAGAGCATTAGTGGAAAGAGACCAAAGAGCCTCCCAGGAGTAAAAGGCAGACTTCCTGGTTGACCTTTAGGAACACAGAGGACAAGAGTATTCCCACCAGCTCGGGATAGCTTTAGACCCCACCCCTCTGCTCCTGTGTCTGGTCCTTCTCCTGTGTGTGTAGGCAGGCCTGTACATGTGTCTGTGTAGAAGCTAGAGGTTGACATTATGTGTCTTCTTCATTTGATCTTCACTATTTATTAATTGATTGGTATGGGGACAGTTGTGGCTGTCCTGAAACTCTGCATACCGTAGACCAGGCTAGCCTTGAGCTCATAGAGATCTACCTGCCTCTGCCTCCCAAGTGCTAGGATGAAAGGTGTGTCTAGCTTTTTCACCTTAATTTTTGAGACACGGTCTCATTGAACGTTCAGCTCACTGATTCAGCTAGACTGGCTGGCTGTCAGGCAAGCTCCAGGGATCCCAGCTCAGGTCCTCGAGCCTGTGTGTCAGACATGTTTCTGTCTGAGGCATCTTCTCTAACCCTAGACCCTTCCCGTTGCCCTAGATTAGTGGTTCTCAACCTTCCTAATGCTGCGAGTCTTTAATATACTTCCTCACATTGTGGTTTACCCCCACCCCCACCATAAAGTTGTTTTCATTGCTACTTCATAACTGTAACTTTGCTACGATTATAAATCATAATGTAAATATCTGTGTTTTCCAATGGTCTTAGGTGACCCATGTGGATGTGGAGTTCTTGTTGAGAACTGCTGCCTTAGATCTTTGTCCCTTAGGAAAAAGGCACATGTGCCCAGTCTTACCAGCCTTTGGTCCCTGGACATTTGGAGGGTTAGATGTTCAAAGTCATCCTCAGCTACCATAGCAAGTTGAAGACCAACCTGTACTATGTCATACCCTCTTTAAATACACACATACACACATACACACACACACACACACACACACACACACACACTCACACTCACACTCCTAAGGTGATATAGTATTTGTTGGTAGATGTAGAATCTTCATGAATGGGTGCAAGTCGAAACAAGCTAAAATAGGCAGATCATTTGGATGGTTTGAATATGAAATGTTTTCTATGAGGTCATATTTGTATACATGTGTGTGTGATACACATGTACATGTATGTGCTGTGTGTATGGCAGGAGATACATGTGCAGAGGCCAGAGGAGGAAGACATTGAGTGTCTGCTTCTATCATTTATTCCCTTGAGACAGAGTTACTTACTGAGTTTGGAGCTAGCTAGGCTGGTGAGTAGCCAGGGCCTGTTGTCCTGTTTGCCCTGGCAGTGCTGGGATTCACGGTGCTTGTACAGTCCCATCTCGTGTTTTTCCTTGTGTTCTGGGCATTTAGACTCAGAGTAGCATCCTTTCATAGCAACGACTTTTGCCAATTGGGCCATTTTTATCTCCTTAGGGCAGTGTCTGGAGTGCTCACAGGACCATTTTGGGAGGCTGGGATCTTTTGAGGGTGGGCCGGGTGGATGTGGCTCCTGCACTGCCATGGCGATCTCAGCTTTGGGACTGGCCTGACTGGGGTGATGGGAAATGAAGAGACAGTAGACACATGTACAGAAAAGCTGGGATCAGTGGGCCATGTGCTCTGATGGAGACATTGTCACATTAGCCTGGAAACTCTTTGTGGAATAGGAGGCAGGTTTACCGTATACAGCAGTATGACGGGAGGTTAGCCAGCCTATGTAGGGGGAACAGGTTCAGGTTACAGCTGTCTGGGAGGAAAGAGCTGTGGTTGACATGTTCTGTATACACTGTTAACGTTCATACTCAGACCAAGGGAAGGCCTGGCCATTTCCATGGGTGTGAGGCATTGGGGTCCTTGAGTTACAGGGGTACACCTGCTCCCCACACTCCACATCGTCCCCTGCTGCTGTGAGAAAAGCTGCTTCCCCATGACTTTCCCCTTATGAGGACTCAAAGCCTTTAAAACTCTGATAATCATTTCTTCCTTAAGTTGTGACTATTGGGCATATGGGTCACAGTGTAGTTCTATCTGAAGGCTTGAATGGCAGCAGCAGCCTGGACAGATCCCCTTGCCCTGTGTCTGGCCTGTGACTTCAAGTCCATCATCTGCATCCTGGCTCCTGCCAGCACTGGGGATGGTGTGTCAGCTTTTGGGACCACCCACTTTGCTTCTGGGGGCAGCTGCTGGTGGAAAAAGCTTCTGCTAGACCTTGAGCCTGTGAGGAGGCTCAAGCTGCTCCACCATTGCAGCATTCTGAGGTGAATTGTTTCCTGACAAGTTCATGGTGACATGTGATAGGTGTCTCTCATGCTGGGTGTGGGTGCATAAGAATACTGCTTGTATGACCGATGTCTCTCCTGCATAGGCAGAGCTGGGGCTGCGGCTTCTGCCATGTCGGAGAAGGTTCGGACGCGTCTGGAAGAGCTGGATGACTTTGAGGAGGTGAGCAGGCCACTTATGGGGCACAGTGAACAGGGGGCTCTCCAGCCCTTCTGCCAAGGCTGGCTGTTCACGGTGCTCGGCCTCCTGGGTCCCTGACTTAGTTCAGAGAAAGATGCTGGGGCCTAATGGCCAGTCACAGGGGAACCTGGTGTGAACTGGTTCTTCTGGAGACCTCTTTTCGCTTTGTGACATAGGAACACTCCTTCTGTGATCTGGGGACACTGTCAGCAGTAAAATCCATGTGGAGTCACCACCAATGAAACAGCTTTTTGTGGCACAAAGGTCCCACCACGAAGCATTGTTTACACAGGGCCTGTTGAATGTTGTCTACAGAACCCTATAATTGCTTGTGTGTGCTTGAAAAAACGGGCTTGTTTGCCAGCTCTTTGGAGCTAGGAAGATGACTTGGTCAGCAAAGTGCTTGCTGTACAAGCATGAAGATCTGACTTTGGTTCCCAGCATCCATGTAAAAAAGCCTGGTGTGTTTGCCTGCATATATGTGCATATGCATGTGTATATGTTTATGTATATACATAC
Source organism: Grammomys surdaster (assembly GCF_004785775.1). NCBI lineage: Eukaryota > Metazoa > Chordata > Mammalia > Rodentia > Muridae > Grammomys > Grammomys surdaster. The sequence continues at coordinate 4,874 of NW_021604749.1, read as the reverse complement.
CTCTTGCATGCCTGGTGCCCAAAGGAGCCAGAGGAGGGCATCACATCCTCTGGATGTGTTGACAGCTGATTCTGAGCTGCCATGTGGGTGCTGTGAACTGAATCCAGGTTTTCTGTAAGGTCAGTGAGTGTTCTTTACTGCTGAGCCATCTCCCTAGCCCAAAATTTTTATGCCAGAGCTTCTAGTACCAAAGCTGCACACACTAGGTCCACAAGCTGTAAGTTCTGATATCCTATGTGTGTCAGTGTCTAGTCAGGATCTTGGCTTCATTAGCGCCAGGCTGAGGTACAGATGTGGCACTGAGTGGCAAAGTACAGCCAGCGTCTGGCTGTCCCGTGTCTGGCTGTCCTGTGTGGAGGTGGTGGTCGGATGAGGCTTTTCCTTTTCCTCCTGTGGTCACAGTTCTGCCTTTTCTGCCCACAGGGATCCCAGAAGGAGCTGCTGAACCTGACCCAGCAGGATTATGTGAACCGCATAGAGGAGCTCAACCAGTCTCTGAAGGATGCCTGGGCCTCGGACCAGAAAGTGAAGGCTCTGAAGATTGTCATCCAGGTCAGACCAGGGGAGATTTTGTGTTTTTTCATTTCTTAAATTTTCTGTATAAATCCCCACTTAACTTTTGAGAGCCCTCCCGCAGGGTCTTACCCTCATTCATCGCTTCCATACTCACAGATGTCCTTTGAGAAGCCGTGATTTTGAGTCTGTTTTTGTGAGATGACTAATCCTAGGGCCACCGTGTACAGGTTGTGTGTCCCATGGTTCTAGGAATCACTGTTGCCCTAGATAGCAGAATTAACGATTCACCCAGTGCTGTGCAGTACACAGGCCTTGGGACAAGTGCAATTAGATTTGTGCTTTGTGCACACTAAGGTTTGGGTAACTGTCTTCCAGGGTGCCTCAACCAGACTGATTGGCTTGGAATCTGGAATTAATGTCTGTTACACATTTTAAAGACATAGTCATATAAGGAAAATACACTCATACTATAAAGAGAAGTGTGTTTGCATATTATCTTGGTGAATTTATTGAATTTGGTGACGGCTCTTGGAGTCAGTCCTGTAAGGAAAAGGTTTTTTTTTTTCTTTTTCTAAGATTTATTTTATTTATTTATTTGCTTATTTGGGTTTTTCAAGATAGGGTTTCTCTGTGTAGTCCTGGCTGTTCTGGAACCCGCCCTGTAGTCCAGGCTAGCCTTGAACTCAGAGACCCTCCTGCCTCGTGTGCCACCACTGCCCAGCTATTCTTACTTTTGCTTATATGTATGTGTCTTTGTGAGAATATACCATGTGTGTGGGTTCCCATGGAGACCAGCAGCCGGAGTCAGGTCCTCGGGTGCTGGAGATACAGGCCGCTGTGGGCTGTCGGTTGCTGGTGCTAGGAACTGAACTCAGGTCCTTTGGACGAGCAACAAGTGCTCTTAGCTAGAAAGCTGTCTCTCCATCTCCAGGAAAAGGTTTTATTCTGCTCTTTTGCCCTGAAGACCTTCCTCTCTTGGCAAAAAGTCCTTCAGTCAGGGGCTGGGTATGTCGCTGAGTTATGGTATGCAGGAAGCCCTGGGTTTCATCCCCAGCACTGTATAACCCTGGTGTGCTGGGGTGTGGTTCCGGACTCCGTGGAGGTAGGAAGAGCCAGGTCATCCTCGCCTACATAGCCTGCTGGAAGACACCCATCTCAAAATAAAAGTAATGGCAATAACAACAATAATAAGAAGAACAACAACAATGCAAAATTAAAAAAAGAAAACAGTAGAGCCAGCAAGGCCTTTGGAGTTAACCTGATGACCTGAGTTGGATCCCCAGAACCCACAGTGGAAAGAGAGAACTGACCCCTGCGTATTGTTGTCTGACCACTATATGTGTGCCATGGCTCACAGTGGAGTGTTCTTTATCTCATACACACATAATAAGTAAATACATGTAACAAATTAAGAAAAGTGAAAGAAATGCTCAGGTTATGGTGAAAGAGGGAAGTCACATGCACAGCTTTGCTGGTTTTGGAGCAGCGAGTCTGAAACAGTCATTTTAGTTCAGAGGGACATTTGTCACAGAGTGTCATTTGTTACTTCTTGGTAACAAATCTTCATGGTAATGGGACATTTCTTTTCTTGATAGAGGTCTGTGCACTTGGGCTCTTGAAGTGTTTGAAGTTGAATCTATGTGTGGCAGGGAGGTCTTTCCTGGGAAGCTGGGCTAGTTCTCTCTTTTCCTGTTGTTTATAGAGTAAACACTCCCGGAGAAAGGGCCTGTCATCGTGCCTGCAAACTGGGGGTGCCTTCGAGTTCAGATAGCTGCAGGTGTTTGCACTGGAGAGTGTTCACAGCCTGGGACTTGGGACTCCCTCCGAGGTCACCATCTCAGGGAAGGAGCCAAGCAGTGTCTGATTAATCCTACCTGCTGGATCCTAAAGTTCTAAATGCTTTTGGAGGTTACTATAAGGAAATGAAGAAGGCATGGCATATAGGGGAATAAGCAAGGCCCCCTTCTTTCCTCTGTGACTGAGGGTTTTTTGTTTGTTTGTTTGTTTTGTTTTGGTAGAACACTCATCTACCTGGAGAACCTGTGTTCTATCCCAGGACTGTCTTCCCCAATCACAAAGTAATTTTCAGCACATAATTACTACATGCTTGCACCTATAATTCAGTGACTTTGAGCCTGGCATGGTGGGTGCATACATCTAATCCCAGTGCTGGAGAGGATGGGTCTGAAGGATAGCTAGTTCAGTGTTAGCCTGAGCTGCATCTTAAGACCTTACCTTGCCACCGGGCGGTGGTGGCGCACGCCTTTAATCCCAGCATTCAGGAAGCAGAGGCAGGCGAATTTCTGAGTTCGAGGCTGGCCTGGTCTACAGAGGTGAGTTCCAGGACAGCCAAGGCTCCACAGAGGAACCCTGTCTCAAAAAAACAAAATAAAACAAAACAAAGATCAAAAAACCTTTCTCCCCAAAGAAAGGAAATACAGTGACTTTTAGTACATTTATAGCAGTACAAGTATCTTATCTTGTATGGTCCAGTTTTAGAACATCTTTATCACCCTAGCTCCCTCAAATCTGACTGGAATCAGAACCCACCACACTCCTCCCAGAATGCCATATCCTGCCTTTGTCTATACATGTGCCACCCTGGGCCTGCTACAGAGTGGGCTTGTTCTGTACATAAGTTCTACATCTGGCTTCCTTCATTTAGCTAAACATTTTTGAAGTTCATCTGGGTTGTGTGTTAAGGCTGAGTTCCTCTGAATAGTTCTCCATGGCATACATAACTGCAGTTTGTGTACCTGTGACCAGTTGTTGATGTCCGGTTGCTTCCATCCTCGGAATGCTGTATACGAGTCTGTGTGGATTCATGTCATCTTCATGTCTTCTGCGTAGATTCCTGGGAGCCGCCCTGCTGAGGCAGGTGGTGGGTTTATGTTTTGGTTTTTTAGAACTTACCAAACTGCTTTTGAAAATGGCTGCCCCTTTACATTCCCACCCAGCAGTGCTAAAGACACCAGTTTCTCCCCAGTGCGCTAGTCCAGTGTGTGTGTGTGTGTGTGTGTGTGTGTGTGTGTGTGTGTATGTATGTGTGCACGCTGGTGTGTGTGCCATGTCACGTGTGTGGAAATCAGAGGACAGCCTTGTTTGTCAGTCCTCACCTTCTGCATTTCTGACAAAATCTCTTGTTGCGCTGTGTTCCGCATGCCAGGCTAGCTGGCTCACGATCTGGGCATTCTTCCTGTCTCGCTGTAGGATTTCACAGATTTAGGGGATTTGAGCCCAGGCTTTACCCACTGAGCCATCTTCCCAGCAAATGGCTAGTGCTATACGTCATTGAAAACAAAACAAAGCACCTACTGCCATTTTAGTGTTTTTCCAGTAATGGTGATAAGTTTGACTATAGGTACCTCAGCCTCAGTACCATGTCAGTAGTTAGCCAGTGAACAGCAGTGTGTTTCAACCTCTGCTGCAGGGAAGACTGAGCCTGGGAGCTGGTGAGACCCTTACTTCCAAGCTACACCCAGCCTACTTGCATTAGGATCTCAGTGGAGGAAATGTTCTTATATTGCTTCTTTAATGTTTGGCTTGAGAGTCTTTATCCACGTGCGTGCGTGTGCATGGTGTATACACATGTGCAGGGGGGTACATGTGGAGGTCAGGAGGTTAATATTGGGTGGGTATCTTCCTCAGTTGCTTCCCCTCCTTATTTTGAGAGACAGAGTCTCTAACAGAACCTTTCTTTACCTCTTATATTTAGCTACTGGCTGGCTGGCTAGCAGGCTCTGCCCACCCAGTGCTGGGTTGCTGATACATGCCACCTAGCCTGGCTTTGGACAGGAGTTCTGGCGATTGAAACTCAGGTTCTCATGCATATATATATATATATATATATATATATATACACACACACATATACATGCATATATATACATATATATATGTGTATGTATATATATGTATATATACATACACACACACACACACACACATATATATGAAACCATAAGCTGCATAATGTTACTTCTGTGTATGCTTTCAGGACTGACCATTTGGTATTGGATAACCCATTGCTGTGTCTTCCTTGGGGAAGACTATTCCTCCCACTCCCAGCATGCCTTAGTTGCCTGTGGTTCTTTGTGGAGGGTTGAAGCCCAGTGAGCTTTCTCTTTCCACATTAGCTCATCCATTGTTGTCCTTGTTCAGCTCACGTTCAGGCAGTCAAGCTGGTGAGACTGTGGGTGTCCATTGGGATTGTCTATTTTTAACACCCCAGTCTTACCAGAAAAGTCTTAGGAAATAGTACCATGACCTTTAAAATGGTACTTTGTGAGGTAATTTTACTTCAAGAGGTTCTTGTAACTTTAACTTTGGATTTTAAAACAAAACATTCTTTTTTTTTT